>NC_089251.1:135115962-135440998 GCF_963930625.1 Muntiacus reevesi
CTCTGTCCACAAAGACAGTTTGATGAGTGTCCCCTTGCCTAATATGCTGTCAGCTAGCCAGCTAGCTTGTCTCAGATTATGCATAGCAGCCTCTGTCTTCCTATGAAACTCCTCTCCCAGGCCACTGGGGGCACAGACTGCTTCAAGAGAGACAGTACCCCGGGTGGCAGTGCTGGTAACTCATCTCCAGCTCCCAGCAAATGCCAAGTACCCGTCTGGGCTCTTGAAGGTCTGCGAGCTCCTTGCCAGCCCTCTTCTACTGGTGCTTGTGGGAGCTGCAGCCTCTCTACAGTATCTCAGTGTGTGTAATGGTCATCTATGAAGACTGTCACTCCAGTCTTTACTTCATAATAATTATGGTGGGTTAGTAGCCTCTCACTGGCCGCTTACCTTTGGCTACTTTTCCCTCTAACATATTCCTCCTAGGCAGATGACTCTTCCTAATTTCAGCACTCCTCTGACCAAGAGATGGAAATCAGAACTCAGTTCAAACCCTTTATCAAATGACCTTACCATTTCTGCTTGATATTTCATGCCTCTCTTAAAAGAAGGCAGATTGATCTCACATATGGGGTTCTCATTTTCCTTTTCATCGTTTCCCTTAAAAATTTCTCGGACGTTCTCTATCTTGTAGTCACTTCCTTTAAGTTCTACCTCAGCTTTGAAACCTTTGGTCGCTTCTTAGGTTTATCATGACCTTCACTTCTTTTTTTTTTTTAATTTTTTTTTCATTTATTTTTATTAGTTGGAGGCTAATTACTTCTTATAATCTGTATCAGCCTATACCTTACAAAGTGTTAGTTCTAGAATTAGAAAGTTGGAGTTCACCTAGTTGATGTTTGTAACTCAGCAATCCTTTCTGCAAAACCTTTGATGTACAATGAAGATGTTTCTCAAGACTGCAAAACTGGTGGTTCTGTTTTTGGACACCTCTGGCTATTATTTAGTTATTTAATAATGGTATTTCCAGCTGCTTACTATGTGCCAGACATTTAACTTATTCTGTAGTAAATGAATAGAACAAACATGGCTCTGGCCTTAAAAGAGCTTATACTCCCGTGTGGGGAAAATATAAAAAAATGTAAGCACATGCAGAAATGTGTAATGAGGTTTTGTGATAGGTGCTAAGAAAAAAAGAAGTATAGGAGGCCAAAGAGAGCGTTAGGGCCTTAATTTATATTGAATATTTAAAAGAGGTAAACTTTTAGCTAGAGAGAAGGTAAGAAGGGGAAACTCACAGAGCATTGGAGTATATATGTGTGCAAGACCCATAGGAAGGAGAACAGTATTTTTGTTGATTAACGCTCTGAAAGAAGGCAGTTGGGCCTAGTATCTGTGAGTGAGATGAAGGACAGGACATGTTATGACCAGAGAGGTAGGAAGGAGCCATTTGATAAATACTTTCTTGTAGATCGTGGGAGGAAGTTTGGATTTTTCTCCTAATGCACATGAGCGGCTATTAAAAAATTTTGAAGCCTGAGTTGGCAGGATTTGAATTATGGATATTTTTTGGAGGAGGGTGGCACTTTTTTTTAGTTTAGAAAGGCTGACTGTCTGTATTAATTAAATGACTTCTTTAGTTAAACAAATGTAGAGCAAGAGCACAGCCATCATCTTAGAACAGAAAGCTTTCTGACTTCATTAATCAAAGGCCACCACTCCCTGAGGATACAGGTGTGTTCTGCTCTGTAAAGCTGGTTCTTGGGGAGGAGGAGGTTAATTTACACAAGATGCTTAGAGTTTCCTGGGAGAGAAAGAACATTAGTTCACATCTCTGTTGGGATGGAGCTGTGTGGCCCCACCCAAAACTCATTCTCAGAAAAGGGCAGTGGGAATCATGAAAAAAAATTACCTTGAGGAAAAATTTCCTTGAGGACAGAAAGTCAAAACTCAGGCTGGGACCCAACACCAAGAAAAGCTTTTGAGTTCATGGGGCTGATGTTGGAAAATTGTGTAGATATAATCAGGATAGTTTGGATGCTGAGGAAGAGCAGCCGATTATACTCAAATGTGAATCATAGAGTGAGAGCACCCATGACAGAGCTGGGCACTGCGTAAAACGTGATCATCAAGCCACTGTGGCTTGACTTGGGAGCCAGGATGGGACCATGACAGATGAGACCAGCATTGATGGGTGATAAAAGAACTGAAGTCTTGAGGATTGCAAACTGATTAATGCTCCTGACTCCTCCTTGCAGTATGGTTTGTAGACTGCATGTCTAGTGCCAGCGAGAGTCCTAGCCTGTTATAAAGTAAAAATTTAAATATGACCATAATCAAACCTTAAAATGGCACAGCAAGTCATTTTGGTTATAATGTATTAAAGATGGCTTGTTTTGAGAAAACAGATTGGCAAATGCAAGAGAAAAAAATGGAGAAACTAGTGGACATGAGGAATCCAGCAATAATAGTTCAGTAAAATATAGTAATTAGAACTAGAGTGATAGTGGTAGAGAGAAATATTCTTTCTTTCACTAAGATGTCAAATTCTTCCTGCAAGAACTTTATTGCTCCTATACATCTTCCATATTTCCACCCTTGAACTTTGGTACCTACCTTCCATTGCTCCTTATCTCCTCATTAAACATCTCTAGCTCCTTCAGTGGTTCATCAATTGGATGATTTATGAAATCCAGACTCAGCCATTCAGAGGGTCAGGTATCCTTGTCAGCTGTGTATCATCCACAGGTTTGACAAACATGCTTTGCATATTTCTTTTCAATCTGGTTAAAGTAGCCCCGTGGCATACAACTTGAGACTTCTCTTCAAGTTAACATCTTTTCATTAATCAACGTTTTTTGGGTGTGGTTGTTTAACCTGTTATGAAGGTATCTGACTCGCATGTTATTTCCTGCATTTTTCTCCATTTTGACCTTAAGAATATTGGGAGAGGTTTCTTCAAATTTGTAAGTTCAGAATGAACAAAGTCCACATATTTTAATCTACCAGTGTAATTGAATCAACAATAAAAGTGTTATCCTTAGTGAACCCATATTA
The DNA here is from genome assembly GCF_963930625.1 of Muntiacus reevesi. NCBI lineage: Eukaryota > Metazoa > Chordata > Mammalia > Artiodactyla > Cervidae > Muntiacus > Muntiacus reevesi. Next base: position 135,118,960 of record NC_089251.1, read on the forward strand.
GAACTTTTTAAAAAGTTGTTGCACAGACAGCTAATTTGCTTACTAATTTTAATGGGCTCATCATAAGCTTACTTGTCTGATTGTGGAATTCATGGCCTTGACTTTAAAAGTTTTAAAATTATACCACAAGTGGTGTTTTGGCCCCTTTCCTCTTCTCTATAGTCTTTCAAAAGGTTCTAACAGTAGTTTCTTGATTACTTCTGCATCTTGACCTTATCTGAGCTTGTTTTAATTTTCTAAGGTGCTGGAACAGAATACTACAAACTGGGAGACTTAAACAATGGAAATTGATTGTTTTACAGTCTGAAGGCTCGAAGTCTGAGATCAAAATACTGTATCTGTGGGACTGATTCTTTCTGAGGACTGTGAGACAGAATCTGTTCCATGCCTCTCTCCTAGCTGCTGGTGGTCTGTTGGAAATCTTTGTCTTTCCTTAGCTTGTAGCTACATGGTCCTGATTTTTGCCTTCATGTTCACATGGCATTCTTTGATAGTGCACATGTGTTCAAATTTCCCCTTTTTATAAGAATCCCAGTCACCTTCATCTTAATTACATCTATAATTTTTAAAAATCTTTAATTTTAAAATTTAAAATGAATTATTGAAAATGAAGAATGGTATAAAACCATTTCATTGTTTAATTCTCTGTATATATGGCCAGAATATCAAATAAAAATGTGAAATGAGCCTGGAACTAGTAACACAAAAGACTATGCTTGTTTCGCCTCCATTAGAAGGCTTTAAAAATTAGAGAAAAATATATCTCACCCATAGACAGAATCTAAGTGTTACAGATATCACCAGCCTGTGACTTCCAGGTAATGACACATAGACTTTAGTGAGCAGATTAAGGTGGTTTGGGATTCCCACTACCAGCCCCACACACCTGGTTCATGGAAATTAACCTTCATGGTGTTCCTAGTTACCAACTCCTTTGGGAGTCCACTGTCACTTCACAGATGACTGGAAATCATTCTCTGGATTATCACTGCCATAGACTTACTACCATTATTGCTCAAATGTCTACATCTGCAGCACAAGAAGTTCATTGACAAAGACCCTTTGTTGTCACTGTCTATCAGGAGAAATCCAGTGCTTATATCAATTATTCCAAATGTGGCATCTGAGATTTTTTTTTTTTTTTTTTTTTGGAGGCACCAGTTCTGTGCCATGCCATGTCATCTGGTCTTGAACAAAGGCTGCTAGTATGCAGATTATCACAAAGTGCCTCTTCATAGGTTTCTGGTCATAATCTCTTCCAGAATTTCATTTCTCATGAAGTTCCATCATTTTTTTGGCTATAAATCTTCTACTATAAGCATTTAATCTCAGGCAAGGAGTCCCATGGGTAACAGATACAAGACTACTTTGGCCTCTGTAATTCTCTGTTACTAACCCTTAATTCAGTTTCCTTTCTTTTCTTTTCGGGATGAAGGTTTCCATGCTCATGAATGCTTGCAAACAGAATTGGGTCATGAGAGTGGAGATGACTTTTGTGGTGCCAGATCTGTAAGCCAAAAGTATCCTATTATGTAAAGCACTAGATTTACTGAGTTAAGATGTTTTAGGATTATTCTTGGGAATTATAAAATGTTTGCATATTAGAGGAATAGCAAGACCAGTGCACTTAATTAGTGCAAATGACAAGAAGAAAATTATGGGGTGATAAATATTTCCAAAAGGCCATTCTGGATAATTTGTGGGGCATGGATAAAAGGAGCAGTTGTGCAAACAAGGTGACATTAACGTCACTTGGGGGAAAGTGATCTATGTGCAAGATGGTGATGGACCAACTCAAGCAGGAGCAGAGGAGAGCATGAGGAATGTCAGATGTATGAACCTTTCAGACTTGCTGAAGGATTGAAAGTGGCATGTGGAGGAAAAAGAGGTGTCAGGAATGGCCGCTAGTTTTGACCTAAGCAGTCTGGTGAATAGAGATGTCATTTACTGATATGGGTGGATTGAGAGGAGGGTTGGATCTGGGGACTGAAGTGAAGAACTCTGTTTTGAACAGAGGAAGTTTGAGATTCATTTCTATAAGACATGAAGATAGAAGTCTTGACTTTTAAATAAAGGGTCTTATCCAAAGCACTGGAGAGCCAGAATGTTCTTCCAGGGCAAGGCAATTATGAAATTCCTTACAGTGTCATTGAGGTTCAAACCTTCCAGACATTGGAACATCATGCATGAGACTTCCCTGCTGACACATGTTACATTCTTTTATGTGTGGTGGACCCTGATTGTTCTTCTATCTTTGTCTCTTTTTCTTTTTTCTAAATCTTCAGTCTCCAAGATTTTGCTTCTTATTATTAATAATTGGAAGACATGCCTGTTATTTATTATTTTAATATGTGGTATCCTCATCTATAAACTGGGATATTACTTAATGACTGTGTTGTTTTGATGATTACATTAGGTAATATTTGTGAAAATCTTAGTACAGTGCCTGAAATGCAAATAGTTATAGAAATATCTTCCATTATGATTATTTTTGACAAACAGAACATTAATTTTTAAACTGATTTGAAATATTTAGCAATGATACAAGGTATGAATGAAGAAATAATAATTGATGTTTATTACACGTATATAGATAAAAGAGATCTTTTCTTATTAAAATTAGTTGTATTTTTGTACCTCCAAAGAACTGCAAAGTGTTAAAATGAGTATTCTGCATTTTATAAACCCTTGTGGGAGTTTTCTGCATTGGAAATATGGTCATGATATGAGTTGGTATTTGTTGTCTCATAAGATCTGACTTACTTTTATGCTGATCGAAATTCCCACAGAAATAATGAGTCAAATACAGAAGCAGACAGTATTTAGATCACATTTTTTTTTTTTTTTTGGCTGCTCTACTAGGGTTAAATCTTACCATACGTTGCATATCAAGACCTTTGATTTGCTCAGGTTTTCCATTCCTTTGACCTCTTCTAAATTTTGTTTTAAACCCAAAATTACTTCAAGTGTACCAATTATTATGGAACTATTTTTGGAACAGAGTAAATGTATCCTAGAGAATATTATATTAAGACTCTTTCTATTACATGAACAGAGAGATCTTGAAGGAGCAAAAGCCTGATCACTTAATAAAACCACAGTCTCTCTTTTGCCCATCACGTTGAACCTGGAAGAGGGCCAGACATGGCCAGTATAAGGTTAGATTCCATTCCATCATCATGATAGTTAATAATAGTTGACTGACGGCGATGAGAAGGGTGCCCCCTTTTCCTCTCTGCTCCACCCCCATTCCAGGCTAACCTCTCTAGGGAACAGGCCATTCCTTTCCCCATTCCTAAAATTCTTTGCTCAAGCACAGCCAGGGGCTGCTGGACTGGTGCCTGATTGTATAAGGGGTGGGGGGTATTGCTCGGCATGAGTGGTTAGTCCCAGTAGTTTCTGCTGAGGGAGTCCAGAAACCTCCAGACAACATCTGTGGGGATCTGGAAGAAAGGTGAGCCGCCCCTGCTGTGGCTTGTGTTATTGTGTGAAAAATAAGAGGACTCCTGTCCCTCACCTGAACTTAATACCACATCAGGATCACTTCTACCTGCATCCACAGGTGAAGTCTCGTCTATGGAAAGTTAATCTATTTCTTTGTGAATCACACCTCATGTCTTATATTAGTTTGCACTCTTCAATATTTTCAGAGTGTAGTACTAGTAAATTAGTAACACTATGCAGCTTTCTCTCAGCCCTTTTTTCTTTTTCCCCTGTTTGGATGTAGGTATTTGCAGGATAGGAACTATTCAAACAGCTACAGCATTCCAGAGATTCTTTCCCTGGATTCTACATGCTTACATTCAGAGTTTTATTTAAATACTGAGGAGTGCTGCTGAATATTAAAGAACCTAAGATATTAGTTATAGTGTTCAGGTGAAAATTCAGAAGTTTTTTCCTAAGTCCAGGGAATTCCTGTTCTTAATGGGGTGTTGATTCCTATTCTGAGCAGTCTTGAGATCTGTAATTCGGTGAAGTTAATATTTGGTGTGGCTTGCTGTTTGGATTAGCAATTATACTTTACTCCGCATTTCACCAAGACAGAGCCGCTTGCTAACTTTTAATCACCGCCTTCTCAAGTTTAAGAGCTTGGCCAGAGTGATCCCGGAAAGTCTCAACATTTTCCAGTGAGTAAAGTCCATCTCTTTTGGAGATCTTGACACCTATCATTAACAAGGTGCAACCTCCTTCGGGATAATTGAGAACAGAGACCCGTTTTTCTGTATGCACAACAAAACATACAGAGGTTATCCTTCAGGATAAGGTAATTTTTCAACAGAGTGCATTTATTGACCAGCAGGCTAACCCTGCGTCATGTCGCCTCCTTCATTCTGCTGATTATGTTGTGGGTTTCAAATGTTTTTCTCAGGTCAGTTTCCCTATCATTAATGCTGCAACACCTTTCCTGAGTAGATACCTACTCTCTCATTCTTTTATTACACCAGAGTGAAACCTGCACGTTACGCTCTCACAGGTTGATGAACACACTCCAGTTTTACCAGCTTTTGTGCTTGTATAGTTGCTCAGTTGTGTCTGACTCTTTGAGACCCCATGGACTGTAGCCCACCAGGCTTCTCTGTCCATGGGGATTCTCCAGGCAAGAGTACTGGAGTGGGTTGCCGTTTCCTTCTCCACTAGCTTTTGTAAATGAAATTTGAAAATAGTTTTCTAGAATCAGAATATGATGAATAAAGTCTTTAATCAGGTTTTATTTAACACAGCCTTATTTGAATGAAACCATAGTGAACTATGTTAATATTTGATGTAAATGTGTTAGTATACATGTCATTCACCCTTTAAGATGTCAATGGTGTCACTTAACTCACTGGCAAATTTGACTGGTAACAAGGATGTGTCCCGAAGCCTCTATTTTTGATAATATATATAATCCACAAAATAACTGTTCTTTAGCACCTTTTAATAAAAGGAGTTCAGCTTTTTACTTTAAAAAATGCTGCTTAGAACAATTGCTTTTATCACCTGTTTCTATTGTAACTAATCAGAAAGATAACTTGGGAAAGGATTCAGTTGGATTCAGCAAACATTTTCTGCATGTTAGTATGTGTCAGCCACTGTGTTAAGTACCTGGAATGCAGAGGTGAATAAGATTGTTCTCAGGTCAGAGTTTAATAGAAGAGACAGTTAAGTCATATCACTGCCCTTACAGTTGGGGTATAGATTCACTATTCTGATAACACCCATTAATTTTGCTACAATTCATTAGAAAAGGATATTCTCTCAGGAAATGATCTGGGGCTGTACCTGGTATGATGAAAGCAGGAAAATGAGGACAAACCAGGACATCCAATGAAAGGGAATACTGCGTGAGCAAAGATCATTGTACCAGTGTGTGGTGGGGGAGCAGAGCAGAGCTGCTGCAACAGTTGCAAGATACAACTTCCACAAAAATTCATGTTATCGCTATTTTTCAGTTTAGAGAAGTGGTAGCAATATATTTTTTCATGTAATGCCCATTCCAACAAGATCTTGGGGCTTTGTTGCAACTTAGAAAATACTTCAAGAAGAGATGGTGAAAGGGCCTGTTTTTCTCAAATGCTAAAGGCTGCAGAGGTTTTCAAATAAATAGCAAGAACTTACTGAGATTAAAGTCCCTTAGTTTCTGATGGGAAAGAGAATTATTATGTCATTTACACTTCATTCTTTTTTTTCATGTTTTCAAGGATTTCTTTTATTTCCTCAGACATAAAAAACACAAGTATCTTATATTCTCTGATTATTCCAGTATCTGAAATGGCTACAGAATGTTATTTCTCCTGGCACATTCATTCATTCTTGTGTTGATATGTATAGAAGTGTTAATGCACTATCTGCTATATACCTACTACCATCCTTGATGTTGAGAAGACGTCAGGTGACTAAGATAGATGTGATACTTGCCATCATCATGTATCTTTCCTTGAGAGCTTTAAGAACCTTAAGGTTGGGTGAAGTCACAGTTGTTCTCAAGCATAATTCTGTTTTAAAGTGGCAAATGGTTTTTTATTCATATATTTTATCACTTTAAGATTGTTTCAAAGGTATTTTTTATTGCTTTGCTTCTAGATCTCATACATGTTTATTTTTGTGTCCCAAACTATAATAAAAATAATTACTAAATACATAACACTGATGGTAGGAGCCAAACTAATATTGGGTGAGCAAACTATAGGTTAGGAGAATCCTTTGAACAAGGAAAGAAGCAGAGAACTAACTTTTCTTGAGTGCATGCATGGTAAGTCACTTGAGTGGTGTCCAACTCTCTGCGACCCTATGGACTGTAGCCCACCAGGCTCCTCTGTCCAGGGGATTCTCCAGGCAAGAACACTGGAATGGGTTGCCGTGCCCTGCTCCAGAGAATCTTCTTAACCTAGAGATCGAACTCATCTCTTACGTCTCCTGCGTTGGCAGGCAGGTTTTTGACCACTAGCACCACCTGGGAAGCCTCTTTTATTGAGTACCATTATGTGGTAGGCCTTAGGTGAGATGATTTCATATACTTTACACCATTTAATCCTGGGAAAATATCTGTGGGAAGTACCTGTCATTCACTTTTTTAAACTGGAGAAATATTCTAGGGGAGAGAAACATAACTTGCTCTATGATACACAGCTTTAAGTGACAGTTTTGGGATTTGAAATCAAGATGGTTTGATTCCACACCATGGGTTCAGTTTACAGTGACTTCAACAGGGGTGTTTGAATAATTGGTAAATGATAAGCCTCAGATTTGTTATTTAAACTGAGGCCTAACTTAGTTCAAAATCTACTCTTTCCCCTAGAACTTGTGCAGGTTACTTAAACTTCAATTATTGTAGAAGCAGAGGATTTTTGATACTTAATTTTAATATTACTTGTTTTCTATGCTATAGTTTTTGATATCATTTTGCTTAGATGGCTCATTTTAACTGAAGGTTGTAAAGTTTATTATCTTCTATTGAAAGTATAAAATGGTTATGATTGTTCAGAAGCTAAGTTGTGTTCAACTCTTTGAGACTCCTTGGACTACCACACACCAGGCTCCTCTTCCTCCACTACCTCCCAGAGTTTGCTCAAATTCATATCCATTGAGTCAGTCATGCTATCTAACCATCTCATCCTCCGCCGCACCTTCTTTTGCCTTCAGTCTTTCCCAGCATCAGAGTCTTCTCCAGTGAGTCAGCTGTTGCATCAGTTAGCCAAAGTACTGGAGCTTCAACTTTCAGCAGCAGTCCTTCCAATGAATATTCAGGGTTGATTTCCTTTAGGACTGACCGGTTGGATCTCCTTGCTGTCCAAGGAACTCTCAAGAGTCTTCTCCAGCACCACAGTTCAAAAGCATCACTTGAAAAAAAAAAAAAAAAAGCATCACTTGTTTAGTGCTCAGTCCTTATGGTCCAACTCTCACATCTCTACATGGCTACTGGAAAAACCATAGCTTCGGCTATATGGACCTTTGTTGGCCGTGATGTCTCTGCTTTTTAATACACTATCTAAGTTTGTCATAACTTTCCTTTCAAGGAGCAAGCATCTTAATCTCATGACTGCAGTCACCATCTGCAGTGACTTTGGAGCTCAAGATAGTAAAATCTGCCATTGCTTCTACTTTCTCCCCTTCTATTTGCCATGAACTGATGGGAGAAGATGTCATGATCTTAGTTTTATGTATGTTGAATTTTAAGCCAGCTTTTTTCACTCTTGTCTTTCATCCTCATCAAGTGGCTCTTTAGTTCCACTTCACTTTCTGCCATTAGAGTGGTATCTTGTGCATATCTGAGGTTGTTGGTATTTCTTCTAGCAATCTTGATTCCAGCTTGCAATTCATCCAGTTTGGCATTTCACATTAATGTACTCTGCATATAAATTAAATAAGCAGGGTAACAGTATGCAGTCTTGTCATACTCCTTTCCCAATCTTGAACCAGTCAGTTGTTTCGTGTATGAAACAGAAATATGAAGGAAAATAAATATTCAATGCTTTGAGGAACTTAAATGACTTGCTAATAACCCTACAAAATAAAATTTCAACTTTGAAGTTGTATTTTATAAACATATTTCAGAAGGAAAAAGAAAATCTTGAACAAAGGTAGTGAAAGTGTCCCCAGCTTTTTTGAATATAGTCAGTTAATTTGTTGAAAATCCCATCAAAACAGTTGTCTCTAAAATGTATGTCCTTTTAGTATTCATAGAAAGTTGACAGCAGTTATTTCTTATTTACATTCTCACACCAAAATTTGAATAAGGACACTTATCTCTTGCTTCTTAAGAGGTAAACTTTTGTGTTCTAAATATTTCTTCACATCCTGCATTTTGAGGGCTTTGAGTAATTTGAGTGATGTGAATGCCGACTATGAATATAAGAGCTAGACTCTATAGACTTAGAGTTTTAGAATTAACTCAGTCCAAGGATTTGCTTCATTACCATCAAAGGCACTCATTCTATAGTGGGCTTTTGTTACTTATATCAGTTTTCCTGTTATTATAATTATAAATGTCATCACTTCTGGATTGAATATAACATCACAGGATGAGCTAATGAAAAAAATATATTGGTAAGTGAAAGAAAATACTTATCTGACACTTAATGTACTTTATATATTTGTTCATTTATTTAGATTGTTGCTGTATTTCCTTAAGTAGGCTGTACGATTCTTTAGTATAAGGATCATTCTTTATCATTACTTTTTATTACCTGAACTTAGCACAATAATTTACACATATAATATATATGTGCTGTGCCATGCTGAGTCATTTTGATTGTGTCCAACTCTTTGCAACCCTATGGGATTGTAGCCTGCCAGGCTTCTCTGCCCATGGGATTCTCCAGGCAATAATACTGCAGTGGGTTGCCATGTCCTTTTATATATATATATATATATATATATATATATATATATGTGTATATATATATAAATATCACTGATATATATATAAGTATCACTGTTGGAGTTCTTGGCAGATTGCTTTAACATGTAGTGCATAACACTGAGTAGAATAAAGCTGGAAAAATGAATTTCCATTTGACGTGTTACTAAAAATCCTGGATTTTTCATAATTACTGGATAACTTGTAGTCAGCTTCACTTATAACTTGATTCTGTGTTCCACTACTTCTTTAGATGCCTTTATTAGGTCTGTGGTTTAGTTTAGTTCTCGTTAGTATATTTAATAATCTGCCTGACTTTATAGCCTGACCTCTGACTTTAACAGCTGAATATCCTTAACAGACTCAGATTCTGGACCCTAACCAGAGAGGACATTAGGAGCTGTGTGGTGGAGAATTACATTTATTAGTCCTGGTCTGACCTTGGTACCTCAGTTCCTTAGGGCCTGAGTGTGTGGTTTGCTTTCAGGGTTTTGAGTTTCTTGCCCTTTCCCCATAACTAGTTTCAGAGCTGCAGTTGTTTACACTCTATTATTTCATACTCACACTGAATTCATACATGTTTTTCCCTGTTCCGGGATGTCTTCCCACACAGTTTGGCAAACCTCGTGTTTTAAGATGAAGTTTTGTCATATTCTTTGGGAAGCCTTCTCTGGTCTTCCCTCCCTTTACATGTCCTCCTATATCTAAGTCCGCTTATCTATTTGCACGCATCCCACAGTATTCTCATTATTTGTTGACTTTCTGTCTCTACCAGACTTTGAGCTCATTGTAGTTCAATACATATTTAAAAGAATGAATGACTTCTGCTACTTCATTTTGGATCATTGTCCATCACCTGTCTTGCGTCTGCTTTGAGAGTATTATGGATACTGGAGTGAAATTGAATCTAATAATGATATATACTTTTTTCTTTCCCTTCTATTCTGGCTAATATCTTAATTTCAGTGTACCTTTGGGTCGTGTCCCAGTTTGAGTCCTTGGAAAACACTGGCCAGCTCTGTGTGTTGTAAGTCTTCCTTATATTTCTTATGCTCTTCCCAGGCCTGAGTTTTGTGGGCAGTGGTTCTGCCTCATTCATCTCTCTAGCCTCTGAGTTTATCAATTAACCTAGGTTAATAAATGTTGGAAAATGAAGAAAAATTCTAATTACTTTTTATCAGTTTTAATAAATTTACATTTAAAAAATCCAGCCTACCACTTAGAAAATACTCTTTATGAAAGAAATTTTTAATGATCAGGAATAACTTAAGAATACATCAAGACTATACCAGGCATTTCGCCTTCAACTAAATTTAGGATTATGGAGAGAACTTAGTAAATGGTCTTATTTTGCCTCCATGTGTGTTGCAGTTATTAATGTTATCAAAATTAGTTAGGATTTTGAGTCAGTGATATGTATCGTGTAGTTTTTGGTAAGTTGTTATCATTCCTTACCATGACTAACCCAGTTACTTTATCTTAAATTTTCACTGTTTCAAAGATAATATTGGACTTTTAAAAGTATCCCTGAGGTTTGTGAAATTTTACTCTATTTAAGCAGTTCTTTGAAAGTATTTTCTAAATATGTACTACATCTCACTATTTTACATACAGTTTTAGTCACTTGCATTTTACCCATATCTCTTACTGTTGTACATTGTTAAAGGTTTGATCGCTTATTTTCTATTCCAATCATTTTCAAGGTTCTTGTCTTTCTAAATTATACTTGCTGCGCTTTTATAACTGTTGCCCCTGAACTGATTGATCAACTGGTTAATTTTCTTACCTATTTTCTCTTTACTTTTAATATGGAAAATTTGAATAATAGAGAGGTAGATGTTTAGTGAGCATTCATGCATCCATCACCTAGCTTCAGTAGTTATCAATTCATAGTTTTTTGGTTTTTTTTTAGCTATTCCACAAATAGTTATGTTAAAGTAAATCTTGAACTTCTTTGGAATAAATAAAATTAATTTATCACTAATAAAACATAAATTATTGGATAAGCAAAAAAGACTTTCTTTTATCTATTATGGGACTTCCCTGGTGGCTCAGATGGTAAAAGACTCTGCCTCTAATGCAGGATACCTGGGTTCAATCCCTGGATCGGGAATACCCACTGGAGAAGGGAATGGCTACCCACTCTAGTATTCTTGCCTGGAAAATTGTATGGACAGAGGAGCCCAATGGGCTACAATTCATGGGGTCGCAAAGAATTGGACAAGACTGAATGACTAACTCTGACACTTAGAACTGAATATACCAGATATTTGTATGTAGTTATATATCAGAACTGAATATGCCAGATATATTTATATTTATACTTTATAGATACCTCAGGGTATAGAGTAGCTCAAACTTGGTGCTTTTTTTTTTCCTTGAGAGTATCTTTATTCCTTTTGTTCCTTTGAACTTTGTAGTCGTAAGTTATAGGAAGCTGAATTGGGGTGCAAGTCATTTTTAAGTGTTAATTTTTGGGGGGCTAGAAATAGCTCATTAATTTATCAAATTAAGTAGTTGGTTTCTTCAAAGCTTTTGGTAGGGTTCCAGAGAACAAAGGAAATGATAGGTGAGTTTTGATTGGGACAGATGATAAGACAGCATATACAGAATCTTGTTCGTTTAGGATGTGTGTGGAAAGGACACACTAGACATCAAAATGGAGAGTGAAAAACATGGTCAATTAGATGCCTTATTATCCCTCATATTTTTAGTAAAATTGAAGTAAAAGAGAAAAAAAAAAAAAAAACCAGGTATTTTATTCACATTTTACACAGTTTTATTTGAACTGGCAAACATATCCTGCCCAATTGTGGTGGGATGATATGAGCTTCTTCTCTTGGTAGTGTGCAAAAATTTTTACAATGGAGATTTACGGATCAAGCCTGTTGCTCATAGACATTCCTTTACCTTGCTCCACAGAATTAAGAAAGTTAAAGAAAGCAAAAAAACAAGAAATGCAGTAGCTTTAGTTTTTCAGTAGATTTAACCTCATGATGATGGACTAGTCCTTTTGTATCAACCTGGTATTTCAGAAGTTAGTACTCATCATGTGACTGTAGTCTTTCATAGATCCAGAAACATAAAACTCTTAGAGAATAGTTTGGCTGTGAGGTTGATCTGGGAGAGAAGGATGACCTTGGTATAGCAGGAAATTAAAGTAGAGTTTCATCCTGTTTGTGGATTTTCAATCTGGCCTATGCTTATGTCAACTTTGAAAAAATAAATAGCCAGTTATCTCACCAGTAAAATGAGTTTATTCAGAAATAGTCATAGGAATTGCAGCTCAGGAAATGCAAACTATGGCAGTCTATAGGCAAAGCAGGGGAACTTGCTTTCATAAGGAAAGTGGGGAGTTGGAGGTATTATTCCATTGGTTCTAAATGAAAGTTCTTTGGAGGAAAGTAAGAGTTCGTTGTGGCAGTGGCCTCTCATTGGCAGAGATATGGCATTTTCCATTGGCTCAGTTTGTTGCTGGGCAAGAAGTAAATCTTCCTTTCTTCTGCTGGGGGAATAAAGTGAAGACATCTTCCTGTTGGAGATACAAGGTACAACTCTTCCTTTTGAGGGGTAGCTGATGACAAGAGGTAGGGCATGAGAGTTCCCTTGCAGGTATTCCTGCCTCTAATTTTAATTGAGATTTCCTTTATTAATTTCACATCCCGCCTTTTGATTAAGAACTTTTCTTGAAAGCATTGCTTATCAGGAGTCAGGTTCTCCATATCTAGTGGTTTGTCCCTCTATGTCAGAAAGGACTTTTCCTGCTTGCCGTGTCCCATGTTGGAGAAAAAGTGCACAGACTGGAAATGGCTTGAGGCCACATTTGAGTAACAAGGAAAGATAGTTGGGAGAACTCTCAGGCGTTTCTTATCCAGTCTATATTTTGTCATGGTCATAAGTGTTGTATCGTCTCAAAGTATTAAACTGGCTTACCTTCTCAAGTACATCATTTTTACAAAAGCTCATCAAATGGCAGGTACAGAACTTAACAAATATGCAGAGCAGGGTTAAAAACAAGACAACTAACCAGGTTTGTATGATGACTCTAAGTCAGGAGCCCAGATCTGAAGGTAAGAAGCTAAATAGATCAAAAGACCATGAGTTGCTAAGTGAAATTCACTGTAGCTTGTTTCCTAATTTTACTGTGTTCTTACCTCTCCAGAGGCAGTTTTCCATGTGCAAGAGGACATGTTGACTATCACACAGACACTCCCTTGCTCAGCAAGTAGATAATCAAGTGCTATATTATTATCCAGTACTATTTTAGCCATTGAGTCAGATATCACTGCTGAGCTAAAACTGCTTTGGCTGTGGAATTGGCCAACTAAGGTTAGGGAGATATTTCTGATCATTTGTTCCATTGGCACTTATTCCCATCTATAGAAAGAAAGCTCTAACTATGGAGGCAGACCCAGAATCACATATGCTTCTTGGATGTTCTCCTTTAGGGTGATTACAGAGGTTTAATGAGATAGACCAGTGGGATGCTTCTATTTTGTCATGAAGAGAGAACAGAAAAGTAAATGCATCAAGTGCACACTGTCCTTTTATCCTCCTGCTGTCAAGGCAGTGAGTTGCCTAAGCAAAAGGCCTTATCAAGACCTCCACATATAAAGATGTAGCCAGGAGGTTTGCATAACTGACAGTGTCTCTGGACCCTTTCACTGGTACAGAGACATGAACATCATTCAGCCAATGCTCAGACATAATATTAGTATATATCAAAAGGCTGTTTAAATATATGGGTATGTCAGTATTGACTTCTGTAGCACATTCAACAGCCACGTGTCACAGGAAGCAGTAGACAGGTACACTAGGCGTCCTGTTACAACGGGAACAGACTCCCACTGAACCCATGCAAATGCGTGGTTGTTTTTCAATCACTAAGTCATGTATGACTATCTGCAACCCCGTGAACTGCAACATGCCAGGCTCCCTTGTCTTTCACTATCTCCCGGAGTTTGCTCAAACTCATTTCCATTGAGTCAGTTATGCCATCCAACCATCTCATCTTCTATGGCTCCCTTCTTCTCCTCCTACCCTCAGTCTTCCCCAGCATCAGGGTCTTTTCCAGTGAGTTGGCTCTTCACAAATACATACTCTTCTGAAAAACAAGAACATTTAACAAGTTTCAGAACCTTTGAGGGATCATGGAGGGAGAAAAGGATTAATGCTTCAACCTTTGTTACAAAGGTGTATTTTACCAAATTAGTCTAAGTTGTAGATGGCTTAAGGGAGAGGAGAAAAGGAAGCTCTTTACCTCTGGAAAACAAAACATTAAAGCAATTGTTTTTTTTTTATTAGAGTTTAAGATTATCCAGTTTGTTATTAAGATCTTAAACTTAACAAAAACCTGTATATTAGAGTACCTATGAAAGTTTTTTCCATCCCCTTTGACCCTGAGTAGTGTTAACTTTAACAAAGTCAGTTATTTCATCAGCAAAATGAAGTTTTTTTTAGGAATGACCAGAGGAATTCCAGTTTGGGAAATGAAAGCTGTGGTGGAACATAGGACGTCCAGAGAACAAGGGAGGGGAACCTGCTTTCATATCAAAAACTGGGAGTTGTCAGCAAGTGTTACAAAATAAAGTTCAGTGGGGTAGGAGTTCAGGGTGGTGATGGCTTCTCATTGGCCAAGCTGTGGCATTTCTCACTGGTTGAGCTTGTTACTCGGCAAGAAGAAAATCTTCCTTCCACTTGCAGGGAAAGTAGAGGCTCTTTCCTGATTTATAGTAAAGTAGAGGCACTTTCCTGTTTGAGATACAAGGTCCATCACTTCCTTCTTAGGGTAATTGATGAGGAGTGATATAGCTTGAGAGCTCTGTCCACAGATATTTCTGACTCTAGTTTTAGTTGAAACTTTCTTTAATAATTTTTACTCTTATGAAGGAGATAATTGACTTAATGATCAAAATTAGGTAGCAACTCACTTTATTTCACCAAAATGTAAAATTTCCTTTCTGGCCTTACTTTTAAAACAGAAGACAAAGCCCAATATTTGGCTCAAAAATAAGCAAACAGCTAACAAAATGTAAGTTGTGACTCTTCATCTTATTTTGTAATTTTACTCAGATCAATTGAGTTTCTTGGGATTCGGTTTCTTTATATGTGTTTTGAAAATACTTATATCTTATATTGTAGTGTGAAGATCTAATGAGATGGCAGGTTTCGAAAATTTCTGTGAACTATATGAAACTATCTAAGTATGAGTTCCATTATAATGTAAACAGACAAAACAGTCTTATAATCTATATAAGGGAAAATTCTGCCTTTAAAAAAATGTGTATTTTTCTTTAAATGTTTTCATCAAAATTTAGGATAAGCTATGCATGTTGGGTTGTCTTTATTTTTTTTTCCCCAGATTTCCTTAACAATTTCAGTCTGATTTTACCCAACAATTCTTATGTTGTTGCTCAGTTGCTAAGTTGTGTCCGGCTCTTTGCAACTCCATTAATTACAGCACACTGGGCTTCCTTGTCTTTCATTATATCCCAGAGTTTGCTCAAATTCATGTCCATTGAGTCAGTGATGCCATCCATCCATCTCATCCTCTGTTGCCCCCTTCTCCTCCTGCCCTTAGTCTTTCCCAGCATCAGGGTCTTTTCCAGTGAATCCACTCTTCAAATCAGGTGACCAAGGTATTGGAGCTTCAGCAGCAACAGACCTTCCAATGAATTTTCAGGGTTGATTACTTTTAGGATTGACTGGTGTGATCCTGCAGTCCAAGGAACTCTCGAGAGTCTTCTCCAGAACAGTTCGAATGCATCAATTCTTTGGTGCTCAGCCTACTTTATGGTCCAACTCTCACATCCATACACAACTACTGAAAAAAACATAGCTTTGACTATATGGACTTTTGTTGTTGAAGTGTTATCTCTGCTTTTTAATACACAGCCTAAGTTTCTCATAGCTTTTCTTCCAAGGAGCAGGTGTCTTTTAATTTCATGACTGTAATTACTGCCTGCTGTGATGTTGTAGCCCAAGAAAACTGTTGCCACTTTTTCCTCATCTATTTGCTGTGAAGTGGTGGGACCAGATGCCATGATCTTAGTTTTTTTTAATGTTGAGTTTTAAGCCAGGTGAGGTTTTTCACTCTCCTCTTTCACCTTCATCAAGAGGCTCTTTAGTTCCTCTTTGCTTTCTGCCATGAGTGATGTCATCCACAGATCTTGATTCCAGTTTATAATTCATCCAGCCTGGCATTTTGCATGATGTACTCTGCATATGAGTTAAATAAACAGGGTAGCAATAGATAGGTTTGACAGTATGTAACAAGCTTTTATTCTGAGATAACCAGAATTTTCCTTGAAGATTTTTATTTTAATTGTATGTGTCCTGATTTTGCAAATTCATATGCTTGATTTTCTATAGTGAATTGTAAGTTTTTTATAGTGAATTGGATGTGGAAGTGGGCTGTGTTGCAGGCTTTTCTTAATTTAAAATAACTTATCAAAATTTTTCTGAACATTTGAAAATGAATAACCATACCATAGTATTGAGGAAATGAAATGACTGTATTTCATTTCCCCTCATTTATGTGTTAAATATTTAATTCCAAAACTGTCATAATAACTGTAGTTAATACATTTGTCTTTAGAGCTAAAAAGTACTTCACATACATTATCTCATTTGATTTAATTAAAAGACTGTAGTGTACAACTGCTGAATAGATAGATCCATAGATGCTATGTCAGTGAAACTAAAGCTGTCATTTAATTTTCAGATTAGCATTATATGCTTAATACACATTATTTCCTAATAGTTCTGTCTCATTTATGTCTTATGTATATCTTATATTTAGGAATTCTATTATTATTTTAGTAATGACATTATGTCGTTGGAACCCTTTCATGTTTCTGTATTTTGGAACAAATGGAACATCTTGTCTACAAGTGGGTTTTTCTGTGTAAATGAAAAACTGTGAGATAATTCATATGACATGTTCATTCCTGAAAAGAATCTTGATTTTTATGAGGCTTAATTCATTTTTTCCCCCTGTTTGCAAAAATCTAGTTTTAGCTTAAATGTTCTCATGTGTAGAAAACGTTTGGAAAACATCTATATTGATTTCTACAGATAGCAATTTAAAAAATAGTTTTTGCGTGTCTGTGTTCTTTAAGATGTACATGTGAATTGCTGTAATGCCACAACTCCTCTGCATTTTGCTGTGTGCCATTAACCTAAATTTGGTAAAGTCCAGTGCCTGGATGGTGGTGTATTTTTAGCGTTTGCTTTTAATTACTTTATGCCCATGAGGTTGAGGTTGTGTGTGCTTAGTTGTGTCTGAATCTTTGCAACCCCACGGCCTGTAGCTCGCAGGACTCCTCTGTCCATGGAATTTTCTAGCAAGAATACTGGAGTGAGTCGTCATTTCCTACTCCAGGGGATCTTTCCAACCCAGGGACTGAACCCCGTATCTCTGGCATCTCCTGCCTTGACAGGCGGATTCTTTACCACTGCGCCACCTGGGAAGCCATTCATCCCAGGTGAAGAAAGATCATAATTTTCTTTCCATATTCTTCAGATTGTATGTCAGTGCTTGAATTATACCCAGATAGAAGTCACATGAAGACATTTTATGTGCATTTTTCACCCCTAAGAAGGATTAAAATAAGTTTAGTGTTTTTAGTATACATTACCTAATGGTTATTTTGTTAATATTTGTCAATTAAGGAAAATTAATCAGTTATTTCCTTTGAGGATACTAGTTTTATTTTTAAAGAAGGTTTTTATACTACCTCAGAAAAGCAATATTTGTACTAGAATTGTCAAATGACAGTCAATAGATAATGTATTTTAAATGAAATCCAGAGCAAATGTAAAAAAAATGTAGTACACTTCTACTAATGACTTTGTCAGAACATCTACCTACATTTAAGTCACATAGAGCATATATATGTATTTTTTGCTGAGTAGCCCTTTTTCTTATTTCTTGGTTAATTTTAAATTGCTGCTGATATGCTGGTTTTAAGTATTTAATTGACCATTTTGCTAATAAGCATAAACATATATGGCATGTGCTAATGCGTTATATCACTAATACATGCCATAACTTTTAGGAAAATTTTCCCAGTGAGATCTACTATTTCATATTTAGTGTTAATGAATGGGAATGAAATATACATTCAATATGGATAAGGCTATGTTAAAGCAGCAGAACAAAATAGAACTTTTAAAACTGATCAGAATAAGGCAGTGTAGATTTCAGCATTATTTTAGGTGAGACTGTCTGAATCATGTTAATAAGAGGGCATCAGTTTCATAGAAATATACACAAGTCGTTCAAATGTGAAAGCCCTAAAAGTTAGTTTTAAGAAAACACACTACTGTTTTATGATCAGCATCTCTGTGTGTCTCTGTGGCCTGAGTACATTTTGTGAACCTTTAAATAAAACTGTAATAATAATCTTCTGTGGTAATAATAATATTATTATTAATATGCTAATAATAATATTACCACATTAATATGCTAAAAAGCTTGAGGAGTAAAATTTTTAAAGAATATGTAAAAAAGAGTTTCTTTCTCATTGGAATCATTTCAGAAAATTTGATATATTATTACTGGTAAAACTTGGTAAATATCGAAGTACAGAATAGAGTCTAGATTCCAAGTGAAATTTATACCATGACTTCTACGAAGTAATTATTGTTTTGTTAGTCTTTAAAAAAAAATTGCCAGTCAATTGGATTTTAGAGTTTTGTTGTGTTTTAGTAAATTCTAACTAATGTTCTGTCTGGATTTTAATCTTTGACAGAAAATACTTGAATATAACTCTTATAAAGTGTCGGAATGGGGCTCTCCTGGTGGCTCAGACATTAAAGAATCTGCCTGCAATGCAAGAGACCCAGAGTCAATCCCTGGGTTGGAAAGATCCCCTTGGGGAGGAAATGACAACCCACTCCAGTATTCTTGCCTGGAAACTCCCATAGACTTATAAACATGTTAGAATAATTTTGTTTCTTTATATTTTGTTTTATATTAGGTTACTAGTGAAGGGAAAGCATGAAAAACAAGTAACACTTATTTTGTTCATGTTTTTAGTTAGAGATGGGTCTGTCTCATCCAAGTTCTTTTTCCTTACTTTTTGCTATTTTATTATACTGTTAATTGGTCTGATATTTAGATCAATGCTCTGGATATTTGCAACAAAATAATGAAAATTACTGTTACTTTTTTTAGTTTGAGAGAATGTTGAACAGTTACATGATTGGGGAAATGTTATAGGAACTGGATCAAATAGTTAGGTTTCTGAACCCTGGGGATTAATAAGTAAAATTAAAATTTGTTTTTTCTCAACTTGTAGATTTTGTTGGTTTTAGAGACAGTTTTTCACTTCATTCTGGATTTGTTTAACTTCTAAGTTTGTACAGACCTCTGACTGTTTAGAAGTCAATGTGGTTTTCACTTTCCTGATTTGAATTTTATGTGTTTAATATGAACTTTGCAGTTTAAAAAGGTAAAAATGTGTGTTGAATTTCAGCTAGCTGCTTTTCTTGTGGTATAGAAAGTACATCCTTCAAGGGTGTAATGTGCTCTCTATCAATTTACCCATCAAGCATTGAATAACTCTGATCATAACTATAAGACATTTTCATGATTATGAGAAAACATTTGTATAATACTTCCCTGGAAGTGTTTTCTGTTTGACTTTTGTAAAGTTGTTCTGTGGGAAGTATGGAGTTAGTTTATTTCCACTTACTCATTGGGAAACTGAGATACAAAATGTTTACCTTCATTTTTACTCACTGAAGCCCACCACTAACAAGTAGTAGAATTTAGGCATCTTTCTAGTCCTGTGATGGGTTTATTATGTATCATCTCCTAGTACCATATTAACTGCATTCGTGTCTTTTATTGACCTTTGTTTGTTATGTTTCTTAAAGGAATGGAAAATGTGATTTTCTTCTTTCCCCACATCATGAAGAGTATGGACTTATCATTTTGTTTAAGAAATATTTTAAGGTTTTTAAGGAAAATATTTATTTCTAATCCTTCGGATTGGGGGGTAGGAGGAGAAGGGGACGACAGAGGATGAGATGGTTGGATGGCATCACCGACTCTATGGACATGGGTTTGAGTAAACTCTGGGAGTTGGTGATGGACAGGGAGGCCTGGCGGGCTGCGATTCATGAGGTCGCAAAGAGTCGGACATGACTGAGCGACTGAACTGAACTGAACTAATCCTTTGTAAACCTTGTGCCATCTTGCACCCGTGACAGAACTATATTAGTACTGAGTGATAAGTATTTTAATGTTTGTTACTTTTATGCATTATTAAATTAATGAGTAAATGAAACATTAGGCATCATTAGAGAGTATGTTACAATGTTAAGCAGAATTAAATATATAGAAAGAGCATAAATTCAGGGTCTAACTGGATAGGTTTTAGTGCCCTAGACTTTATCAGGTTCATGTGTCACTTGAGTTGAAGTTTCACATCACTTTCTGGGCCATATTTAATTTCTATTGGGTTAACACTTAAAGAAAAGCACAAATAGGAATAATAGATAATGTGAAGTCTAGTGTATTAGACTTGAAAAGATACTCTATGAATATAAAAAGATAAATAGTAACCCCTTCTCTTATCAGGCTTACTTTTTACGAGTACTAAACTTCACTAAGGCTTTATAGACATTTATAATTAAAGTCAGGATAAGGAGACAGGTTTCTTTGCCTTCTCTGTTTTAGAATGAGCTGCTTTGTGACATATTCCACTATAGGACAGGCTCAATACCAGTGAAAGATAATGCTAATAAAGCCCACAGCTGGAGCAGAAGTAAATTCTAGACTCTCTACCACATTACTCTCTACCTTTGTATAGTACTACATATTTTGGCAGGTTTTACTCAATTTACTAGTTGACAACAGGCTGTTTTTTGTTTGTTTGTTTGTTGAGCAGCAGATGGTAATGTTTGAAGAGTTCAGCAGTGGAAACAGAAAGAAAACCAAAGGAAAGAAACAGGAAAACTAATCTTTTTTGACCAGTTAGTTAGAAGAATTTCTTCTTTCTTTTTCAGTATTAGCTGATTTGATTAGGAAAAGAAAGAGATTTTAATGTTACCCTCGTCATGCAAGGCCAGAATTCATTGTTTCCAAATGGAACTGACAAGTGAATTTCATTAAGACTAAGAAAATGGCAGCATAGTGAAAGCTTGCAGTGATTATTATCAGCATGTAGAAATTGTAACCCAGCCATTACTTTTTGACCAAATGTTCTATTACATGTCAGAGTGATCTTGTATCTAATAATGGTAAATAGAGTGAATTTTGTTTTAGGTTTTCATTCAAATTTTGTGTGTGTGTGTTTTAGTTTTTTTAGGGTTTGCTCAAATTGTCGGGCTACCTTCATAGTGGAAAAAGGCAATTAGACAATTTGTTTATGTATGTGGTAAAGGAACCCTAGGAATTATTAGTGAGATGTACCAGCTGCTACTTAAATGTATATTTTTCAGTGGTAAATATTCTGTTTTGTTGGCTGTTTCCATTTGTTGTTTGTTCATCTCTTTGTTGTTGTTCGTTGCATTTGTTGTTTGTTTGTCTGACTCTTTTGTGACCCCATGGACTGTAGCCCCACCAGGCTCCTCTGTCCATGGGATTTTTCAGGCAAGAATATTGGAGTGGTTGCCATTTCCTTCTCCAGGGGACCTTCCTGGACCAGGGATCAAACCCACATCTCCTGCCTTAGCAGGTGGATTCTTTAACACTGAGCCACCTGGGAATCCTGTTGTTTACATGCTAAAAAGAAAAATTCACATCATTAAAACAGTAATGAACTGAAGTGATTTCTGATAAAAGGGTATATGGTAGGGCTGCAAATCCTCAATTCCAGGAATTTTAGTGACTTGCTCTGAACCTCTCTTGTTCTAAACACTTTGCCATTATGCTGACTTCCTCCAGACAGACTCTTGAATGATTGCTGTCCTCCTTTGCTTCCACCTGACATGAGCAGAGTATGAAGGCAAGTACTCTCTCTGATTTTGTCACTCTATTTTTAGTGCTTAGCAAAGTATCTGGGGCAAAAGTTATACCCACACATTCTTGTGGAGTGAATGAACACTTACACTTTCGCCACCTTAAAATCAGGCATAAAATTCTAATTCCTAGACTCATTCATTGCATTCTGTTCCTTGTTTATGCAGATTCTTTGTACTTTGGTGTAATTTGTTGCATTTCACTTATTTACGTGTTACTCAGTAAATGTGTTTGTGTTTCGTTCAGTGTTATATACCTTTATTCTGTACTATTCTAAGGTCAGTTCTAACAAACACGTGTATGTAGACTACTCAGTAACATACATCTGAGGATGGCACCATCAATAGAGAATGAACTTTGAATTCCCATATTTGTAGAAGTTGTTTTCTTCCTCCCTTTGGTTCCCATATGTGTGGACGTTGGTTCCCCCTCCCCTTTTTGGTTCCCGTTGTAACCAGTGAAATACATACTAAGGATATTTGGCTGGTTTCAGAGGGACAGTATTATTCAGCTTTATGATGTTGTCCTGATCCTCAGCTTCCTCTTCTGTAAAATGAAGCTAATAACTACCAGAAAGTTCTGTTTGGGGATTAAATGGCTAATGTTGACAGCACTCAACAAAATTGGCCTTCACCAAATGTTAGTACTTCTCTCTGTCTTTTCATCTACTCCTTCCATGGCTAGTAGCCATTGCAAATTGACGCACATAAAGAATGAATTCCTGTGGCCCCACTGATACTGAATTTAACCTTTGAGATCCTTGTATCTCTCTTTTTTAAAGTACTATTTTGAGAGGCCTGGACACCATCATTGGCTCTCCTGTCTTCTTTTTCCTCCTCTCAAACTCCCATACTTGTCCCTGAGACCCGTGTTCCCCTGGCAGTCTTTTCCTCTTGGAGAACAACCTACATGGTTGGCATCAGCTCTGTCTCCATCATAAGCCAAGCTTGTCTTCTTCACCCTTACATATATTTCCAACTCGTAGCAGTGTAGTGCGTAGATTGCATTCTCTGAATATGTAATGAATGAATGGATTTGCTTACTTATCTCTTATTTTTATGGGAAAGGGACGAGAGATGCCATTTAAACCTTAATTGATCTCTGTACATCTCTTTCTTAATAATGCACCTCTCTTTACCAAAATTGAGCATCGTTAAAATTCTGTCATGTGCTTTCTATATTATCTGAAAAACTATATCAAGATTTTAAGTATTCCCATTAACCTTGAAAATCTATAATTCTGGTGTCAGCTGGGAGTTTAAATCTTCATGAATTTAAGTATGTTAGTTCAAATTTCAAAGAGATATTTTTTATCTCTGAGTATGAACATTGAAGCAGACATTTGAAAATAAATTTAGCCCTGAAATCCATGAAAATAACAGAGTATACTGGGTATATATATATTTTTAAATATAACTGTGCAATTAAAGGAAGGATACCTTGCTATTGGGCAAATTAATCATGCAGCGTGTTTAAACTATTAGAAATGGCACTAAGGGAAGAAAATAAAATTGATTCAAATGATACTGTCAGATCAAGGAAAGAAAAAACTATGTATAGCTTACACTTGCCAGGCTCATACTGTTAACTTTCTTCACGTGGCAGCTTTTGTGGTCTGTTTTAGTTTCAGCTTGTCCCAGAAGGTGTTGCTACACTCTGAAGGTGTTAAGGCCCCGTAGTAATGGAACAAGAGATGAAACGAAAGGCTCATAAAACGTCTTATCATCTGGGCCTTCCTGGAGAAACCTCACTTCAATTTCTGAGTGGTCAGCTTGACATTTTAAAGTAGGGAGAAGTCGTGTCATTATTTCTGGACTACTGTAGTAGTTAGAGGAAAACGATTTAAAGTTCATCGCAGTAATTGCTGACAGCTTCCACGGAATGAGGTACTTTTGCTAAGTGCGTGCTGCCTTGCAGAAAGGCAGCCTCCTGAGAAGAGGACAGTGAGCTGTGAGACACATGAGACAAAAATCCTAGACTCGGGTCCTCTTGTGCCGCTGAAGTCACTTCAGTCATTTTGAAAGTGGGAAAGAAGTAAAAATGTCCTGTCAGTTTCAAGCAAAGAAAAATCCTAGGCTTCTAAAACTAACAACTTGTATTACATTTCCAGGAACTTAGCCTGTATAAAACCTGGTGACCAGTTGCTGGAAGGATCAAGTATAGCTGGTATCCCTGGGCTTGTACTGTCCATGTGAAGTACTGAAGAAATCTGACTGTAATGCATTTCCCCCTCCCTGGAAACCTGCAATTTGCCTCTCAGTCCCAGATGGGGAGGAAACTTGCAAACAGCCGCAAGCTATACATAATGGCAGGGTTCACATCGTGACAGGGACACTGGAAAGAAGAAAATTTCAAAGACGTCTTCATAGCATTATTTGAGTCAAGGACTTTGTGCTTTTTGTGAAGGTTGTAGTATCTTTTTTTTTTTTTTTTTAAAGATTTGAATATATTGTGTTTGTTTAGCTTTTTGTTTTTCTTTTTTTTTTTCCCCCCTTCTGGATGCCAGCGAATATTCAGCTGAAGGAAACACATGGGGATGGGACATTCATCACATTACACTATCTTCTGCTTAAGTAGCTAGCATTCATTGCTTAAGAGAGAACATCCTACACGCATGACAGCTTGGTTTGCAGTACATATACTATGTGTGTGTTAGTCACTCAGTTGTGTCCAACTCTTTGCAGCCCCATGGACTATAGCCTGTCAGGCTCCTCCATCCATGGGATTTTCCAGGCAAGAATACTGGAGTGGGTTGCCATTTCCTTCTCCAGGGGGTCTTCCCTGCCCAGGGATCGAGTCTAGATCTCCAACATTGCAGCGGATTTTCTACCGCCTGATCCACCAGGGGAACTCATATATACTATGTATAAACACATATATTCACATTTGAACAAGCTCTTACTTGTGATCTTCAGAAATACGTTAACAGGTATGCTGTTTTCAAGTCAAATATAAAAGTTAAGTTTTTTTCTGAACCCCAAACCCAGGAACATGTTTTGAATAAAGACATTTTTATTTATTTTTCAAAGCTTCTTTGAAGCTTTGAAGCTTTTGTTGCAAGATAGCAGAGTAGAGGGGTACTGGCAAAATACACATATTTTCAGTAGGTTTCCCATATTTTTCTACATTTGCTTCTTTTGGTCCCCCTTCTTTACAAGGATGGTATTTAAAAAAATTAATGCACATTTAATTTTCTTTCATCTTTATTGAAGATTGACAAAACTAAGATATTTAAAGTGATGGATTGATGTATGTATGCATTGTGAAAGAATTCCTTCCATCTAGTTAATAAATGTATCCATGCCTCACATATTTATCTATGTGTGTGTGAGAACACTTAAATTCTACACTCTTTGCAAATTTTAATTAAACAAAGCAGTGTTATTAACTTTAGTTACCATATTATACATTAGATCCTCAGAATTCATCTTCCAGCTGGAAGTTTGTACCCTTTTGCTAATCTCTCCTTACTTTCTCTTCCTTTCATCTCCTGGCACACACTTTCTATTCTCTGTTTCTATAAATTTGACTTACTTTAGATTCTACATGTAAGTGATACCATGCAGTATTTGTCTTTCTCTATCTGACTTATTTTCATGTTGTTATAAACAGGATTTTCTTCTTTATTATGGCTGAATATTCTCTTGTAGTTATATTCCACATCTTTATCCATTCAGTTATTGAAAGACACCTTGGATTGTTTCCATATCTTGATTTTATTTAAAAAAAAAAAAAGAAATAAAATTCATCCAAATCAGAAAGAAAAAAGTAAAATTATCTCTATTTGCAGATCAATGATATATGTAGAACACCCTAAAGACTCCACTCAAAAATTGTTAGAACTAACAAATTCAGTTAAGTTGCAGGGTACAAAATCAATATACAAGAATCAGTTACATTTGAATACACTAGCAATGAATTATTACAAAAGTTAAGAAAACAATCCCATTTATAATTGCACCCCCAAAAATGAAATACTAAGG
This sequence comes from Muntiacus reevesi, assembly GCF_963930625.1. NCBI lineage: Eukaryota > Metazoa > Chordata > Mammalia > Artiodactyla > Cervidae > Muntiacus > Muntiacus reevesi. The sequence continues at coordinate 135,144,755 of NC_089251.1, forward strand.
AATAAATTTAGCCAAGTAGATGAAAAATCTGTACATTGAAAACTTTGTACACTATTAAACATTGATGAAAAAATTGAGGAAGGCACAAATAAATGGAAAGATATTTTGTGTTCTTGGATCAGAAGAATAATATTGTTAAAATGTTTATGTGACCCAAAGGATTGTACAGATTCAATGCAATTCCTATCAAAATTCCGATGTTGCTTTTCAGAGAAATAGAAAAATATCCTAAAATCTGTATTAAGCTACTCAAGATTCTGAATAGCCAAATCAATCTTTGAGAAAGAACAGCAAAGCTGGAGGCATTATACTAATTGATTTCAAATTATATTACAAAGCTACAGTGATCCTAACAGTATGATATTACCAAAAAATAGACACAGATGAAAATAAAATAGCCCAGAAAAAGCCCCATGCATGTATGTTCAGTAAATTTACAACATAGGAGCCAAGAGAAGACAGGAGTCAAGGACAGTCTCTTCAGTAAATGGTGCTGGGAAAACCGGACAGCCACATGCAAAAGAATGAAACAACTACCATCTTACTCCCTGCACAGAACTGAATTCAAAATGGATTACAGACTTAAATTTTAAACCTGAAACCACAAAACTCTTAAAAGAAAACATACGGTGTAAGTTTCTTGACATCAGTTTTGGCAATGATTTTTTTGTATAGAGAATATTACATTGAGATACCAAGTAGCTAATTATTATTACTGATTATACAAATCATTTTTTACATAAAATTTCAAGGATAATCTGTTTGTATCCTATCAATTACATATACCATAGGCAGAAGGAACCTCAAGAATCATGGTCTCAGGCAGGTAGGCTTTTAATTATTTTATCTGCACAAGTAAGTAGCATTATCTAGGTCTCACAGATGAGGAAGCTAAGTCTCTTAGAAGGTAACACATCCAATTATAGGTGACAGAGATGCAAGATCAGCACAAAATCATAAGTTAAGAGGTGAAGAAATAAAACTAATTTGTATAAGTTTTAGTCTTATGATTGGAAAGTATCAAGTATTTTAAAGGAAGTATTTTTTAAATGAATAAGGGGCTCTTTTGCATTTAATAGCTGTAGTAGCTTATGTTTACAAGCTAAAACAAGCTATTTGTATGCCCTTTAACAATATCAGACTCATCTGTTTAATTTGCTTTTTATGATACATGGAGCAAACTATGTCATCATTTTAAGTATGTTTCATATACTTTAGCTATGAACTTTAGAAAGCTGGTTAAAGGATGTTCCAGAAATGGAAACAGACAACACATTCAGTAATCAGAACTTTGTTTCACAGATCAATGACATGCTTAAAGTAACTACTTGCAATTCAGAAGAAGCTATTTTTTTTGAAGTAGTGATCTTATGAAAATATTGTTTGATTACTTATGGTCTGCATTTTGCAATGAGATTTTATAGTAGTAGCACATGCTGAGGGGAGGGCTTACAAGTCATTGCGTTTCACATCATAGTATTTTGCTGTGCATAGGTGCCCATATATAAAAGCAAAATGGATATATGTATGTATGTATGTATAAATGTCACAAAGGCCATGAAAGCAAGGACCATATCTGTCCTTGGACAGGATAGGATATAGGTCCTTGGACAGGACCATATCTGTCCTATTCATTGGCTGCATTGTGATACCTACCACAGAGCAGGTGCTCAGTAACTTTGAATGGATAAAGGAAGCAATTCTGAGGAGTTTTCACAGTCTTTCATGCTGTGGTTATTGAAACACAGTCTGCTAATAAGTTGATAGCACTTGTCTTTTACATTTCTGCCTATAACCATTAATCCCCATTAATCTCCATCATTCTGTTTTGAACTCTTTAATTTTAAATATTTTCTATTCATGTTACCCATTGAATATATACACTCCAGAAAAAAATAGTGTCATTCAAAACCAACATGTATTCATACATCTTTCCTGTCTTTATGCTTCCCCCCCATTTTAAGTGCCACCTACCTTCTCTCTTCATTATATGGCATGCCCAACCTGTAAGTACTGTCTTAAATGCCACATACTTCATGAAGCCTTCTCCATCATCCCTGTGCTTCCCTGTAGTAAACAAGCTCCTGTAGTTACATTTGTTTCCTGTCCTATATTTTATAATATGCTTTCATATGGTAACTCTATTGATAAGAAGTGAAATAGCTCTAAGGTTGTTGTATATACAGTTGTATTTAATGCTCAGAAAACCCCTTGGAGGCAGGTAATATCATTATCTTGACTTTATAATGAGAAAAATGAGACTGAGAGGTTTCTTGAGGTTTCTTAAGGTCACATCGCTAATAAATGAAAGAGCCTGACCTTAAACTCTAGAATACCGAATCTCTTAGCCATAGGCTCTCTGCCTGCGCTAAAGTGATTCTGCTTCCCAAGCTTTATGATTTTTATATAGAGGTTATTATCTCCAGTTTACATAGTAGGAAACGGGGACAGTGTTAAATGACTTCCTCACCAAAATATTTATTTGGCTGCACTGGGTCTTAGTTCCAGCACACAAGATCTTTTAGTTACAGTATACAAACTCTTTAGTTGCAGTGTGTGGGATCTAGTTCCCTGACCAGGTATCGAACCCAGACCCCCTGCACTGGGAACACGGAGTCTTAGCCTCTGGACCGCCAAAGAAGTTGCTAAATGACTTCTTAATGTTCACATATGTACTTAAATAAAGTATTTAAATAAAGGTATTCTAATAAGTACTTAAATAAAGGTATTCTAATCCAGAATTTCTATTATTCACCTAATACCTCCTATGCTGCTTTGTAATTATCTTTTAGCAGACTGACTAAAGTGTCTATTCATTAGGGGTAGGAAACAGGGATGAACATTGCAAAAAAACCAAAAAAAACAAAAAAAATTACTGCTGCTACACTGTAGAAAATAAAATTTGCTGGGTGATTGTCCAGATTCATTTTTCTTAATCACAACTGTAAGTTTTCTTTTTTGCTACCACTTGATACATTTTCTTGATTTACCATTTTTAACCAAACAGTCCTCTGTACCTCAGGGCTAAATATTGACCCTCCTTATTTCACACAAATAGTGAAGTGTTTATGAAAGAACATCAGGGAAAGAACTTCTGTAGGCTTGATGTTCGTTGAGGGTTTTGGCACCCAGGGTTACTTGAAGCCAGGTAGGAAATCTGTTGGGCTCCTCTGTCACTTCTGTTCAGAGACTCAGGAAAGCCGATGAAGTGCATCTCCTGGCGTTGGTTCTCTCCTCCGTCATTCTTGCCCCATGATGGGAACCCTGCTCCACTTCTTATCTCTTTCTCTTTAGCATGTCGGCGGCGCTGCCTTCTGACCTGGTTTAAGCGTCCTCAGCGACCTCTGGCAATCTCATGCCTGGATCCCTTCGAGAATATGCCCACTCAGCTGGGTTTTATAGTAATGATTTTACTTCTTACAGAAGTTTGGTTAGAAAATTTGTACTCCCCTTATTAAAAGAGAGAATTTCAGAATGTAATTTGCTTCACAAACCTCCCACAGTTATGTTAAGCAGATGGTTGCCAAACACCAGTTCAAAGTAGATTGCTCTTATATGAAATAAAATCCATGCTCAGAAAATCTGGCAGTGGAAGCTGGTCTTCTTCCAGAACAGTCTCTCAGACAAATTTCTCTTTACTCAAAGCTGGCAAACTACTACACCTGTGTTCTACATGCAGTAGAGAAAATGGCAGATGGCACACATCGATCCAAAGTTACTCTTCCTTAACGTACTGGCATCCCTGTTTTCCTTTACTGGTAACTGGCAACGGCTTTTGCTTTTGATGACACAGGGGAAATAGCAAGAATTTGGTCTTTAGTTCTCAGTTCTAGTTTCAGATCTGGCTCTGAATAGATGTGTGACTTGGACATGTTACTTCACCAATTTTGAGCTTTAGTTTTCTCACCTGTAAAATGAAGGTAGTATTATATACTTCACAGAGCAGCTGTTATGATTATATCAGTGATGTATATAATGCACTTGAAGTCTTTTCTTTTATGCAGTGGCCTTTTAATTAATGGTATGTTGCTGATTTGTGTTTAATACCTAACTCTATTAAAGTTATTATGTGCGGTCTCTGTAACTTAAAAAAAAAAGAAGTATGATAGGTAAATCAGGTGCAACAAAAGTTCAATGAACATTTATTGAGCACCTACTGTAGGTAAGGGGAAGATAGTTTTACAATTGTGAATAAAGCATTTCTTTTAAAAAATCTTATACCATAGGGAATGTAGTGAGTGAAAGTCACTTAGTCATGTCTGACTCTTTTTACCCCTTGGACTATACAGCCCATTGATTTCTCTAGGCCAGAGTACTGGAGTCGGTAGCCCTTCCCTTCTGTAGGGAATCTTCCCAACCCAGGGATCGAACCCAGGTCTCCCGCATTGCAGGAAGATTCTTTACCAGCTGAGCCATCAGGGAATGCAGAGTTAAAGGCAAATACATGAATGAAATCACTGTAATGTATCTTTTTGCACAGGGAATACTTCATGAAAAAAGGTAGAAGATAAGTGAGCTTTGAGGGGCTTCATACAGGTGGTGCTCGCGGTAAAGAACCTGCCTGCCAATGCAAGAGACATGAGACCTGGGTTTGATCCCTGGGTCAGGAACACCCCATGGAGGAGGGCACAGCAACCCACTCCAGTATTCTTGCCTGGAGAAAATCCCATGCACAGAGGAGCCTGGTGGGCTACAGTCCATAGGGTCACACAGAGTCGGACATGACTGAAGTGACTTACATGGAATGAGCTTTGATGATATGCTGACATTGATAGAAGTAGGAGAAAGACTCTAGAAAAAATAAGGATCAGTTAAAAAAAAAAAAATAGGGATGTATGGGATAAGTTCCAGGAAGAATGACTGGAAAAAGTATGAATAACTAAGGAAGTAATAGGACATAGGACCAAAAGCAATGATGGAACTGTGCTGTGGAGGTCCTTAAAGTCCACACTGATACCTTTGTCTTTAATTTGTAGGCAGCAAAGAGTCCAGTCACAGAAAACATTTAAAAGAGTAACATGAGCTCAGCTTTAGGAAGAGAATTGGGGGGTGTGGAGTGTGGCAAAAACCTGAAGAGAGACCCAGCTAGAAAGCTGTTGAAATTGTTCCAGGTGAGAGGATATGGACAATCTTAAAAGGAGTTCTGTGTTGCCCATTAAAATGCAACAAAAAGAAGTTGGATATGCAAGACATGGCAGATACTGAATCTCTGGGACTTGATAAATGCAGCCATTTATTTAAAGGATGGCTAAAGGGATAGACTCTTGTTTGCCTGTGGCATTTCTGTTTAAACTAGGCTTATTTTCTCCACGTTGTACGTTTCCCATGAACTAGTTGTCTGCCGGAAAATAGAAACTTCATCCTTGTGCTGCGGTGGTGCACTGTTTGCTGGTCAGTTAAGGTGTGTGGTCTGTTGCTGGGTGCTGTAGAAGGTCATGTGTGTTGTGGGAGAGCATCAGGGGTCACAGGTCTTGGCTCCTTAGTTTTACTTGGTTTTCCTTTATCAAGGAGGTAGAGTACTTTTTTGTATTTATTTTGTTGTGATGATCTCTTTAAATGTAAATGAAATACTGCATGAGCTACTCATAGATACGATTTATCTTTGTAACAAAAATTGACACAAGACTGTCAAAATGTGACCACAAAGGAAGTCCTAAAATGCCATCCTCTATAACTGTTGGTTTAGAGATTAAAGTTGATAATAGTGGCTTATTCCTCAAATGGCTGTCTTTACCTAGCACCCGTAAGTCATGACAGGGAATATAGAAAAAGTAGGCATCAGGAAAAGGATTGAATATTGGCAAATTCTTCAGGAACTTGTTACATTACATGAACCTATCCCTGCCTTGAGACCAAAGTAAATCTACAAATGAAAAAGTACTTCATCTGAGTAGGCACAAGCCTCCTAGTCTTGAAAGTATTCATCTACACTTCAGTTTATGGAAATGTATTTTTATTTTATCTGACCGATCTGGGCTTGAATTCCTGGTATCCTTTTCAACTGATGTCCATAGTTTTATAGCATCTGAAAGATCTATTTGCTTAGGACTGATATTTTTTCTAAATGTAATACTACTGTTAGTTACTTGCTTAATTGGACAGGCAGTATTGTGTCATAGGAAGGTGGTGAAGACAAAAGGCAGAAAATCTTGCACTGATATCATTTACTACTTTAGCATCCTTGGGAACGTTACTTAGCAACCAACCTCCATTTATCTGTGTCTGTCCTACCTGTAATCCACTATGGTTGAGTATCCAATGAGAAAATGTGAATTGTTTTAAATCAATAAGAATTATAAATTATTTTTCTATTATTACAATTATTAAAAGGGTTCTAAATCCTCAGTGTAGAGACTGTTTTATCTAGGCTTCTGTTTTCAGGAACATCAAGTGTTATTTTTCCCATGTTTCAGGTGATGCAGGAGGTTGAGTCAAAATAAACAAATTTCCCGAGGTCCCAGAACTAGTTAAGTGGCAGAAAGGGAAGTAAAGACCCTGGTTTCCTTCAATCAAGTGCAGAGTAATTTTCTTCTACAGTGCTTTTAGAATAGTAATCGTATTTCAGAACCAGGACTATCTTGATCAAGTTACTCTAGTAAGTTTAAGAAATATATAATCTGACTATACTGGGGAAAGGAGAGCGAGCGAGAGCAGGGACTTAAAGAAAATGAGGTAATGTGATGTGCAGACTTAGAATGCTACCCCCAAATGCCTCAGCTGCAGTTGAATCACACCAGTCTGGACTTGTCCAACCATTTCTAAAATGAATACTTGAAGGATGCTACGAGGGAGCTGTTTTGTAAGATGTATGTGTTCATTTATTCCCAGTTAAAAGGAACAGAGTTTTTATATTGTGTGAAAATTTGTTGAGGGAATTTTTTGAAAAATGATTCCACATACCTTAATTTTTTTTTCACATACCTTAATTTTTGTTGTCAGGATTTTACTTTAATTGTGAAGATGGCTGGAAAGTTCGTTAGCAAATAATTGTGCTTTACATCAGAGTTTGGAAAGCAGTTTGTTTTTTTAACACATTATTTAAACAGCTGCTGGGCTGTTAACATGAATTTAATCATGTTTGGTGTTTCTTTTTTGAAAGTTTAAATGAGAGTTGTATGAGCTCAGAGGCAACTTCAACAGATTATTAGATAGACATATTGATTCAATTAGTGTGTATAACACCATTTCAAGTATCTGGCATAGCCCTGGAGAAATTGATGCTTGTAAGTAATAACACAATGTAAGTGTCCTCTTAAATGTTCACACAACAGAAACCAGGCATATGAAAGTCTCCTTACACATCACACCTGAAAGATTTTTTCCCCCAACTTGATGAGAATGGCATTTTAGCTATCTTTTATTCTTAGCACTTTCACAGTTAAAGAAATATTTCTTTAGCTCCCATAGTGTGGAGTACTTACTTCCTTAAAAATTGAGTTGAAAAGTATAATTTTGAAATTAAACAGAAATAAATCACTAAGTGAATAGTAAATAAGATACAAGGTCTATTTTATACTCCATAAGATAAATATTCTATCTTTTCAATATACAGCAAATAAATCATAATCCCTTTGCATTATTTTCCTGGCTAGGAAATTTCTGTTCATGGATGAATAGAATCAACTCATACTAATAATGAAGTTTTAAGTTGTATAAGGTTTAATTTGGATTTTAAAAATATTTTAATAATGGTATTTTAGGTTCTGGTTTCTATGATTTGTCAAAAACGACATTTAACAAATGATAGGATTATCTGTGAAAAGCTCATTCTAAAGATGAGGATATAATTTATTCCAATTTTATAATTCAAAATTAACTGAATATTTTTCTCCATGTGTGTAAAAAAGTGATCTTCCCCCCAGATGTTAAAAGCTGAGAATTTTATTTGAAGCCATCAAGTGCCAGACATTGCAAAATCATATGCTGTCTTACCATCTTACATAAGTGGATAATTTGGTTGAGTTAATAAAAAATAGGAATTTCTAAGGAAAAGTCTCTTCACATTTATGTACTATTTAGGTCAATACATTCAGTATGTAACAAAATTACATGCTAGTAAAATATTTCCTGTACTTTTTACTCATAAACTCTTTTTTGAGCTGGGTACATACCATCCTGCTAATACAGGTTTCTTATTTAAGTGAAAAATATTCTTCAGCTTTTAGTCTTAAACCTTCATAATCAATTTTAGCAAAGTATCGATGGCGAACAAACTTTTTGGGCAACACAATATTAGGCATATAATAATTATTTGCATAAAAATTCAATGAGTTTTAAACAGATTTCATTTTGGTCCTTGTGTCTTATTGGTTGAAGTGGATGAGCTCTACTGTGTGACATCTATTAATGCATGTAACATCATTGTGCATTTCATTTTTAAGTGGTATGCATTTGGATTTTGAATTGTCTTTAGTTTTTAAAGTATGATAATAGTGGTAATGAAAACTTCATTATGAAATAGACTGAATTATAATAAATGTGTTTTAACAGCTTCACAAAACAGCATGATTTTTCCCCATTTGGTTTTCTGCCTTTTTTTTTTTTTTAAAGCAATGATCTGTATATGTTTAGCTGTGTAAATACCCTTATTAGGTTATGATTTTATTTAATACCACGCTACTGAATTTAAGACAAGTCCAGTGTAACTTTATCCACTCAGTAGTATGTATCTTGAAACTGATAATTATGAAAACTTAGTGTAGACAATCCAGTATGGTTACTGAAGAAGCTTTTGTTGTTGAAATTTGTCTGACCTGGGAATCATTTATAAGAGCTCTTATGTGAATATCTTTACTTCTGGCATTGGGGTGATCACATGTAAATGGAGGTGATTAAAACATACATTTTTATAGAATCTATAAGCTATATCCTAAAGTTCAAGAATAGTAGATGGAAAGCATAAAGAAGGGAATAAAACTTTAATCTGTAAACATGTTTGCATTATGAAGCAATTTTTTTTCATAACTATAAATGTGGAATATTTTATCCTAAAATATATTTAAAGCTTTATCTATATAAAATTGATTATAAGTTTTTTCAATCAACAGCTATTGTCCTTTAATTGTGTTTACAAACCTCCAAGTGTACTAAAAGAATCAGTGTAACAAATAATCAGTGCAGCTTTTTTTTGATACTTTAAAATTCAACTCTTCTTTATTTAAAACTGTGAACTGTATCATCTCCTTCAAGTTAAACAGAAAAAAATACCTATAATAAACATTTTATTTTTTCATTGAAAATATTCACCTATAGTTATTTGTGGCTACAATATTGAATAACAAAGAACAAATTGATCAATTAAAATCTTATTTCACATCATTTTTTCATTGCTAATTATTCTGACAAAATATTGTTTTCATTAAACTGTTAAACTTTTAATGCTTCTCAATATAAAAAATGTGTAATTTCACATGGATATTCTTGAATTTTACATTCTTCATTTTCTATCAAGAAAATAAGTAATTCTTGTTGTTGATATATAGTAATAAGATTTCATTTATACTAACATTTTCTTATCTTAGAAAAAATTAGCCATGTATTAGAATGCCTTTCTTTTAACCAAATTATAAAAGGAATACTATGTAATAAAGAGTTAAATTTCAAAAATTTGATAGTGCCAGTACTTTGATAGTGACTTCATATAACTACAATCATTATATAATTTATAATTTAGAGTATACATTTACCAAAAACAAATTTAATCATTAATAGTTAAAATATTAGATGCTCTAGATTAATTAGAAAAATCCTAAGTAGTAAAAATAGATAATAGGAGAATGTCTTGTAGGTTCTTTGAGTAGGAAAAATATTTTATCTAACAGTTAAGATTCTGATCATTTTAAGTAATCACTTTTATCTTAGAATTTCAACTTAATTTTTGTAAGATGAGCTAAAAATTAATTAGAATGGAATTTTATTTGTACAATAGGCCACCATGTTTAGCTTCCATGGTGGCTCAGATGGTAAAAAAATCTGCCTGATATGCAGGAGACCTGGGTTCAATCCCTGGGAAGGGAGAATCTCTGGAGAAGGGAATAGCAACCCACTCCAGTATTCTTGCTTGAAGAATCCACATGGACAGAGGAGCCTGGTGGGCTACAGTCCATGGGGTCTCGAAGAGTAGGACATGACTGAGTGAATAAGCACATTCACCATATTTATGCAAAAATCTATGCCATGTATATATTAAAATGTGTTGCATTTTATTGATTTACTATATCAATGAATATGAATTATTATTTACTATAGCAATAGTATATATATTCATATAAGCCAAACATATAATTCCTCAGAGTATAATATTGTTAGAGAAAAGATTACTATAGTTTTGTTGTTCAATCACTAAGTTATGTCCAAATCTTCGCGACCCCATGGACTGCAGCATGCTAGACTTCCCTGTCCAACACTATCTCCCCAAATATGCTCAAACTCATGTCCATTGAATCAGTGATACCATCCACCTCATAGTCTGTTGTCTACTTCTCCTGCCTTCAATCTTTCCCAGCATCAGGGTCTTTTCCAGTCAGTCAGCTCTTCGCATCAGGTAGCCCAAGTACTGGAACTTTAGCTTCAGCATCATTCCCTCCAGTGAATATTCAGAGTCAATTTCCTTTATTTATTTATTTATTTATTTTCTTTATTTATTTTTTATTTTTCAGTGGGTTTTGTCATACATTGATATGAATCAGCCATAGAGTTACACGTATTCCCCATCCCGGTCCCCCATCCCACCTCCCTCTCCACCCGCTTCCTCTGGGTCTTCCCAGCCCACCAGGCCCGAGCACTTGACTCTTGCATCCCACCTGGGCTGGTGGTCTGTTTCACCACAGATAATATACATGCTGTTTTTTCGAAACATCCCACCCTCACCTTCTCCCACAGAGTTCAAAAGTCTGTTCTGTACTTCTGCGTCTCTTCTTCTGCCCTGCATATAGGGCCATCGTTACCATCTTTCTAAATTCCGTATATATGTGTTAGTATACTGTAATGTTCTTTATCTTTCTGGCTTACTTCACTCTGTATAATGGGCTCCAGTTTCATCCATCTCATTAGAACTGATTCAAATGAATTCTTTTTAACGGCTGAGTAATATTCCATGGTGTATATGAATGGATAAGGAAGCTGTGGTACATATACGTCAATTTCCTTTAGAATTGACCCGTTTGATCTCCTTTCTGTACAAGGGACTCTCATTGAGTCTTCTCCAGCACCACAGTTTGAAAGCATCAGTTCTTAGGCACTCAGCCTTCTTGATGGTCCAGCTCTCAGATCCTTACTAGACTACTGGAAAAACCTTAGCTTTGACTATATGGACCTTTGTTGGCAAAGTGATGTCTCTGCTTTTTAATATGCTGTCTAGGTTTGTCATAGCTTTTCTTCCAAGGAGCAAGTGTCTTTTAATTTCATGACTGCAGTTACCATCTCCAGTGATTTTGGTGCCCCCCAAAATAAAGTCTCTCACTGTTTCCATTGTTTCCCCATCTGTTTGCCATGAAGTGATGGGACTGGATTCCATGATCTTTGTTTTTTGAATGTTGAGTTTTAAGCCAGCTCTTTCACTCTCTGTCACTTTCATCAAGAGTCTCTTTAGTTACTCTTTGCTTTCTGCCATAAGGGTGGTGTCATCTGCATATTTGAAGTTATTGGTATTTTTCCCAGCAATCTTGATTCCAGCTTGTGCTTCATCCAGCCTGGCATTTCACATGTGAACTCTGCATATAAGTTAAATAAGCAGGGTAACAGTATACAGCCTTGATATTCTCTTTTTCCAATTTTGAATCAATCTAGTGTTCCATGTCTGGTTCTAAGTGTTGCTTTTTGACCTGCATACAGGTTTCCCAGGAGGTAGGTAAGATAGTCTGGTATTCCCATCTCTTAAAGAATTTCCCACAGTTTGTTGTGATCCACACAGTCAAAGGCTTTGGCATAGTCAATAAAGCAGAAGTAGATGTTTTTCTGGAATTCCCTTGCTTTTTCTATGGTCCAGTGGATGTTGGCAATTTGATCTCTGGTTCCTCTGCCTTTTGTAAATCCAGTTTGTACATCTGGAAGTTCTCAGTTCACATACTGTTGAGACTTAGCTTGAAGGATTTTGAGCATCACCTTGCCAGCATGTGATAGGAGTGCAGTTGTGTGGTATTTTGAACATTCTTTGGCATGATCCTTCTTTGGGGTTGGAATGAAAACTATCGTTTCCTATTCCTGTGGCTACTGATGTGTTTTCCAAGTTTTCTGGCATATTTAGAGTAGCACTTTAACAGCATCATCTTTTATGATTTGAAATAGCTCAGCTGGAATTCTATAACTTCCACTAGCTTTGTTCCTAGTAATGCTTCCTAAGGCCTGTTTGACTTCGCACTCCAGGATGTCTGGCTCTAGGTGAGTGATCACACCATCGTGGTTATCCAGGTCATTAAGACCTTTTTTGTATAACTCTTCTCTGTATTCTAGCCACCTCTTCTTAATATCTTCTAATTCTGTTAGTTCCATACCGTTTCTGTCCTTTATTGTGCCTATCTTTGCATGAAATGTTCCCTTGGTATTGCTAATCTTCCTGAAGAGATCTCTATTATTTCCCATTCTATTATTTTCCTCTATTTCTTTGCATTGTTCACTTTAGAAAACTTTCTTATCTTAGTTTCTTACTACAGTTTACCACTTCTTTTATATTTAGTTCTAGTAAATCCATGCTTTTGGATATTCATCTCAAGTATGTTCTTCTGTAGATAGAAAAGAAAGTTTTAACCATAATGGTAATATCTCATAAATTGGACTTTTTAAAGTATTTTAAATTTTATTTATTTTTTACTGCTGGGTTTGTTGCTGCATGGGCTTTTCTCTGGTTGCCGCCAACAGAGGCTACCCTCTAGACGCAATGCACGGGCTTCTCATTGTGATGACATCTCTTGTTTCAGAGCGTGAGCTCTAGGGCTTACAGGCTGCAGTAGTTGTGGCCTGTGGGTGCTCAGTATTTGAGGCTCCTGGGCTCTTAAGCACAGGCTCAATAGTTGGGCACTTGGGCTTATCTGCTCTGTTGCATGTGTGATCTTCCTGGCCCAGAGATCAAACCTGTGTCTCCTGCATTGGCAGGTGGGTTCTTTTACCACTGAGCCAGCAGGGAAGCCCTGATAAATTGTTAAGTGACATTTTTACTAATGTTTACTGTTGTTCTACTGTCCATATTCTAATAGTCTCACTAGGGCAAAGATGATTTAGTAGACCATCAAGTCATAATTTTGTAGTATTTTGAAATTGAAGAGGTCTGTATATTCAGACTTAACTTCTTTTAGATATACATTTCTTCAGTTCCCAAAATGAAATGTGGGTAGACTTTATACTCATTAAAGGCAGCTTATCAGATGTTGACTAGTTCAAGAATGTAAGTGATAGCATTGCCGTGAAATTTGTGATCTTTAGTACATGACTTTAATGTGCGGGAAAATTTGCTCACAGGCTGGTATATGAAATCATGCTACATTAAGTCATATTTTTCATTTGTTTTCTTTCTTTCTTAGTTTTTCCTTTATGTGACAGTTACAAATGAAACATGGGACTATGTAGGGTAACTGGTAGTATTTTTACACTGATTAGAAAAGTTCTCCTTCTCAGAAAAAAAGGGAAGAATTTCTCGGAATATGGAAAAACTTTTGAAGCAAGATACAGAATCCAGAAGTCATAATTGTTATGGCTTAAATATGTTATGTTTAACAAAAATGTTAAAATTCAAAATGTAAAAAATTTAACATACATGCCAAAAAAATACCCTGGAGTAAAAAGATATACCAAAGTTTTTGCAAAATATATCATACACAGGGCTAAGTTCCTTAGTATATAAAGCATTTAAATTCAGTGAGAAAGGCTGACAACCTAGTGGAAAAATGGGCAAAGAATTTTGATAGGCATTTCTAAAAAAAAAAAATAAGAGAACACATTTAAACATGAAAAAGATACCCAACTTCATTCACAATAAAAAATGCAGATTAAAAGCCTAAAGTAAAATAATTTTTTCCAGATTAACAGTTTTGTATGGTATATTATAGAATAATGTTTATAATAGCAATAAAGAAATAAGCTTAAGAGCCTGGGTGAATATATTATGTTTGTAAAATAGATTTTATGCAGGTATTAGAAAAGAACAGTGTAGATTTCTGTGTTTGTGCCTATGTGCTCAGTTGCTCAGTTGTATCTTACACTTTTGTGACCCATGGGCTATAGCCCACGAGGCTCCTCTGTCCATGGGTTTTCCCAGGCAAGAGTGGTGGAGTGGGTTGCCATTTCCTTCTCCAGGGAATCTTCCTACCTCGAGGATGGAACTGGCATCTTGTGCAACTCCTGCAAAGGATTCTTTATATCACTGAGCCGCCTGGGCAGCCTGGATTTCTTTGTACTAATGTGGAAAATATTGAACAGATATTATTAACTGAAGAAAGGAAAGTTAAAGTCAGCTCAATTTGTGTAAAAAGAGCGACCTGTGTATACACATGGGTATACGTACATGTACACACACAGTTCTAAATAGAAGACAAAGATGATGGTTAATTTTGAGACTAGAACTGAGGAATGGGTGAACTTTAGGTAGAAAAGGACATAATTTTCATTTTTAATCCTTTCAGCTCAGTTCAGTTCAATTCAGTCAGTCAATCCTGTCTGACTCTTGGCGACCCCATGGACTGTAGCACGCCAGGCTTCCTTTCCATCACCAACTCCCGGAGTTTACTCAGACTCATGTCCATTGAGTTGGTGATGTCATCCAACCATTTCATCCTCTGTCGTCCCCTTCTCCTCCCTCCCTCAATCCTTCCTAGCATCAGGGTCTTTTCAAATCAGTCAGTTCTTCACATCAGGTTGCCGAAGTATTGGAGTTTCAGCTTCAGCTTCAGTCCTTCCAGTGAACACCCGGGACTGATCTCCTTTAGGATGGAGTGGTTGGATCTCTCGCAGGTCAAGGATCTCTCAAGAGTCTTCTCCAACACCACAGTTCAAAAAGCATCAATTCTTTGGTGCTCAGCTTTCTTTATAGTCCAGTTCTCACATTCATACATGACTACTGGAAAAACCATAGCTTTGACTAGACAGACCTTTGTTGGCAAAGTAATGTCTCTGCTTTTTAATATCCTGTCTAGATTGATCATAACTTTTCTTCCAAAGAGCAAGCGTCTTTTAGTTTCATGGCTGCAGTGACCATCTGCAGTGATTTTGGAGCCCCCCAAAATAAAGTCTCTCACTGTTTCCAGTTTCCCATCTATTTTCCATGAAGTGATAGGACCAGATGCCATGATCTTTGTTTTTTGAATGTTGAGTTTTAAGCCAACTTTTTCACTCTCCTTTTTCACTTTCATTAAGAGGCTCTTTAGTTCTTCTTCGCTTTCTGCCATAAGGGTGGTGTCATCTGCATATCTGAGGTTATTAATATTTCTCCCGGCAATCTTAATTCCAGCTTGTGCTTCATCCAGCCCAGCGTTTCTCATGATGTGTTCTGCATGTAAGTTAAATAAGCAGGGTGACAGTATACAACCTTGACGTACTACTTTTCCTGTTTGGAACCAGTGTGTTGTTTCATGTCCAGTTCTAACTGTTGCTTCCTGACCTGCATACAGATTTCTCAGGAAACAGGTCAGGTGGTCTAGTATTCCCATCTCTAAGAATTTTCCACAGTTTGTTGTGATCCATGCAGTTAAAGGCTTTGGTATAGTCAATAAAGCAGAAATAGATGTTTTTCTGGAACTCTCTTGCTGTTTTGATGATCCAGTGGATGTTGACAATTTGATCTCTGGTTCCTCTGCCTTTTCCAAATCTAGTCCTTTATGATGATCAATTTTTTGTTACTCTGTTAATGGATTCTTTAAATATATAAGAAAATACCTTTAAAGAAAGAAAATTCTTAATCAGTTAATTAAAATGCTTCAGGGAATACCACCTGAAATTCCTCTCGTATGCCACAAATATCTTAGCATATTGGAAACATTAAGATGGAAAAATATTTTCCATACTCTGCTCAAAACCCAGGAAAGCAGTGCTAATTTGTAAGTATGGTAAAACCCAAGATATACATATTCTATTAGAGATGAAGCAAGAAGGCTGTAGTTCTTAGGTCAGTTTATGTACTGTTAAGCTAATCGATCTTTACAAAAGCTTTATGGAATAAAAAGAACACTTTTGT
Source organism: Muntiacus reevesi (assembly GCF_963930625.1). Taxonomy (NCBI): domain Eukaryota; kingdom Metazoa; phylum Chordata; class Mammalia; order Artiodactyla; family Cervidae; genus Muntiacus; species Muntiacus reevesi. Next base: position 135,160,914 of record NC_089251.1, read on the forward strand.
GCAAAGAAAAATAATAATAAGCCCATTTTTTATATTTAGACATTTAATGCTTACATCTGTCCTAGGAAGTGGGTGCCATTATTATCCCGATTTTGTAGAGGACATGGAGAACTTAGTAATGTGCACAACGTGACACTCTTTTTATAATACTAAGTGCCACTGCTAGAAACTTTGCTCTTAATAGCTAAACTATTGTGCTTAAACTTTATTCTGTAATCTGAATTAATCTCCACTTTGTAAATGAAAGACATAAGATTCAGAGGTTAAATAACTGGTTCAAGATTACACTGCAGTAAATGTCAAAGCCAGTTCTCCTAAGTAAATGTAGTGATCCCCATGTTGTACCACACTGCCTGTGGTTCACAGGGGAGTTCCATGGAGGGAGTATGGAGGAGTCATTTTGATAGTATGTGCTACCTATCATAAGAACTAAGAAAGAGGCAGAGAAGGGTGGTTTCTCTAAGAAAACAATTGCAGTAAGAAAAAAATGTACTTCCTTTTTATGAAAATATTTCCTCTATTCAAGTAATACCAAATAATTTGTTTTGCTTAGTAACTTTGATATGGTTTCTTGAGAAATTTTCAAGATCAGTGGGTAAAACCTGGTATTCTCTTAATGCTTGCTTCTGCTCTGTGAAAGGACTCCCTGTCAGCAATCCAGCATGAGGGCTGTGCTAACACAATTCCAACTTTTCTGTGGGATGATCCAAAAACAGCAAACAGAAGGCATTAAATTTCTTAACAGTCACAAGTGCGTGCATGCATGCTATGCCATTCCTGTCATTCACTGCTTTTTGGTGTGCATAGATTAAAGTTGGAATACTTTGATTTGCAGACTAATATGTTCTATGGAGAACTTTTTTCACACAGGAAATAAAAAAGCAGAGTCGCTTAAGAGCATGTGAGTTCTGTGCACTCTGCCCTTCATCTATATAGCTCTCAACTGACTGTATGTATTTAGTCTGATTTTTAGAACATTTGCCTTGCCTTGGTGACTTCATGTGTCTTAAGACATTTGCTGGCTTAACATCCCGAGTTGTTTCTCTTGCTCATTTCAAAGGCAGGTTTACACAAGTGCTCTAATGGAAAACAGAGATTATAAATTGTGTGTGTGTGTGTGTGTGTGTAGTTATGTTAAGAAGAGGTGTAGCTCAGTGGATTAAGTAGTATTTCATCTTGTCCTTTCCATAATCCTATCTCAGTCACCTTAGTGACAAACTCAAAAGTCTAACAATACCAGTTGTCTAAGGACTTGCTTAAAAAGTGTATCCCTGAGTTAAAGAAAAACACGTGTGTAAAAATCAAGCATCATTCTGTTTACCTTGAGCTTCCCTAGGTCATCTTCACTTTCATACGGAAGCTTCACTGGAATACCTTGGAGCAAAGCACGTCTGATGTTGCATGAGGAATGGACTTTATTCTGTAGAGAATATGCTGCATCCTACAGCATTTCCAGCCATGTTAACAGAATGGCAGCGTGTGGGAAAGAGAGGTAGGTGACAACACATAACATGCACTCAAAGTGTCTTCCTTTCTTCTTTAAATTACAGCAAATTCAGTAAAGCTAGAAATGCAGAGTGATGAAGAGTGTGACAGGAAACCCCTGAGCCGCGAAGATGAGATCAGGGGCCATGATGAGGGTAGCAGCCTAGAAGAACCCCTAATTGAAAGCAGCGAGGTGGCAGACAACAGGAAAGTCCAGGAGCTTCAAGGCGAGGGAGGAATCCGGCTTCCGAATGGTAAACTGAAATGTGACGTCTGTGGCATGGTTTGCATTGGGCCCAATGTGCTTATGGTACATAAAAGGAGTCACACTGGTAAGCAGCTGAAAGAATAACCTGATGACTGCCTGTGACATCTGATGTTGATATTACCTGACATCTATTCTCTTTCCTTTTTATTCAGGGGTGGCAATGGTGAAACTCCTTTTTCAGAATTCTGCTAGTATTGGATTGCTGAAAAGCAGCAAGTAGCCTGGGTCTTGACTTCCAGTCTTCAGATCTGAATAGCATTTCAAAAAGAAGTTTGGGATTCAGTTTCCACAGTTCTTAATATAGCAATAATATGATGAGGGTTCAAAAGGTATAGGAGAATTTCATTGTGTAACTTGATCTTTTTGCACTCCTATACATATTTTACCATACCCATGGGCAGAGAATAGAATTTGCTAGCTAAATGTTTATCCTATAATGTGGTCCTCATGCATTTATATGATAGTGGATCATTTTCACCTTATCTAATTAACTTCTTGAAATACAATTTTCAATCAGTCTTTGCCTTCCATGGATCTGTATAGGAGGCAGATACTTATTTTCCCCAGTTCCAGGATGTCACCCTTTTCCTGTAATTTTTAACTATAACTCCTGCAAGGAGATAACATAGGGTAGAATGTTAACAATGGGTGGTAGAAATGTATAATCGTAGAATGAGGTGAGGAAAAGGACCTCAGATTAATATACTTTTAGACATCTGAGTAACGTGAAAAACCAACTCAGTGAGACTCAAGGCCTTATTTAAATCTCTTTGAATCTTTTGGTAAAAGATTTAAGTTCTTTTTGATGTAAATGCAAGAAATGATACTGTGATAAGGTAGGTGGATCGTTGACTCTTAAAAAGTTTCAAATTCATATGAAATTTGATTTAAAGGTAATGATAGCTTTAACTACAATTCAGAGAGGTATTATAGAGCAAAATAATAATAAGTCATACCCTCAGAATTTTAAAATACGATGCTCTTTTGGAAGAGAGATAAATCATAGTAAAGACATTGATTTAAAAGACTTCTAAGTAATCAGTTTAGTAAGTAGTTGCTTAAAACACGAGAGAGCCTGGAAAAACTGACGTCTTCTTAGTCCAAACTTCTCATTTACTCATGAAGAAAATGAAGCCCAAAACAGTTAAGTGACTTATCCATCATCTCTTATGTAGTTAAGAGCATTTTGAGGCTAGACTCAGTGTTTCCTGACGTCCAAAGTGGTTTTGTTCAAATATTCTGTGCTTCGTATATCAATACTCTAAGGCTGATAGTCTCATTATCATGAAAAACTACACATTAGAATCACTGTTACCTTAATTAAAATCATCAACTTCAGGGCCTATACTCATCCAATCATACAGTCAGTTACATTTTTACTTTTTGTTTTGAATTTCCTTTTTAAATAGCATCATATTTTAAAAATATTTTTTAGAATTTATAGTAATATTTGTATTACTAGTAAAGATGATTTTTCTTTTAATTGTTGGTAATGTCTCATGGAGAAAATTAAAAGATCAAGCTAAGTATGATGTTCAGTAAAAAGAAGAGAAAAAGACTCTAAAATATGAGTCTACTTTGTTTCTATGCTCATGAAGTTATTCTAACTGCAGTTCTAAAAGAAGAGATCCACAAAGTTACGATATACCCGTCATCTCAGAGAGATTATATTGAGGGAGATAACACACTTTGGGATGTCTCCGTCTCACATTTAGCAATGTAGAAACTAAATAAAATTAGTAGAATGACTTTACAGTTGAATTGCAAATAATATTCATTTTAAGGCTGAAAAATATATTTGAAAAATTTTTGTAACCTTTTTAATAAACCTTTTTGGTCTGAGTTAAGAACATTAAAAAAATCTGAGTGTACTCTGTTGAAAATTTAGGTCAATTGATGTTTCAGTGTATCTACAGTGACTTTCATGAGGATTTTTGGTTTATATGCAGAAATAATTACCCACCTACTATACTGTCCATTCGATATTTACTATAAAGTGGAGTTGCTGCTGCTGCTACTGGTGCTAAGTTGCTTTAGTTGTGTCTGACTCTGTGCGACCCCGTGGACTATAGCCTACCAGACTCCTCTGTCTGTGGAATTTTCCAGGCAAGAATACTGGAGTGGGTTGCCATTTCCTTCTCCAGGAGATCTGCCCGACCCAGGGATTGAACCCGGGTCTCCTTTATTGTAGGCAGATACTTTACCGTCCAAGCCACCAGGAAACTATTTCTAAATAGTTACACAGATTTCCATGAGTCCTGGGAATTTAGGATTCACTCAGCTGGCAAAGACAAAGAAAATAGACTAAACAGACTTTTAAAAAATATTCTTGGGACTCTATGAATTTTTAATATTAATAAATATTTATTATTAGAGTATTGGGAAATTTTTACACTTTTCTCAGATCTGGGTGGTTTTTTGTTAAAAGTTACTAACAATTCATGGAGGTGCTTGGGCTACCTGCCACACATTGTTAACCATGAAATTGTGATGTGTCTTTAAATGAGCCATTTTTATGTGTATTTCTGATGACCCAGTTTATGTGTCTTAGTGGGTCATGACATTTTCAATTCCATTTTAGCACTGTGAGAATAGAAAGTCTATTTGTGTTTCTTTAGATTGGCAAAAAATGAAGTTGAAATATAGACATTAAGCAAATGTTTCCTCCTTAATTTGATGAACTATCTTCATTTTAGAACTTCCCCCTTTCACCAACTATTTATAGCTTGCTAGTATAAAAGAAACTGTCTTCAATCCTTAAATCCCTTTGAGAAACATAGGCTTCTGTGTTTTTAACTCACAGAATGTCTAATATAAAAGTGATAGTGGAAAAAATACACAATCACCCAATTTATTCAAATGACATGGAGTATCAGCTCTAATTCACTTCTTTTTCTTCCTCTTTCATGCTCTACTAAAGTGTCAATTCATGGCTTGGTGTTACCTCTTTGGTATTGCTACTTTAGTAGGTAATCAGGTAATATTGTCATCGGATACTCCAGGCACTCTTCACTGGGAATGAAGTGAGAAGAAAAGAAGTAGGGGTAGTAAATCAATTCATGCATGAACACAAATTGATACAAACACTGTAAATATAGAATATTCTTAATTTTGCCTCTCTTTGAGGTAGAGTACTCTCATCTTTGTAACTTAAGTTTTCAACACCATATTTTGTCCATTGCAGCTTTGTGGAACCATTCTCTTACTCCAAGGCCCTCTCTACACATAGTTGAGATTTTTCGTATTTGTAGGTGGTGGTTCCAGCCAACACAGGCATACCCTCTGCCTTTGATTCACCAAAGTAAACTGATGCATGTATATTTGCATTTCAATTGAATAAACTCAGATCTAGAAATGTGTTTATGAAAATACATAAAATATTGAAATATAATTTATTCCATTATAAGAATAGTAGATAACTTCATTCAATGAATAAAAATGGTCCTTGAGTAGATGAATAGATTGATTTTAAAAAAAGAAACAGATTTAGGACGGAAATGAACAACAATGTGGCTGCATGACTACATCTTAATTGTTCTCCTGAATCCAGAGTTCTTAATCCAGACTTCGGTGCCCACCCATTGGAAGATTATCACAGATACAATAGCCTACCTAATGTTTTTGAGTTGAATTTACTCTATGGTGTTAATGATGTGTTTAGTAAGTTTGTAAATTTCTCCTGAAAGTTGTTTTTGTTTACTTGTGAAGAATGTGATTAATATATATATATTTTAGACAATATGTAATGTTTAATATATATTTAAACCAACTTGAAAAGGACCAACTGATTCAGTCTATGTATTAAAAGAAAATCAAATTATTAAAAAATAACTGAGATGTATTGTTTCAAGTTATATACACAATACAGTTAGTCAACTGAACCTTTCAGTTAATTATAAGATAATTTTACACATAAGATGTAAGCCAGGAAAATCATTATTTCTCAAAGCTTCATTTGCTTGAAATCAAAGTGCATTATTGCCATAGTCTCTTTCCTCTTACCAAAAATGGGCTCATGGCCATTACCTTCCTCATGCCTCTTTCTTCCCTTCCCATGGCCATGGGAACAGAATTAGCAAACGCCTGCTCACTAAGACTTACTCAGCAACAGGACAATGTTTCTGGCTATAATTAGACATTTCTCCTACCCCTTTAAGATGATCACATAAATACAGAAATAATTCTTATTAAAAATATTTGAGGATATCTGGAGTATTTTGTAAATGTAACAACTAAATTACCCTGTCATTAGTCTCATAATTAAGTGAATTAACAGTTATTTTTAAAAAGTGATCCTTACTGTTATTTTTCAGATTAGCATTATTTTGAATGATGAATTCAGTAACCTAAATTAGGAATTTTAAAATATTTCAACTCAAAGATTGTAGGAGGCTTAAATAAAATCAAATTTAGTATTCTACCAGGAGTATCTTCCCAAGGCAAATGTGATTTCAGATATTTTTGTTCAAAATATTAATTTGTTTTAAAGTTATTGAGCACTAATTTGTTATTGCCTGGGAAACCTTAGATTTCAAAAGTTAAATCAAATATATTTATTAAAATATGTAATTTGCATTTGCTATTTTTTTACTCTCTAAAAAGTTAATCTCAATAATAAAATCCTCTTTCCTTTGAACTCCGTGGGAGAAGGTGAGGGTGGGATGTTTCAAAAGAACAGAATGTATATTATCTATGGTGAATCAGATCACTAGCCCAGGTGGGATGCATGAGACGAGTGCTCGGGCCTGGTGCACTGGGAGGACCCAGAGGAGTCCGGTGGAGAGGGAGGTGGGAGGGGGGATCGGGATGGGGAATATGTGTAACTCAATGGCTGATTCGTGTCAATGTATGACAAAACCCACTGAAATGTTGTGAAGTAATTGGCCTCCAACTAATAAAATAAAATTAAAAAAAAATAAATAAATAAAAAATAAATAAAAACTAAAAAAAAAATAAATAAATAAATAAAATCCTCTTTCCTTCTTATTACTAATTCCATGACATGAGTGGGGAGTAGAATATTCTGATTTTAAAAACCTTTAGGCTGTTATTCCATTGAAAAAAGTCAAAGAATTAAGTTTTGTCTGTGTGTATAAAATTTTAAAAAAAATTTACCAAAATTAGATTTATGTTTAAACTTTAATTATTTTATAAGATATCATATGAAAGGTTTTAGGTTAAATGTCTCCATTTTAACCTGTATTTAGTGCTAATTTTTCAGTTTTACCAAATGAATCAAAGAAATTAAACTAGATAAAATTTAAGGTAGCTTTAACATTGTGGATAATTCTTTTTCAACCATCAATATAGGGACTTTTTGTAAACTTACATCATAAGATGTCCAAAGAAAAAACCTAAAATTTTGCTACCCACACACACATAGGTTACTTTTTTTTTTTTAATATATCTCATTACATTCCAAAATGAGCAAGAATTACAGAATTTAAGATACATCTGATCTGTCAGTTTTTCTTTAGGCTTTATAATCTATATGATAGAATGCAGTGGGAACTGCTAGAAGGTGACCATAGTTTATTTTATTTATCCCTCCTAACTTTCTTTAATAAAAAGAATCATTGAGTTTGTATTATTTGAAAGTCCTCCCCCAAATATATTGTAGTTTCATTATTCGCGGTTATTATGAATGTTTCAGCTAGGGATAAGAAACTTGACAATTCAGTGTAAAATTTTTTGAGAACTATTAAAATTATAGTCATTATCTAACCTCAAGTATAGACATGGTCTAGTTCAACCAAAAGGGAATTGTTTTTTAATTTAATTCTTATTCTAGTGTTGAATTTTAACATATTTGTGTTATTTATATATTTATAATTTTATGTTTATCTTAAGATAGACATATTTAAAGGGAGTAGTTCATGATGGTTTGGTGATGTTATTAGTTTGATCCTACTTGCCAGTTTCACACCCTCACCAAAGTATATGTTTTTACCTTTGATGACTCCGTTGACAGTCAGTTGATGGCTATTGGTTGACAGACAACCAATAATTCTGGCTTAAACAATTTTAGAGCAATATCAGTAATAATAGAAAATGTTCCCATCAAATAAATTATTTTCACAAGAAAAAGAGAATATATGTACGGGAAATATCTGGACGAATAATTTTCTTTGGATTTTTTCTGATTCTATTAGGAAATTTTGCCACAGGTTTTATTGTTAGTGACTGGGTAAATCGATAGACCTAAGCTCTATTTTGAGATTTTTGTGGTAATGAGCTTTGTAACCCAGTTCATTCATTGAATCTCTTTGGCCCCCTGATAAGAAAATGATCAACTAGAGCGTTAGACTATAGGTCCTTTTCAGCTCAAAGTTTCTTTTTTTTTTTTTAAAGAGATAATAACATGGTACAATAAAGAGAGCAAGATTTTGCAGTCAGATTGACCAAGAGTCATGATCAACTCCAGTACTTATTATCTGTGGCTATAATCAGATGCTTTGATATTTGAACTTCCATTTGTTTATTTGTAAATTGAAGTTATTAATGCAAAATTAGTAATGCCATCCTGTGGTTTGAAATACTGTATGTAAAAAAACCTGTAACACCAGTTAATTGATGGCGCCTAGTGGTTCAACCAGGGGCCAATGTTCTGATCGTTGTTCTTTGCAGTCAGTGACAAGAATCTTGTAAAATTTATATGAAGAAAGGAAATGGCACTTGACCTAAAGTTTGAGACTTTGGTATTAGCAAAGCAAATTCGAGGAAGATAAAAGTTTAGAGGACATAGGAGGGAAATAGACATTCTCAGCACAGAAAACTAGCTCTGGTTAACATTGTAGATCCAATTAGTCACTGGCACATAACCTACTTGATCTTCCCCACCTCTTTACCCTTCTGCAGGTGAACGTCCCTTTCATTGTAACCAGTGTGGAGCTTCTTTTACTCAGAAGGGCAACCTTCTGAGACACATAAAGTTACACTCTGGAGAGAAGCCGTTCAAATGTCCTTTCTGTAGCTATGCCTGTAGAAGAAGGGACGCTCTCACAGGACACCTCAGGACCCACTCTGGTAAGTGCCGCCAGCTCTTTAAGACGAAAACTAAAATGTGGGAATTTAGAAGTATGCTATAGAATAATTCAAAGTAACTTATAGCTTTGGTACATAGCTGAGAATGAAGTAGATGATTTTTTTTTTTATACATTGAATAACTGACAGATTTTGCAGGATGCATTTGGCCCTTCTTTTTTAGATTTATAGACTTAGCAGAAAGGAGTACTGTCAACTGAAGAGTTTTAAGACATTGATGAAAACAGCTGTTACATAAATTTTCTATAATTTTTAAATTTTATAGTTGTTAGTGAAGTAATTGTGGTTAATCCAGAATAATGGAAAACCCAGTAAAAAAATATAGTTACATGTTGATGTTAGCATAGAGGAGAGGAAAGCTGTGATTTTTTTGACTGATAGAGTACCTGAGCTGGGACTTCAAGGGTTGTCAAATATAACTATTTTAAACTTGAAAATATTAGGTTCATTAGAAAATTGGCTGTGAGGGTATTTTATATTTCATTTTAACTCTCCTTGTTTCTTTAACTTTCAAACTATAGTCATTGGATGCTCTCTGAAACTTTTCTCTGCTTCATAAATCATCATTAGAAAAATCTAGACTGTTTGATTTTTTTAAATGCCAGAATATAGTACATAAAAGCAAAAGAATGATTAGAAATCTGAATGAATTTCATTTGACTTTTAGCATGAATTACCATAACCAAGAAGTTAAAGGTGGAAAATTAATATAGAATACTCTCATCAGTTTTATATGCTCCTTCTGTTCATAACGACATATTAAAATTTAATTTTAATATGAAGATATCATGAAAGTGATATTTTCATCTACATTGACAAATTGACAGAGTACTGTGGGTTGTGAGGCAATGCTTGTATTATCTTTCTTTACATTTTTCCTGTTAATCCTTAAGGCTTTACCCAGTTTTTTTAACATGAATGTGAAATATGTAAAACTATTCTAGACATTAACTCGATTAAAAAATAAAATTGATGAAATATTAAAATATTTTAAGTATATGCTTTATACTCTTCCCTGACTTAAGGCAGTTTCCAACCATGACATGTTATGTTTTATTTAGAAATTATGCTGTGAAAATTATATATTAAAGTGGTATTGTTTTATTATAAGAAGTATTCTTTACTGAAAGATACTTTTAAGACCTGACAGTTATTTCCTTTAGCTGGCCATGAGCTCTGGCTTATTAAAGCATTAGTCAGTTAACTAAGGATTATATTAATACAAAACATAGCTTTCCATGGGAATGAAGTTGAGGCAAAAATATAGCTGTAAGCATGTATTTCACTCTTTACAAAATTTACAAAATTGTGTTGTTTTAAGTATCATGGTTTGATGTATACATTTACTCTACCTGGTGATTGCTAGATTGCTTCTAGAAGGTTCATTGTCTGGTGACACCTCCAGAAGGCACTTAACCTTCATCTCAATTTCTATTTCCTTGATTTCTTTTTTGCCCTTTTAAGACGTTTATCCCTGTGGGTAGTGTCTAAGAAGTCAAGACACCTTGGTTTTTGTCTTTGACTGAGCTGGGCAGCTATACTCAGTTTCTTTACACATATTAGGCATGGCTCATCTAGGGTCTCCTATTTGATGTCTAGTGGAGTGAGGGGAGGGAAAGATGGTGTCAGAAGTAAGCCCGTTACATTGGCTTTGGCATGGCCAGACACCATAATTTATGTGGTTCAATATAATTATAAAGTTTATGTGCATAGAGCAAAGCTGTTTCTAAGAAACTGTAATTTTTTATTTTTGGCTGTTCTGTATGGCTTGCAAGATCTTAGTTCCTGTACCAGGGATCAAACCTGTGACCCTGCAGTGAAAACATGGAGCCCTAACCACTTCACAGCTAGGGCATTCCCTATGAAACTGTAAATTTTGTAAATAAATTCTTTGCTACTTTGAGGTTCAAAAAAAAGATATAAGTGTCTATAATTGCCATTATGATTTTGCAGTTTGGTATACTAAGTTATGGCTTTTGCAGATATATAAATAGATATGCTCAAATTGCCTAATAAGGGGAGTTTAACAGAGAGATGAAAGGGACAAATGGGTGTCAGCCACCTACTGCTTCATTAAGGTGTGATATCAGCTCAGACATACTTTGAATTTGAAATACTAGCCATCACCAGTGCTGTTCATAATAGATGAAGCATAAAACATAGCTGCCAAAGTCCGTGCTTCTCTAACTGATCAGAAAGGTCAAGTTGGCCATTATACCTTTCTTCGTCCACTGCTGATTCCATCTTCCCCTTACTTTCACCCTTTTTTTAGCACCTGGGCTGTCCAAGGTTCTTTGATGGGTGATCCACAGCCTAATTCCTAAATGTTATGATTATTTGGGGACCTTTTCTTCCTTGGATTACTATAGCTTTTCAATAACCAGAATTACTGGACAAGTTTTTGTTAGAGATGTCCCAATAAATGTGCTGAGCTTCTAACTTACTTGTCCTTGCGCATATTATATAGCAACAACCCCAAATCATTTTGGTAATCTGGAAAATTTACCAGCTAATAGCCTACTTTACTTCTCTTTCTGTTAATTCAGCAGCTTGAAATGCCCCATATAGGCAGGGAGGAGTCTCAGCTTTCAATAAAATAGTAACAGAACTCTGATCCCTGGTGGAAACTTTTGGGCATTGAGATCTCCAAAACCAGCAATCCTAAGGTTTCAGCACAGGAAGCAAAAACCCTTGAAATGGGTTATTTGTGTATTGTGGCCACTACTACCTCTTTGTAATCAAACTTATGCTCTGTGGCAATGGGGGTGATAGATGACTTTAGGCATTTATCATATCCTGTAGAACATACTCAAACTTCTCCTAGCTAGCAGTCATACATAAACCATGCCACTGTGGGCCAGTATACTCCATTTGGCCAAATGATTCTGGATAATGTGGCATGAGATATGGCTAGTGAAATCTGGAAATGGTTTGGGACCATTGCTATATTTCCTTTGCCTTGAAAAGAATTTCCTGCTTAAAGTTAATATTTTAAGTAGTACTGTAGTGGTTGCTAAAGGCATTCTGTTACATCCAGGTGAGGAGGAGCATACAAAAGCACCGAAGGAAGGTGGGGGGGGTAAATCTATATCCTGAATATGTATCAATTCCTATGAGAATAAATTTCTCCCTCCTTCAGGTGGAAAGAAGTTCATTGTAATCCGCCAGTCAGTAATCGACAGTTGATCCCCTTGGAGAACAGTGCCATATCAGGGTCCCAGCATTGGAAAGTGGTGGGTCAGCAGTTGTGGCAGTTAAATTAGTCACAGAGTGGGGGAAATCTATGTTGTCAAAGTCTGTAGAGTTTCCATCATTGCCCCTCTTTTCACTTTGTACGTGGGCCACTTAAGCAGGCACTAGGGTAGCTAGGTAAAGAATCTGATACCCATCGTATAGATTATCTGATTGTTTTGAGTCACCCATCACATAATCTTTTCCAGACTACTCAGAGCCTCCTCCACAATGGATGCCCTCTGGAGGGAATTCATGTAAGATACCACATTGTCACACTTTGTACCAGTTCTGAGAGGCACATATGCATAACTCTCCCCCAGACCTTCTATCTCCAATCTTCCAGTCTTGTTTTTCCAAGTGCTTAACCATATGGCCATGCCATCTATCATTTCCTCATCTATCTTTTCTTACATGCAAACTGTACAGCTGGAGGGGTTATCTTTTCACCACTAGGATTTAGAGGGAGCCCTCTTCATTGGGCTTCTAGTACAATAGTTGCAGCTAGCACCAAATGCCATGCAGTCCATTCACAGGTTGGTTCATGCAGTTTTATCCTATGTTAATTGGTCATTGAGAAGACCCCATGAGGCCAGATTGTGAGAGATTGTGAAGCCATAGTGGCAGGTATCAGAGACACGTGAGCTACTTGCTCATGAATTATATTCTTGGGCTTCCCAGACCTGTGTGGTCCATTTCATTTAATAATGAAATGCTTTTGTGCACACCTTATTTTGTATATTGAATCAGATTAACATATAGTTCATTTTGTATAGTTTGAGCCACACAGTCATTTGGAGTTTCATGTCCTAATACTCAGTCTTAACAGGAGTCCAATAGCAAATTAGGAGGCACTTTTCAAATGGCAGATCATTATTGAGACGATCACATATATTTCCTCCATTGGGGATCTACACTCCGATCCTGCAGCAGCAATTACATCACACACCATCTTTGCTTGACACATGCATTTCCAAAAACTGTGGTATTGCTGGATCCTAGAGCCAGAGGTCTACATGGCAGCTTTCATTGCAGCAGAGGTATACTGCAGTCCCAGTACACCTTTCTTGCCCCAGTCCACTCTCAAGGTTGACAGCCTTGTGGATTATCGAATACGTGCATCAGAGCGGAATACCCAAACATAGTATATCTTGTTTCTGAAATTCAAAGAGGGGGCACCACATTTTTTGCCTCCTTTTTCATGATAAAAGGTACAAGGTTCAGAAACTTATCATTTACTGTAGAGGCTCTGTTTCCACGTGCCTGCATTGCTGGGCCCCTAAAATTTCACCAGTGCTGCAGGTGTCTAAACTTTTCATAGAGATCACCTCCTATCCTCTGGCATATATCTTAATGAGACATTTTAGTGTTTACTACTTCCTGCTCACCAAATCCAATTAGTATAATACCATGAAGGTAATGCCCTAGGTAGGTGTTATGTGAGATGTCAAGATGAACAAGATTTCTTTGCCCTATATTATGGCAAAGAGAGGAGAGTTGACCTAGCCTTAGGGTAAGATGGTGAAAGTATGTTGTCCCTGCATTGTAAAGGCAAACTGCTTCTGATTATCTTTATTGATAAGGAATTACTTTTAAAAGAAATTAAGCTGGTAGTTCCATACATGGTGTCAGGGGCTATGTTAATATACTCCAGCAAAGATAATATAGCTAAAACTGCTTCTGTATTTGCCATGCTAGTGTAACTGAATCTTCATTCATCCATGGAACCATCTAGGTCTTGCATTAGCCTGACAAACAGTTTAAATGGGTTTGTAGTAGGAATGACCACCCCAGCATCTTTCAATTTTAGTTTACTGTCTTGGAAGAAGTGACAGTTCTAGGGCTGTGGTCTCCAGTTTGATAGCCACTAGCCATCTGTGGCTATTACGCACCGATACACATGGGCTTTCCTGTGGCCCAGTGGTAAAGAATCCGCCTGCAATATAGGAGACACAGGTTCAATCCCTGGGTTGGGAAGATCCCCTGGAGGAGGAAATGGCAACCCCTGTCCAGTATCCTTGCCAGGAAAATCCCATGGACAGAGGAGCCTGGTGGGCTACAGTCCATAATGTCACAGAGAGTCCAATATGACTAAGAGGCTGAGCACACACATATGGTTAGTACCATATGTTGAAATGGTATTTATTAAATATATTATGAAAATTAATTCCACCTTTTAAAAATGTGGCTATTAGAAAATTTTAAATTATATATGTGATTCATTTTGCATTAGACAACACTGTTCTTGTCTTTTTATAATAGCCCTCCTACCCTGGATCAGGGAACCGATGTAAGGATTCTTTCCATTACTGAGTGCACTTATTCCTATGGTACTGTTAGATGGGCTCGGGTGAAGTCTCCATATATATCTTGGCCTCCATAAGCTCCCACTTATGGGACTGGGGGCCACAGTCATATTTTGGTTTCCAGGGATTAATGGCAATTCAGAGCTAATATAATACAACTGCCTTATAACCTGTGGAAGGATTTGTTATTATCCTTCTTCCAGTCCACAGTCACTGTCATAAATGGCCACAGGTGGTTCTGAAATGGCAATGAGGAAAATTCATAGCATACAGCTATGGCCAGGTTTCATGGACTCTGTCTCCACCTAAAATTATGTGACTCTGGATATGTGAATATACTTAGGTCTAGGCAGTGGATAAGAGATCATGAATCCCACTATGGTGACTGAAGTTGGATTTTTGCGCACAAGACCTAGCGTGTTTCTGTCCATGTAAGACAGCTAGCAGCTTGGTATTCTAAGTGTCTTTTTCATTCTTGGGGAATCTGAAACCCATTAGCCATTTCCCTAGAACCCTGTGGCACAAAACACATTGATTTTCACCCCAACCCGTGGCTTGTTAAGGTAACCTCACCTTCCTGAAATTAATTTCTACCACATAGCTTCTGCCATCTAGATCACAATAGATACCTTTAAATTAAGAAGCTCAGATCTGTTTGCAACATCTTATCATTGTTCTCTCCAGCCTAGAGAAGACAGTTACCAGGAAGCTTCTCAAGCATGCTGGTTATTTCCTCACCAGTGTAATTCTTTGGTGAAGGAGGTATCCCACTGGCTCTTGTGGGGTATTGTTATTTATAATAGATCCTTTGAAATATTCTTATTTTCTTGAGATTTTGGAATTTTACTTTGCTATGCCAAGAACATTCTGCCATTTCAACTTTTTTACTGTGTGAGCTATCAGAATCAAAGGTTCAATTAACCAGTCACTCCCACCTGCTCAAGACAATAAAATACTAAATCTCAGATGAATGTTCCTATAGATAAATTGGCCTGATCTAACATTGTAGTTCACCTTCTTGATTTAAAATCCTTAGAATCAATCCATTCTCTTACATGCTAACTGGACTATTATTGATAAAAATTGGTAAAGATTTGCAGTTATTTCAGTGTATAAGGTTGTCACCTCCTAGATATCCCTTGACTTTGGCTATATTAGGATCTAACTTGTCATGAGCCTGGGGATTGTGAATGGTAATAGAAATGAGTTCTGAAAAGAACTGCCATTCTCTGAACCAATTGGAAGTCTTCTTACTATATGAGAATGCTGATTTATGTGAGTGTCGGTTTCCTTGAATGGAATGGGAAGGGGTGAAGACAAATGTGTCTTCTGGCAAGTCAGTTTCTGTAGGGTTTTAGGAGTTCAGCATTCTGAGCCTCAGTATTTCATCACCTGGTATCAGCACGTGTTTCACTTTCCCCATCATTACCCCATTCAAGAACTAACGGTGGGCCTGTCTGGTGGTCCAGTGGTGAGGAATCTGCCTGCCAGTGCAGGAGTCACCGGTTTGATCCCTGTTCTGGGAAGATCTCACGTGCCCTGGAGCAACATAGCCTGTGTGCCATAACTACTGAGCCCACATGCCCCAGAGCCAGTGCTCAGCCACAAGCGAAGCCACCACAAGGAGAAGCCCATGCACTGGAGCTAGAGAGTAGCCCCAGTTGCCACAACTAGAGAAGAGCAATGAAAATCCAGCACAGACAGTAAGTTTGAAAATAAATAAAGTTATTAAAAATAGATTTAGAAAAAGACCTAATGGTATTGGTTTTGCCCATTGCATTCAGTACGGCAATCCCATCACCCTTCAAATCAAATTCTGGAGTTGATCTTCAGCCTTATTTACCTGAGCCTTAAGTAAATAAGGAGTATTTTAAAGATAACAGAGAATTTTACTGTTTCAACTCCATTCGAACTTGAACATTCAGGACCTTCAATTTGTTCTTTCTCCTTCATATAATCCTCTGGGGTAACAGAAGTAGCCATATAACACTATAGTCTTCACACAGACACCTCTGCTGTCCTTTTAGCAAATAAAGACCTCAGCTCCAAAAGTCTTCCTTTCATCTGCACTTTGTTCTATGATACCATCAGTGATAATCTGAGCAATCAAGTTGCCAGCACATGCATAGAATTACTTGGATTTCACTAACTTCCTGTTAGGTGGCCCTCCTGTTCTCTTCAAGCATGAGAAACTCATTGCCAAAATGCCTTGTGGACTGTCTAAGGCCTTGGGCCACTCTTGCTACCAATAACTAGCATCAGGGCCTTGAGAGGAAAGCAATTAAACACTCAAATGGAGAAAATGCAGGAGACATTGACAAAGCACTTAAATTTACAGGAGAATGAGTAGACATAAAAGAAACCAACAAGGAACAGTTGAAATACTCTAAGGCTGCCATTAGGAATGGCACTAGCAATTAGGAATATTAGGAGGCCATTAGCAATCTCATGTCTAAAGTGTGTGTTGTGTGTATGTGTGTTTCCACTCTGTCTTGTCCGACTCTTTGTGACTTCATGGACTGAGTCCTGCCAGGCTCCTCTGTCCATAGAACTTTACAGGCAAGAATACTGGAGTG
Source organism: Muntiacus reevesi (assembly GCF_963930625.1). Taxonomy (NCBI): domain Eukaryota; kingdom Metazoa; phylum Chordata; class Mammalia; order Artiodactyla; family Cervidae; genus Muntiacus; species Muntiacus reevesi. Next base: position 135,177,824 of record NC_089251.1, read on the forward strand.
GGTTGCCATTTCCTCCTCCAGGAGATCTTCCCGACATCTCCTGTTGGGAAGGAGATGTATCCACAATACAGGGATTGAACCCACATGTACTGTGTCTCCTTCCTTAACAGGCAGATTCTTTACCAACTGCACCACCTGGAAGAGGTCACTGAAATTAGGAGAGGTAGGAGATGGTTTCGAAACTGACCTTCAGTGGAGGAATACACCCCTACTAACCTGTGACTGAGGAGTAAACAGCTTGGCCTCACTCTTTCCATCTCTGCTCTTTGGCTGATGTATGTTAGTCGCCCAGTCGTGTCTGACTCTTTGCTACCCCATGGTCTATAGCCCACAGGCTCCTCTGTCCGTGGGATTCTATAGGCAAGAATACTGCAGTGGGTTGCCATTTCCTTCTCCAGAGGATCTTCCGGACCCTGTGATTGAACCTTATGTCTCCTGCATTGGCAGGCGGCTTCTTTACTGTTTCTTTTGCTAATACCTTATGTTAGAGGAGCATGACCAGAAGCCAGGGGACAAACGAGCCATTGAATGAAGCTGATAGAAATTAGGTTTTTGCAGAGGCAGAGCAGAAAAAGGTGAAAAATGGCTAAGGAGGTAAAAGAGAATATGTCACAGATAAGCTAAATATAAGAACTAGTGCTTAAACTTACTAGTATAGGGTATTAAGTGTAATGTAATGATTTTAATTTGAATTTCAGTTTTTTATGAATAATATTATTAGTACAGTGTAACTTACTTTCTCCTCCTCCATACCAATCCTTACTTTGGGTAATGAGTGCTCATTGTTTTATTTTCTTTAGTTACTGCTGCGTTCTAGGGTATTTATATTGCATGTTTGTTTCCTTTGTTTTAGGTTAGAACATTTTCCTTCCAGTAGATTGGTTAATAATGAGGTTGGTTTTGATGTGCACTTACATATTTCTATGACGTTTTATATGTCATAGAGAAATATGAGAAAACACTTAGAAAAATATCTGGGGTATAGTATCAGTATCATTTCAGTCACTCAGTCATGTCCGACTCTTTCCGACCCCATGGACTGCAGCATGCCAGGCTTCCCCTTCCATCACCAACTCCCGGAGCTTACTTGAATTCATGTTCATTGATATGGTGATGCCAGCCAACCATTTCATCCTCTGTTGTCCCCTTCTCCCCCTGCCTTCAATCATTCCCAGCATCAGGGTCTTTCCAAATGAGTCAGTTCTTTGCTTCAGGTGGTCAAAGTATTGCCGTTTTGGCTTCAGCATTAGTCCTTTCAATGAATATTCAGGACTAATTTTCCTTTAGGATGGATACATCCAATATAGTATACATTCAATAAATGTTAGCTCTTTTCTTTCTTCCTCTTTTTTTTTTTTAAAGCCCTATAAGGTCCCATGCAAGCTAAAAGTTTCTATTTGGAATTTTCTTGCATACTCTAGAGACAGGGTCCCCAACCTCCGTGATCTAATGCCTGATGATCTTAATAATAATAGAAATAAATTGCACAACAAGTGTTAACATGCTTGAATCTTCCTGAAACCATACCCCCACCCCCGGTTTGTAAAAAAAAGTGTCTTCCATAAAACCAATCTCTGCAAAAAGGTTGGGGACCACTGCTCTAGAGGGACAAGGCAGTGTTTGATTTTGATTGTATAATCCTAATAGTTAGGCTATGACAGGTCATGTCTGGAATTTCTTGAACTCTCTATAGCCTTGTACAAGGCAAATCCTATAGATTATTCGTTTAATTAAATCTTTTACCTGACAGAGCAAAACCAGGTAGTTTATCAATTAAAAACAGTAAATCTAGCAATATTGGAAACTTTCAATAGAAAGGCCAAGTCCTTTCCTTTCAGTGAGGAATTTGGTTTTGAAATTCCATGTAGTTTATCTGACCTAAACCACACTCATAGCACATCTCTAATTCCATCTTCAGTTTCTTTAAAAACGAAGATCTTGTGAAACAATCAGACTTCTATTAAATTTATCAGATTTTTGTCACTAATTTTTAAGATTTCCTCTGCCTTCCTCCAATTTATCAGCATTATTTTCAACTCATTTTTATTGAATCTTTCCAGAGTGGTAAAATTAGCTTTTATAGAAATAACTTTCTTTCTGTACTTACTTGATTAGAATATGTGTATTTGGTTAATTTCTTTAATTATAGTAATAGGTACAGCTGGCATAAATAAATTTGGATGGAATCATAACGGACTCAGTGTAAGTATCCAGTTCAACCACCAGAAGCATCTATGTGGGCATCCCAAAGAGCAGCCTGTGAGCACCAGCATTTCAGTGTTTTTCAAAGGATTGGAGAGGCAGAAAAGCTTCTTGTTAATATTATTCCTAGTTTACAGGTGAGGAGACTGAGGCACAGAGAAGTCACACAGGCAGAGCCTGGATTCAAACCAAGACAGTCAAACTCCAAAATCTGTGCTCCATGCTATGGAATAAATGATACAACCCCATATGTTTATTTTATCCTCTGTCTTGCTAAACTCTGGGCTTCCCTTGTGGCTCAGCTGGTAAAGAATTCGCCTGCAATGCAGGAGACCTGGGTTCGATCCCTGGGTTGGGAAGATCCCCTGGACAAGGGAAAGGCTACCCACTCCAGTATTCTGGCCTGGAGAATTCCATGGACTCATATAGTCCATGGGGTCGCAAAGAGTTGGATGCAACTGAACGACTTTCACTCACTCACTCACTGCTGAACTCTATAAAATTAACTCCAAGTGATAAATTGAATACTATCTGGAAGTCAAAACATCTGGGTTTAAGAACAGGCTCGTTGCAAATTAGCTGTGTGACTTTGTCACATCACTTAATTTAATCTTTAATCTCCCTGTGCCGCTCATATTATATAATCCGTTATCTTTTCTCCTGGGGTTTTGCTGCTCATTAGTCACTGAGACCAAACTTTACAGAGTAAAAGAGTATTCACCACTCCCAGCTTATTTTTTTGTTTGTTTGTTTGCTATTGTTTGTTTTAACTTTCAAAATAGATTTGTGTAAAATGGAAGAGGTCTTAAAAGATTTTCAGATGACCTGCATAGGACCAGCATCACTTCTCTGCAACAATCTGCTAACATAAATCTCAGAGAAAACCTTGATATAGAGTTTCTGATTTTGCATTCTAATTCCAGATATAGTTTGTTCACATAAAGTGCATTTCTTTTTAAAGAATATTTTTGAAAAAGCCCTCTCTGTGTTGCTGAATACCAGTACAAGTGTAAAACAGTGTTGAATTTTCCCTCCTTCTCTTTTACCAGTTAGTACCTGAATGAAAATTTTCTCACTGGAATGAAAGATGGGCTTAAGTGTACAAAGCCCTGATTAGTTGATTTGATTGCTTGTTTTAAATTTTGATTACAGTCATTGATAACTTTTTAATTTTGAAAGGATGCCCAATTTTATAAACGATGAATAAATCTGGGCTCCTTAAAGAGCACAAATATTTTGGTAGTATTTTCCAGTATTTGACATGGAAAAGTTTGTTTTCTAACAATAGTTTTTAATCAGTATAATATTATTTCTGGAAATAGATTGACATGACCATCTTTTCTCAGGAGTAGATAATTCCTGTTAAAAACTCCTAGATTTTATTCCCAACTTCTTAAGATAATAATGGGAGAAATCAGAACTTTTCTTGTATTTGTTATGGCAGTGCTATATTTCATTTCTACAATATTGTCCATTCAAGGGGGAAAAAGTGAAATAATGCAATCTAAGTTTTGTCTGTACAACAATCGTCAGTGTTTATTTCTTTGTTTTTTAAAACTATTTTCATTTATTATGGTGTAGAGCTATTCTACTGGTCTTGATACTGGGTATTTCACTAGAATTGCTTTATTTTTTGGCAGTATGTTGGCGAAATATAAACTTTACCCACTAACCTTAGATTTACCACACAAATTACCTACTTTTCTTTACGTAAGTTTATAACCTAGTATTTCTGTCAGTTTTTAGTGACAAATCAGAGAATCAGTGCTCCTGCTACAAAAAATTATTTTATTAGTTTCGTCTGTTAGATTTTTAGTTTAACAAGTGATTATAGTACTTTCGTTCTTAGAAATTTGATTAGTGTGCTTCATACATTATATATTACTTCTTTTAATTGTCTTTATTTACTCAGTACACTGGGGAAATAGTGTTTCAATTAAGCCCTGGATCCCTATTAATCAAAACAATACTTACCATACTTATTTTTTAAATAAAGGAGGAATGAAAGGTGCATATATTTTCCTAATTAGGAAATATAATAGCACTTCAGGTATATTTCTCATGTACATTAATACAGTGCTCAAATTAAATATTTAAAGCATAATAGAAGAGTATGTGTTTTTAATGTATGGAAACTTATGTAATATATATGCTTTATAAATTCCTTTGTATAAATTGTAAAGAGAAAAAAGTAATTAAGAATGCCTTTTTCACGGTCTCAAATGTTTTTTTGCCATATCTAAAATTTAGTTTTGGCCATGGAATTGTACTGGGCTTTATTGTTGTTTAGTCGCTAAGTCACATCCGACTCTTTTGCAAGCCCATGGTCTGTAGCCTGCCAGACTTCTCTGTCCAAAGGATTTCTAAGACAAGAATACTTCTTCAGGGGATCTTCCTGACCCAGGGATCAGACCCAGGTCTCCTGCATTGGCAGGTAGATTCTTTCGCACTGAGCCACCAGGAAAGCCTGTACTACACTTACATTCTTACTAAAAAAAAAAAAAAAAAAAAATTGCTAAAAAGGGAATCTTTTCATTTGAAAATGAAAAATCCTAATATCCCAAGGAAGCATATTCATTGTCTCTTGTTCCTTGTTTATTGTAACCTTAAAGTATTGTTCAGAGATATATAAATAAAATATCCTCGAGTAAGCAGAGAAGTGTAGGATTTTTTTTCTGATTTTAGCTTTCAATTAAATTAGCTTTCAATTAAATCAGTATTTATTATACAATTACTTGAATATATCACCTAAAAATAGACACTTTGTAAAGTTAGTTTATGTGGTATATCTATAGCATATAACCCTAGAGTAAGAGCTATTTGAGGAAGCTTCCAGCATCACAATCTTTTGACTTAGGATCATTTGGTCTTCCCAGGTAGTGATCGTGGTTAGGAATCCGCCTGCCAATGCGGGAGACACAGGAGATGCGGGTTCGATCCAGTGTCACAGTCTTTTGACCTAGGATCAAAAGCCTACATTATTCTGTACAGATGCCTACTTTATTTCCAAAACACCTCAGTTATGTTGATTTTCACAACACAGTTTTGTAATCTATTCAATGTTTGACAAATTTTGCTTAAGAAGTTTGTTCTTTATATCTGATTGTCAGGTTAAAGCTATTTTGTCCTATAAAAAGCAACTGGACCAGATGTAACATATAAGAATCCATCTGTTAAAACAATAACAGCCATCATTTTTAGTTGTTTTAGATAAGGACTGTTTCCCTGCTTTTGAATATATTTGGATATTCACATTTCAGTTCAGTTCAGTCGCTCAGACGTGTCCGACTCTTTGCAACCCCGTGAACCGCAGCACGCCAGGCCACCCTGTCCATCACCAACTCCTGGAGTCCACCCAAACCCATGTCCATTGTGTCAGTGATGCCATCCTACCATCTCATCCTCTGTCGTCCCCTTCTCCTCCTGCCCTCAATCTTTCCCAGCATCAGGGTCTTTTCAAATGTTAGTACAATGTTAAACCAACTGGCAGGCATTTTTAAGGTATAAACTACATGCTGTCAGAGAAGCTGGTAAGAATATATAGTTTTCTCATTCTCTTCAAGTTTCTTGAAAAAGTTCAAAAGTGGCATCTGGCTGGGTTTGAGATAGTGCTAACCTTTGACCATATTGTTAAACAAGTGAATGTCAAATGCTGTAGTTTTGTGTTCTCATACGGGACAATCTGTTAATTTGCCATGAGAGTGATTATGCCCTCAGATATACTATCATTCCTTATTAAGGGACTATCACATCATTTCCTTAAATTCCTGGCTGATCAGGAATTCCATAAACTGATTGTCCTCCAAAGCAGTGGCATTTATAATCACTATCTCCTGAAATACACCCTTTCCTTCTTATATATATATATATATATATATACTTTTTTAAGTTATCTTCCCCTTTTGTCTCCCCTCTGCCTTCCACTCTGTTTTTCTAATAGATTTTCCCCCTAATCCTTCAATGTTTACTTCAATATTATCCCACTTTATTTTTTGAGGTAAACAAGTATATAATTAAGTACTTTAAGTTTCTGTTACATATGAACTGCTTTTTACAACATGGATTTGCTACACGTTATAGACCTTTAGATATTAATAGGACTGATTATTTTGTTAAAGAAGGATTTTAAATGTCTGAAAGTTGGGTATGTGGCCAAAAAACTATCATTATCAGTTATTTCCATATTGACATTATTTTAAAACCAGATCACCATGACTTTTCTACCAGATTTGCTAAAGAGATCCATTTAAAAAATTCTAAGCCAATGACCAGTATACCGATAAGACATATTGGATTTAATTTTGCTGGTTATAGAAATTGAGTCTAGTGCAGCTCATTCATAGTAGTGGTGGTGCATAAAGTGTAGTATAATTTGTACTGCAGACTTCCCTTGAGAAGAAACTGTTTTCACCTGATTGTAGACCTGGCACCTGGCCCACTTTCTGGGTGATCTCCCAAGTGTGAACTTTCCCCACCCTCTACCCCTCCTTTCCTTCCTGGAGGTGGTTGATAGAGGAGGATTACGTTGATAATTACACAAGCAGTGTCGGTTGCACACTTGATTTGCATAACTGTGCTCTGCTGATTTCACCCATCAAGTCCTGACACTTCGCCTGTGGAGCCTCTCTGTATGCTTTGCAATAAACACTGAAGAGAGGGAATGGGACTAGTGTCTCCATTCCTGACTCAAACACACATGTGACACTCTGCCCATGGAGGAAGAAACCACTTTCAGTCAGGCCAGCTGCAGTGACAATTCATGTGACTTCTACCCAGAAGAACATATTTTCCTCCAAATAATCATTATATACTCTTCCTTATATGTTCCTTATAAAAGGAATTAAATTTTTGATAGCATTAAATTTTCAAGCAGCAGTATACACAACATGCTTCTTTAAATTTTAGACACTTATTCAGACAAAGAAGGAGAAATATTGTGTGATAGCCTTTATATGTGGAATCTAAAAAGAAATGATAGAAATGAACTTATTTACAAAACAGAAACAGGCTCACAGACTTAGAGAACTTATGGTTTCAGAGTGGGAGGAGGGTGGGGGCAAGGGATAGTTAGGGAGTTTGGGATCAATATATGTACACTACTGTATTTAAAATGGATAACCAACAAGGTCCTACTGTATAATACAGGGAACTCTGCTTAATGTTATGAGGCAGCTTGGATCGGAGGGGAGTTTGGGAGAGAACAGTACTTACATACATATGGCTGAGTCCCTTTGCTGCCCGCCTGAGACTCTGACAGCATTGTTAGTGGCTATTGTTTAGTTAACTAAATTATTTCTGACTCTTTTGCGACCCCATGGATTGTAGCCTGCCAGTCTCCTTTGTCCATGGGAGTTCCTCCAATATAAAATAAAAAGATTTTTTTAAAATCAGACACTTATTTCTAAAAGGAGTAATGGAAAAGTAGTCTTTCTTCTCTAGCACATTCTCACCTGATACAGCTCTCCATTTTGGCTCAACGACCAAGTGAGATTAGTTGACTGCTGGAACCTTGCCTCCTTACCTTTCTCTGTTCTCAGGAGTTCTAAAGAAGTAAACAGGAACCATGGACCTATTTCTCATTCTCAGTTTTCTGCAGACAGCTTTAATAATTCAGTTTTGCATCCTACTTGTTTGTTGCTGTGGACGGTGTGAGCTTGTGGCTATTTCATGTTATTCCTTGCACAGTGCTGAGTCTGCAGGCCTGGCATGTTTGGAACTCCATGGCAGAAATGTAAGGGCAGCATGCCAGCTTCTTTACTCACCCAGTGTCCAAAAAGGCACATCATACTGTTTTCTGTTTTGTTGAGGGTTTTTGTGTGTGTGTGTGTGTGTGTGTGTGTATGTGTGTGTGTGTGTAAGCTAACCTCCACCCTCTCCTTTTATTTTTCCTATTTGATCCATGCATGTGAGTCAAAGAAACTTGTTCATCCACAGCCTGTACTGTCTTGCCAAATCTTGTAAGAAAATTCCCAAATGGCAGATAACCATACAAATGAGGTAAATATTATAACCCAATATCATTTGTTATAAACATATATATTTAGGATATAATTAAATTTTTATTTAAGGTATCATAAATCATCTATCAACATGGTTTCTCTTTAAATTGTACAAAAATATGATGATAATACTCATATGATAAAAATGAAAGACCTTAAATTCTGCATCTTGAAAGACATCCCTGTATTCTCTTTTGCGTCTGTATCCCTTATACTGTATTGATTGAATGAATGAAAGAATCTACAGGTGCTTTTGGTTGAAAATTCTTACATTAAATAGGAAGTTAGTTTTTTTAAGATTACTAAAATCTTAAAAAGAGATCAGTTATGGTTATGTTTCCTAGCAGATGATAAATGTCAGGCTATTGTAAAAATTAAAGTTACCGGCTAATATTTAACAGGCTCTTATTTTGTGATAAGCACTCTTTTAAGGGCCTTATTTTACAGTTAAGTAGAGTCAGATTTAAAGAGAGAGATGCTAATATTGCCACAGTCTATAGTTTGGAATATTATGTGTATGATCCCTTATGTCAAGTTTTACCTTAGTAAGTTTATTATTCTTTTACATTACTTTTTAAATTTACATTTTGCCAACAATGTATTATTTGGATTAGATTTTTAATTTATTTTTAATTGGAGGATAGTTGCTTCTGTCATACCCCAACATGAATCAGCCATATGTACACCTATGTCCCCTCCCTCTTGAAACTCTCTCCCAATTCCCACCCCACCCCACCCCTCTAGGTTGTCACAGAGCCCTGGGTTTGAACTTCTTGCTTGGATTAGATTTTAAACATGTACACACAAGCACACAAAAATGCTCAACATAATAAAACTAAAGAAATGTATCATGCTTAAAGAAACAAAAGTGTCCCATAATGCTGGAGGACATATAAAACTTTAGAATAAAATAAATCTAAGAATAGAATAAGCTATCTATGTGAGAGTGCTTTTCAGAATTATGCTATGGTATAATAAAAATCTTACCATTATAACTACATATGCATATTTCACATGATTCCCAATATATTCAGGAAAAGCTCGAATATGAATTGTTTTGCCTGACTCCAGAATCCTTGCTCTCAGCCACCATACCCCTGTTTTTCAATCTATTCGTCATATAACAGCCAGACTGTTATTTTAAAACACAGTTTAAATCATGCTATTTCTCTGCTTAAAATCTTGTAAAGGCTTTGCATTGTTCTTATAATAAAATTAAGCTGTTAATCATGGCCAGTAGAAGTTCTGCCCACCTCTCCTGTTCGAGCATATACCACTCTACCCCTCATTCTGCATTCTTTGCTGCTGGAGGTTTCTTAATTTTTATCCTACTCTTGGGGTTTTCTGCCAATGACCCTAGATGTCTCTACCTTCAGCTCTTCCCCTAGTTCTTGGCATGGCTGCTTGTATCCTTCAGATATTTGCTTCACTTTTGTCTCCTTGGAGATAATGCCGTTCCATAAACACCCTATCTAAAGCATCCTCTTAGCTCCTCTCTGTCTTTCTGTCTTAGAGTCTTATAAAACTTGAATCAGAATCTATGGTTATCTTTTTTGTTTGTTTATGCCTACGTTACCTGTCTCCTTCCACTTAAATATAAGTTTCTGAGACTGTCTCTTCTGTCTTACTTATTAAGGTGTTCCCAGCTCCTTGAATGGTGTTTGGCAAAAAATACTTGTTGATTAATTGAATGATGAGGGCGTTATGGTATAATGTACCTACGCTAAAAAACTCTAATCAAAAGGAAAGGAAACACTGACCTATTCTAATTTCTATAGAGTCAGCTAATGCAGATTTTTCACACCTGTCAATTATACAGTATACATATATATGTATTTTTTTCTCATGAAGTTAGATGTAGCTCAGGAGTTCTCTTTTTTGCTCACTCCTGGATAATAAACATAACACACCTAAGTGATGGCCTCTCTCAGTTGAAAATCCTTGGTACCATGTGAAGAAATTTAAAAATGCTCTCCATCCATCCACCCTAAGTCACTTTAGTCATGTCCAACTCTTTGCACCCTGTGGTCCATAGCCCACAAGGCTCCTCTGTCCATGGGATTCTCCAGGCAAGAATACTGGATTGGGGTGCCATCTCCTACTCCAGGGGATCTCCCCGACTCAGGGATCAAACCTGTGTCTCTTGCATCTTCCACAATGACAGGTAGATTCTTTACCACTAGTGCCACCTGCGAAGCCCTTATTTATATGTCAGGCATTTTTTTAGGGGCTTGAGATACAACAGTGAAGAAAAAATATCTTGCCCTGTGAAACTTAACCGTTCAATGAAGTAAGATTGATAATTATTATATTTAACAATAAACATAATAAGTTAACTATATAATGTATAAGCTAGTGAAGGCTACAAGCAGAAGGAAAAGTTGCCATTTATTGAGCATCTACTATGTCAAGTACCTTGTTAAGTTTCTATATGCATATTTTTATAATTTTCACAAAAATGCTATGACTAAAGTACAACTAGTCTTATTTAACTTAGCCTAGGGTTCATACATAGGTGGTAAGTGTTAGGACTCTTATTAGAAAACTAAGTTGAAACCATAGTATGGATATATGTGTATATATATATGTCTCATTCTTTACCCCGTGTGAATACTCCATAAATTATAATAGGTTACCTACTTTGAATATAATTGGATCGCTTTGATAACCAAATTTCTTTCTTATTTGTGTTATTACAATATATGAAAGCCTTGCTTACTTCTCTGGGTTATTATAATATTGGAAAATCAGATAAGAAAAGTAGTTTAAAGAGAGACTAGAAATTATATCAAAAAGAAATACTTCTGTCATGGGATTATTTATTTATTCTATAAGCCTGGAAAGTTCTTCTTTGGCTTTATCTATTTTATTCCCATAAAAACTGTTTTGCATATTTGTCATATTGAAACAGTATCAAATATCTGTTTGTCTTGTGTCTTAGATTTCTGTTCCACCATGTCCTTGCTGTGTTGTAACTTTTTCATGTTTGTAATTTCAGTAGCTCATTTTCTTATATTCATCAATCAACCAGTTAGTTAAATAATTATTATTACAATTACTATGCAAGAAGTAGACATACCTCTAAGTTCAATGGTATATGAATATTATGGTTATTATTGTGATTGTACACACCACACTCTAGATAGTTGGTAAATATGTGTGGTGTATACAACTGACTGGTATATACTTTTAACAGCTGCAGAAATTCTGAGATTATAACATCTTTGTTTCTTAAGTAGTTTATAGTCAGAGATAGAAATAAGTAGTAATTTTATTCTATATGATAAAGAAGAGCTGAAAATCAGCTGTTAGCACTGCCAAAATATTTTACAGTGTATATTTTGTTCAGTTCCATTTAGGTTCCTTATTTCAGGTGTTCAGTTAAAAGTGATCTTGTGAAACTTGTTAGTTTCACAAGAATAATAGAATATAGAATAATAGAATCAGAATAATCAGAATAATCAGAATAATAGAAAAGTAGATGTCAACAATATACACTCTTATGAAAGTAACCTTACATGAGACTTTTTCTTTTTACAATTATGCTTATTTTTTTCCACCATGAGCTAAAAATAAAGATTATCTTGCTTTCAATTATCTGTGATAGTTTTCATTTAAAAGACTCATCCGCACTTACATACTATTTTCCATGGTGTTTGTGTCCTTATACTAAGGTTTTAATTTAATTTGAAAATTAATCATACTACATTATAAAGCAAATGGAAATATTTGAATGGTTAAGGAATGTCAGCTCTGTGAAATCAAGGCTAACGTCTGTCTTATTCAGGGTTATATCCACTGCACTTGAAGACTCTCAATAAATGTGTGTTAAATGAATGATAAAAGAATTATATGTCCTTGTTCAATACTTGGCAAATCCTATAAAAGAACAAACAATAAAATACATTAATTCTGGCAGTGTGTGCCTATTTTATTATCATTGTGCAGTGGTGCTCAATGTACATCCATAGAAAAATAGTTACTTGGGAAATTAATAGTTGTTATTATATTAAAAGTACTATAAAATACTTTTATATTAAAAATAATTTGGGAAAAACATTGTGTTAAACAGATTTTATTTGGTGGTTAATGAATCTAATCACCTAAAAGAACCTTGTATCCTCATATATACATTGGGGATCTCTATGAAGTTCACCTAATTGTACTAATTCTTGAACAAATTTGAATATTTAACATTCTCCTTCCTTGTCATTGATAAACTCTGCCTTCAGGCATTAAGTTTATTTTACTGTAATAATTTTTGATGGGAACCTAATTATACTAAACTGATTTAACATAACAAGTTCTCTCTGGAAGATAGCGGACTTTCAAATAGGAATTTGTTTTCTTTCTAAAATATTATTTTTCTACTTAATCTATGAAAAATCTAGAGTCTTTAAGATTTCTAAAGATTTAGAAAAATAGTTGTAGATATTTCTCAAAAATTCTGTATCAGGCAGAATTTTGAAACAGTGAAATAAATCACACAGAGGAAAATTGCTAACAGTTGCAACTCATAAAAATGAAAAACATCTAAACATCAAAAGTTTATAAGTATTTATAAGTAAGTATTTATAAAGAATTTATACTTTCTAAAATAAGTATTTATAAGAAGTAAGTCAAAGGTTTATTAGCCTTAATAGATACAGAGATTGAACAAATCGATGAGAAAGACAATAACAATGATAATGTAATTGATAAATAAGTAAAGGTATTGAATAGATAATTTGAAAGAATGGCATACAAATGAGTGTTTTTTGTTGTTTAATGTTCAGTTTCACTAATGCAAGTTAAAAAGAAATATGATTATATTGAAGTTGTTTAGCACAGAGATCCCCAAAACTTTCTTGGTTCACAGCGCCCTTGGTATCTCAGTAAGATTTTCCGGTACCTTTAGGCCTAAAATACATATATCTAACAGTTTCTTTTATTAAGTAGTCGAGTTCAAAACGACTCAAGTATTTCTGTCCCAACCACTTGATAGCCATTTGAAAAATAGTATACCTAAATTGAGGAAGCTGGGGCTTCCCTGATGGCTGACAGTAAAGAATCTACCTGCAATGAGGGGGACCCGGGTTTGGTCCCTAGACTGGGATGATCCCTTGAAGAACAGAATGGCTACCTACTCCAGTATTCTTGCCCAGAGAATCCCATGGACAGAGGACCCTGGCGGTCTATTGTTCATGGGGTTGCAAAGAGTCGGGCATGACTGAATGACTAAACTGAAAGACAAAATGTTTTCATTTCATTCTTCGGACAGTCATGGTTACTAATGGGATTGCACACCTTGTTGGGAACTGCACAGCTTCCCCATTTTGGGAATTGGGTTCAACACGATCTCTCTCATTTCCTGTTCCACACTGATTTTCACAGGGTACTTGCCTTGTCTTGCAGCAACTGCTGAAACCTAGCTTCACAAAGATGATGTCAGTGAGAGAAATGTAATATGATGTCATGTTGAAACCATGAGCAAGTAATTCACGTGGCACCTGAGGGGTGTTGAGTATTATTTGTTGTTGCTCAGTCGCTAAGTTGTGTCTGCCTCTTTGGAATTGTGAGAGATGAGAACAGTGATGTGATTGGATAGTGTACAAAAATTAAGTTCTCCATGAATGCCTTGTACATATTAATTAAACTGCATCACCCTTAAAAAAATTCATATGCCTATATTTCTTTTCCATTTTCAGTTCATAATAGCAATAATGAATTTGATGCTGGGAATTTTCTGGGAATTAATGGCCAGTGGATGTAATCCACTGTGAAATGCCCAGCTATTGCATAATTAACTTTCATTTTCATTGTTCAGTTGCTAAGTTGTGTCCGACTCTTTACACCCTATGGACTGCAGTACACCAGGCCTCCTTGACCCTCACTATCTCCCAGAGTTTGCTCAAGTTTGTGCCCATTGAATCAGTGATGCTATCCAATCATCTTGTCTGCTGCCACCCTCTTCTTCTTTTGCCTTCAATCTTCCCCAGCATCAGCATTTCTTCCAATGAGTCGGCTGTTATTATTCCAATTATTTCAGTCAGTTGGCTGAGTATTATTATTTTCCCTCAAAATTTAAAATATCCTGTGCCTATCTTGCTTTAACAATCCTACCTAGGAATGTGCTTCTAGGTCCCAGGAGTACCTTGCTATAACTCAAGGGTCACAAGCTAGCACATTAATGGAGAATTTATTATTTTAATGAGAGTACTCATTGTTGAGAATATGGTGAAATGGTTCTCTTATATACTACTAGACTGAATATGAATTGGTAAACTCTTTTTTGAAGCAGCATTATAGCAGAAGGGATCAAGAACATTAAAATTGTTTATATTCAAGGTTCATACAGTAAAACAGACCACTAATTCAGGTCAGGTATAACTTGTGTGTGCGTGCTAAGTTGCTTCAGTTGTGTCCAACTCTTTGCGACCCTGTGGACTGTAGCCCACTAGGCTCCTCTGTCTCTGGAATTTTCCAGGCAAGAATACTGGAGTGGATTGTCCTGCCCTGCATCAGTCAAGTATAACTTATGGGTACTAAAAACAGAAAAGAAAAATTAATGACAATTTTGCCATATTTGAGGGCTTATCTTTCTTTAGAGTAGTTTATAATTCTGTAAGAAATACTCATCTTCCCTGGTGGCTCAGATGGTAAAGAATTTGCTTGCAATGTGGGAGACCTGGTTTCGATCCATGGGGTTGAGAAGATCCCCTGAGGGAGGGCATGGCAACCCATTCCAGTATTCTTGCCTGGAGAATCCCCATGGACAGAGGAGCCTGGTGAGCTGCAGTCCGTGGGGGTCACAAAGAGTCAGACATGACTGAGCAACTAAGCACAAGAAATGACCAAGAAAAACATATCAAATTTATTTTGAGCATTTATTTATAGGAAATGGCTATATTTAATTTTATTAAGGGAAAATGAATGTGATATGTGCATAGTGCACTGTTCCTGATTTTATGTGTTTGATGACAAATGGTAAATATATTTTCTGTATATAGATGTGTTTCTTAGCATGTTTCTGTATGTGTAAACAGACACACATCTATGTAAAGAATAAAACATTTACCACTTGAATTAGTGCTATTGTAATTTGTCTTATAGGTTTCACTAGGATTACTCTTGAAGTGACATATTTCAAGAAAATATAAATGAACAAGACTTGGTTGTGCTATGTAACTTCATAACACCCTATGAATTTATGGTAAACATTTCTACTTCACAATTCTTTATGGCTATTTGATTTGCTCTTTCTTTTGGGTAGGTATATGGGATTCTTAGGAGTATAGGTACAATATTTCTTGTTTCTAGTTTCTCATAATGACAGATGGAGAAAATACTAGCAAATTTTTTTTTTTTATTGAATAGTTGTCAGAATGATCAAGTTCTCTTTTGTTGTTATTGTTGTTTAATCACTAAGTCATGTCTGACTCTTGCAACCTCGTGGTCTGTAGCCTGGCTAGGCTCCTCTGTCCGTGGGATTTCCCAGGCAAGAATACTGGAGTGGGTTATTGTTTCCTTCTCCATGGGTTCTTCCTGACCCAGGGATTGAACCTGTGTCTCCTGCCTTGGCAGGTGGATTCTTTACCACTGAGCCACAAAGGAAGCCCCAAGTTCTCTTTACTGCTTCTTTAATTTGTAATTTCTTGTTCAGGTCAGTAGTCTATATATCTCTGAGAGATTATATATAGTGATAACTCTTTCCTTTTTGATTAGTGTAGGATTTTTGTGAGGGACAATATGTCAAAGAAGAGACTATATGTTAACTTTTGAAATGGTTGGAACACTGACCCTGCTCTCCTCTGTGCTTTAGGACACTTGGTTTTATAACATATTCTTAGAATTACATTTATAGGAAACTTTATTTCAGTTACCTGAAGTGTAGTCACAGTAAAACTTACAAAGTTACTGGTATTTAATTTCTTTGTATTTAACCTAATTGCTAATATAAGTCTGGAGAAGGAAAGGGCAACCCACTCCAGTGTCTTTGCCCGGAAAATCCCATGGACAGAGGAGCCTGGCGGGCCAGAGTCCATGGAATCACAAAAGAGTCAGACATGACTTAGCGACAAAACACACCATACACTAAAAGAAATTTTGCTTCCAATCATGATAAGGATTAGGGATCAGATTTACCCTCCTGCTTTGAACAACTGGAATATCAGACAAAATATATTATATGACTTTTAGACATTGAGAACAAAGGTAGTGAGGGCTATGATGACCCCAGCTTACTTCCTAGAAGCAGTTTCTAGGCCACAGTGCAGGATCTGCAAACCCAGAGAGAGCTAGGCAGTCTCACCATGAGGAGACAGAAATCAGAGTTCAGGGAGACCTCTGTACTTAGACATCAAGGCAGAGTATCAGATGGGGGAAACAGCACAGGATTAAAAAAAAAAAAAGTTTTTCAGAGGGCCTTCTTTTACTCTTTGGTTAAATAGTGATCTACCTATATGTATTAGGAAACTTCCTGCAGCTGGGGAAAGAAACACCAGTAAACGGAAGGCCAAACAATTCCTGGAGCTCTTGCAGAGCTGGAAAGGAGTTCATCTCGGCAGCTGATGTGGAAAGACTTGGTCATGTGCAGGGCATTGAGTTAAGTCCTCAGAAGGGTACTGCCATAGTCCTGAGGCTACATTAGCCTAGAGATGAAAGAGTGCTCAAGATATAAAAGCAAGTACCAGAAGGATCTAACTGAATCCAAGTAATGTAACTTCATCGCAGAACAAGTAAACCATACTTTAGAGAAATGCAGCAAAATCTAGAACCTACTAATATAAAATTTACAATGTCCATTACCCATTAAAAAATGAAGAGATATGCAAAGAAGGTGGAAATTATTATCCACAGTCAGTAGTAAAATCAGTCTGTTGAAAGAGATCCAGAAATGACCAAATTGTTGGACTAAAAGATAGGGTTGATAAAACAGCTATAATAAATATGCTACTTATGTTCAGGAATATAAAGGAGACGTGAACATGAGGAGAATAGAAGTGGCGCTTGGAGGAGCACATATAGAATTAAGTCCTTGTATTAAAAAAGAGGAAAGGTCTCAAGCCAATTAAACTTGCTTCTTTAGAGGTTATGAAAGAGGAGTAAAATAAGTCTAGAGTATATTAAGAAAGGAAATAATAATGAAAACAAGAACAAATAGAGACAATCAATGAAATCAAAGGCTGATTCTGTGAACAGGTCGATAAAATGAGTAAACCTCTAGCCAAGGTTAACCAATACAAAGAATGAACTTTCAATTTACCGTCATCCAAAATGAAAACAGCACAATGCCAAAGCTCCTACAGTGGTAGTGAACTATAATGCAGGTATATTATGAATAAGTTTATAATGAAAATGCTCAGTGATGCAGCTGTTTTGAGAAACAGTTAAGCTGTTTCTTAGAAAGTGAATCAGGTACTTGTCATATGACCCAGGAATCCCATTTTTAGGTTTTAACCAAGAGAAATGAAAACATGCATATACACAGAGACTTGCCTGCAGATGTTTGCAGAAGCTTTATTCCTAGTAACCGTAGACCAGAATGGCAAATAGATGGGGAAACAGTGGCTGACTTTATTTTTGTGCGCTCCAAAATCACTACAGATGGTGATTGTAACCATGAAATTAAAAGATGCTTAGTCCTTGGAAGGAAAGTTTTGACCAACCTAGACAGCATATTAAAAAGCAGAGACGTTACTTTGTCAACAAAGGTCCGTCTAGTCAAGGCTATGGTTTTTCCAGTAGTCATGTATGGATGTGAGAGTTGGACTACAAAGAAAGCTGAGCACCGAAGAACTGATGATTTTGAACTGTGGTGTTGGAGAAGACTCTTGAGAGTCCCTTGGGCTGCAAGGAGATGCAACAGTCCATCCTAAAGGAGATCAGTCCTGGGTGTTCATTGGAAGGACTGATGGTGAAGCTGAAGCTCCAGTACTTTGGCCACCTAATGTGAAGAGTTGACTCATTGGAAAGGACCCTGATGCTGGGAGGGATTGGGGGCAGTAGGAGAAGGGGACGACAGAGGATGAGATGGTTGGATGGCATCACTGACTCAATGGACATGAGTTTGGGTGGACTCCGGGAGTTGGTGATGGACAGGGAGGCCTGGAGTGCTGTGGTTCATGGGGTCGCAAAGAGTTGAACACGACTGAGCGCCTGAACTGAACTGAATGGTACCCAAACATCTGCATTTTAAGAGCAGTCCTGATCATTCTAATATAAGGCAGCATGCAGTTCATACTTTGAGAATCATTGCAAATTATAATGTTTGAATATGGGTAGGGAATCTTGTTTTATAACAGACAGTTAGATAAATAACAGATTAGAATAAAATAGAGGAAGCAGTTTTACATTTCCACACATTCCTTTGTCTTATAAATACGTGATTACTTTTTGGAGGCTAAGCATTTCTATCATGTCATGCTTCTATTTATCAAAATAGAGAGTTCTGGCACTTTCTTCCAGAGCCATAGGATTCCAGAATTAAAGGTGATGTTGTCTATTGCTGTCTAAACATGATGAAATAAAAAGCTGCATCTGTCTCTACTCTTTAAGCTCTACTGATATCACAGTAGATATTTATTGAGGTATAAACCCATAAGATCAAAGACAATGGAAAGGACTGAATAGCAGCCAAGGGGGAGCTGAAAAGAAGGCAGAGGGAGTTCCAGAAGCTCTGGAACTTTGAGTGATTATAGAAAGGAATAAAAGATGAGTAGCAAAGCCATCTGATGCTAGAGAATCCTGAAAAATCTCTGAACTTTGAAGAAACAGGACTGTTAATGGTAGGGATGAAACTCTGGATTAAATATAAAAGGATTTCAAAATCTGAGTACAAAACAGGGCACAGAGCCACTCTCTCTCACTATATTCAACCAACTGTAAGAAAATAGCATTTATTTTTTGGAGATATTGAATTGGAAAGGTTCTATCTTAGGGACTCCAGGAAAAGTAGAGAGTAGGGAAAAATTCTTCCCTGGTAGCTCAGCTGGTAAAGAATCCACCAGTAATGCGGGAGACCCAGGTTCGATTCTGGGGTCAGGAAGTTCCCCTGGGGATGGGATAGCTTACCTACTCCAGTTTTCTTGGGCTTCCTTGGTGGCTTAGATGGTAAAGAATCTGCCTGCAATGCGGGAGACCTGGGTTTGATCCTGGGTTGGGAAGATCCCCTGGAGGAGGGCATGTAACCCACTCCACTATTTTTGCCTGGAGAATCCCCATGGACGGAGGAGCCTGGTGGGCTATAGTCCATGGGATCACAAAGAATTGGACACGACTAAGTGACTCAGTACTAAGCATAGGGTTAAAGCAACCTCAAAGCAGGGAGATTATGTAAAAGACTGCAATTGTACATTTAGATTCTTGGCCCCATATCTTGCCTTACTTCCGAAATACTATCTAGCTTCTTATTGCCCCTATTCCCCAACACCCACCCCCATGCCCCTCAGGGGCTGGAAATTGGAGGCATCTTCTCAAAGGGAATTGAAAGGTTCTAGAGAAAAGACATGGATATTTATTTTAAGGGGTCTGACAATAAAAAAAATTGCTTTGTTACTTGGTCAGTCTATAATAGTTCACAAACCTCACCTGTGTTTCCTGGACTTCAGGTAGCTTTTTTGTGCCTCGCTATTAAATATGAATTGACAATAAACATTCAGGCACAAGACACTTAAGGAAAGCCTCAAATACAGATACCCATATAAAAAGAAAAAAAGCCAGAGAAAATAGACAATATAAAGAAGAACTTTTTTAAAATGAAAATATTTTGCTCAGATAAATGTTATATTCATGAAGAAGACAATACTGTTTTTAAGAAAAAGGAAAGAGCTCATAGACATTTATTTAGCCAGAAAATACTTCCCAGTAAAACTCAAAGAAAAATGGAGGAATTTTTTTTTAATTAAAATGTTAAAAGGATAGTTAACACAAAGGGGAAAGATATTTCAAGAATCAGTCTAAAAGGTCTAATATCAAATTAATAGAAATTCTAAAGAGAGAAGACAAAGAAATAGATTGTTATTAGATGGGGGTGGGGTGAGAGGAAGACTTATTAAGTGCCTTGTAGAACTACTTTATTTTCTTAAGTATGGGCATAATAACTATGGTTAAAAAGGAAAAAAATAATTATTAAATAAGGAAAGGATTAAGGATACTAAAGCAAACTAAATCCACATATCATAATTCTAGAATCTGGGGAATAATTTGTTACCTAGTGGCAGCAATAAAAATATTATTTTATAACATGGGGAAATGTTCAAGATGTATTTTTCAGTTAAATAAACAGATTGTATGATACATGTATAAAATAACCCAGTTTCATAACATAATATATCTGTGCATGTTTAAAAATTACAGTAAGATAATATAAAAACGTTAAAGTTACCTATCTGGAAATGATGTAATTATGAATAATTTTTTGGTAACTTTTAAAATTTTCTATGTGGATGCCTTGCTTTTAAAATTAGAAAAAGATGCAGCAAAAACCAGTGAGAGGAAAATATTTAACGAGTTAGGAAATGATGTCATTCATGAAAATACCACTTACTCGTCCTTGCTCTTGAACAAATCATCTTACTAAACTCTTTGAGGTTACAAAGATATAAGACATTATTTCAATTTCTCAAGAAACTCAATTCTTAAACAACAGAGGGGTTAGGAGAACCAACCCCCGCCTCCCTTGCACTGGAAAATCCACTTTACATCAGTCCTGCATATCCAAAGTTCCATTTTTGTGGATTCAACCCACTTCAGATTGTGTGGTACTGTTGTTGTTTCTTTAGTTCTCAATCATATCCGACTCTTTAACAACCCCAGGACTGTAGCCCACCAGGCTCCTCTGTCCATGGGATTTCCCAGGGAAGACTGCTGGAATGAATTGCCATTTCCAGCTCCAGGTTGCCATTTCCTTCCTTCTTCCTGACCCAGGGATCAAACCTACGTCTCCTGCATTGGTAGCAGATTCTTTACCACTGACCCACCAGGGAAACCTATGGAACTCTAGTATATATTTATCCAGAAAAAAAAAGAATCACATATAAGTGGGCCCCTGCAGTAGAAACCAGCATTCATGAGGCAAATGTAACCACAGATAACTCAAGACAGAATGTTTTAAGTTCCCCAAGTGTGTACAGTTACAGTTCTTTAGTGAGAAAGATTGCTTTTGGACAGAACGTGGTTAGGGAGATTGAAAGAATGAGTAGGATTTCAAGAAGTAGAAGTTGTATGAAGCCATTCCAGAAAGAACTAAGACTCAGAAGTGTAAAGATACGGGGTAATCTTGGCTGGATAATTGGGTGGAAGATGGAATGTTTCCTTTGGGACCAGAGCAGGATGCTGATTCCAGGTGCAGGGATGTGGACTTTGTTCAATAACATTGTTGAGGAGGGAGTAAAATAATACACGAGGGAAGAGAACACCTGCTTTGAGCTCTTATTAAGCTCACTCAGGTTCATGATAATGAAGACTTTTACTCAGATATTGGTTCTGAGAGTGAAAAGAGGGGGATAAACTTGAACAATAGTTTGGATGTGAGAAATGAGGTAGGAGGCAACAGTAGTGGTTCCTTGTCATGAGTCTGGTTTATTAAAACAGTGGTAATTCTTGCACAAAAGGCCAGTAAGAATAAAGAAGTAATTTCATAGAAGAAGATAATGTTGGATATATTGAATCTTAGATTTCAGATGAATATGCATGAGGTCAGGCTACAAAGGTATTTGGAGGAAGGAACTCAAAATGCAGTCTTAGCAAATACATACTGAGCACCTCTTATGTTTAATAATACAAGAAATGCTGCTGCTTCTGTGCTCAATCATGTCTGTCTCTTTGTGACCCATGGGCTGTAGCCCTCCAGACTTCTCTGGCCCTGGGATTTTCCAGGCAAGGATACTGGAGTGGGTTGCCATTTCCTCCTCCAGGGGATCTTCCTGACCCAGGGATTGAACCAGCGTCTCCTGCATCGGCAGACAGATTCCTTCCCATTGTACTGCCACTATAATTCCAAATTGAGTAAGACACAATCTCTGTCCTCATGACAGAGCTTGCTTGTTTGGATAAGGGAAGCAGAGATCAAATGGATAATTACAATGCAATTATGAAAAGTAATGTGAACAGAGTGCTTTGAGAGCACAAAGGAGAAACTATGTCCTTGGTCATAACTTCCCATGACCATGATCACTTTTTAAAAATATTTGTGACAAATAAGAGCTTCCAAACAGGGGGAAATTATTCAAGACTTGATTTGGATATTTCATAGAAATGAAGGCTTAATCTAGAGGGAAAAATGGGAGACTGCTGTCCTAAGAGCAGAAGCCTAGGTTCATACATACTTGTCAGGCAGGAAAAGGTTAAGAAGCCAGGGAGTGAGGACCCAAAAACTGATGCCAGAAGCGAAAATCAGAAGATTCAAGACTCGTGAAATTTTGATAGTTCAAAGAATTAGGAAGATTTAGGAATGATTAAAATCTACCAGATTTAGCATGTCAGAGACTATGGATGACTTTTTAAAAAAAAGTTTCAATAATACTAAATGAAGCTGTTTCAGATAGTGAGACTGTGTAAATAATAATATTTGTAAAAAGAAAAGTAGCAAAAGAGTGGTCCTTTTCTGTGTATATACCTCTGTTATACATTTTAACTCATAGAGTTGATAACTATTATACAGTTAAACTCCCTATACATAAATATATAGGGAGTAAATATAAACCATATTTTCATGACCTTGATTTTTAGGAAATACGGGTGTCCACTAAACCTATTGTAAACATTTCATGATGATGTAAGTTGGGTCATTCTGCTGTACCCTTTAAACTTACACAGTACTGTCTCTCAATTATATCTCCATAAAACTGAAAGAAAGAAAAAAGAAATATCAAAGAACTGATAGGAAATGATCATGTAGGAATAGTAGAGCCATTGGATTTGGCAGGAACTGTTGATGATGTTTGAAAATAATTTTCAAAAAAGAGTAGCAGGAACACAATCTAGACTTTGAAGGAGCTAAGAACATGAGAGTAAATAGAAAGAGATGACGGCAGTTCCCGGAAACACTGTGTCTCCTCTGCCCTCTGCCCCATCCCCATTATCTAACTTCTGTTTTTTCTTCAGCTATCAGCCTAAATGTTCAACCTCAGGCAGACCTTCCCAGCCAACCTTCTCAAACTAAATCAGGGTACCCATATTATACTAGCTTACTGTTCTTTAGATCCATAGAATCTACAATTTGTAATGCACTGCTTGTATATTTTTTTAATGTCTGTCTTCCTTGGTAGACTGTTGTTTGCGTGAGGGTAGGCACCATGACAATTTTCTCTCCACTTTACATTCCAGCCTCATCCCAGGGTTGGTAGAAGGTAGGCTTTCTGTAAAGATGTCTCACCTGAGAGAAGTAGAAGGATAAGGTGGGGCATTTACACAACAGATTTCTTGGATATAGAATAGTTACACGAGATGTGAAAGTCCAGCCTGTGACCTAATATGTGGATTGCTGGAATGGAATGAAGATGAAGATTTGGGAAAATGGAGAGCAGTTTACTCAAATACCTGATATACTCACAGAGAACAAGGATGGGATGAAAAAGAGAGTGATGTTTTAAAACAAATTGATAACCAAGTGAGAGAAGCTGATGGGATGGAGTTCTACAATGAGGAGGTAAAATGTATACTGTCTCTTTTTCCTTATCTGGGGAGTTGGGCATTTATAAAGAGATGTCAGCCAAGGTCGGTGGACTGGAACTATGTTTTAATTAAGTTAAAAAGGTGTCGTGTTGCTTAGAGAAATAAGAGGAAGAAATTATAGGAGGATATGTTCACAGTAAAACATAGGTATCATAGGACACAATACAATAGGACTTACAAAGGGGTAGACAGAGCTGGTGGAACTAGTTTATAGTGGGCTATTAGATACAGTGTATACGCTTAAGTATTAATTGCTCAATAGACTTGTTCAAAGCAAATTCATCAAAGATTTTTGTCATATGTAGCCCCAAGCCACATGTCTTGGAATGCAATTACCTATAAATATATTTATATCATTTACGCTAATGTTTTTGACTGAAGTATTTCTTATATTTCCTAATGCTCTCTCTCACAGTGCTACAACACTTCATGATATACAAAGCTACCTGGTTTTCACTTCCCAGAAATTCTTGGTTCTGATGAATAGAAGTTACTTTGCCTGGTATTTTTAGAGATGACTAATCCTGCCTTAGATAGTTTTGTTTTTTGAGACAGTTTAGAAAAATTGTGACTGTGAAATAACTGATATGAGTTTATATGCCCCTCAAATACAATCTAAAGGTTTGTTTGGTTTCTTAAATCAGTGTAGTGAAATTTTATGTAGCTGTGAATACCTTGTCTTGTTAAAGTATTTCAGTTTGTTTATGACCAGGATTGTAGCATGGGCTTGTAAGGGACCTGGAATTAGGGATGCTTTCTTGGTTCATAAAAAAGAGTTGTCTGTCTATTCTCTGGGCAAAACAAAATGAATCCTAAGGGAGTCACATGAGAGCAGCTCACCTGATTCACTGTGTGCTTTACCAAGGTTCTGCCAACAGAACCCCTGGTGTTTTATGGTTTTTCTGCATCTATTCAAAATGAAGAATCAAAGTATTTTGTGATACCCTTGTGAATAGTCATACATTAAAACACACCTCTTTCCCTAAATGTGTTTTTCTCCTTCTTAAATTTTTTAAAGTTTTTTTCTTCAATGTAAACATCGAAGTAATTTACCAGTATCATGAGATATGGCTATTAGAAAATAATTCACTTCCTGAATGTGAAATACATAATTAAGTATCACTATCGTCATATAACTAAACATGTTAGGGCTTCAGTGGTTGTTGTTAATAACCTTAAAGCACCTACATTCTTGGTAATATAAGAACAGTGCTGTGGTGGGAGAATAAACTGTTGTACTGCATAGTTTTGCATGTGTGAAGAGTTATTACCAAGGTGGAAAGAAAAGAGAAACTCTGCTTTTATCTGTACTTTTTCTCATCCTTTGAGTTCTTTCTAGTCTTCTTGGTACTGGTGAATAACCTTTTCATTAGTCAATGACATTTCGAGTTGTTGCATTTTAGTTCCCCTCAGTAAAATCCTCTATCCTTAAACCACCACCACCCCCCCACCCCGAATAAATAAAAATAATTCTCATCATGTATCTAGGACACTCATGATTTGTCTTTTGAATGAGTCAAAGCTTTGAGAATTGTGTAAATGTTAAGAGTCTGATACTTTGAAGACTGATCATCAGCCTCTCCTGACCTAGGAGACAGTCAGAGCACAATTTTGATTCAGTATTTCCCCTGTCGCCAAAGGTACAGTCTGCCTTTAAGCCAAGACTGTCACTTAATCTTGGTAGAAGTTTATTATCTTTAATCACCTAAATCGGAGTGTGGAGGAGGAAGAGATTTAAGTCTGAAAAGTATATAACTGCTTCCTCCAGACTATCAAAAGTTAGCTGGTAATTTTGCTTTGGATTGAGACCTGACACCACTCTAACCCTGGCTTCTCTTCACAGTGGGTAAACCTCACAAGTGCAACTACTGTGGACGGAGCTACAAGCAGCGCAGTTCGCTGGAGGAGCACAAGGAACGCTGCCACAACTATCTCCAGAATGTCAGCATGGAGGCTGCCGGGCAGGTCATGAGTCACCATGGTGGGTAGCATGGCATTCACCGCTTTCACTCTCCCCTGCTGCTTTTGTCGTTTATTGTGGCTTAAACAGTTCTGTCTACCCTTCAGCATGAAGGTAAAGTTTTACTCTGTTTTAGAGCAATTGTAGATCATACTCACTTTGTATGGACTTTTCTTCTTAAGGACTTGAAGTCAGTTAAGCTTTGGGACACTTTGCAACCAAACTATATTGAGTTTTTGTGATACACCCAGTTTATTTCTGATAGCCTGTGTTTGAATTAATATCATAATGGCAGATGGCCTTGAACATACCAAAGTACAGTACTGTTTGGTCTTTTTCATCCGCTGCATCAAATAGATCAAGATGGTTTCATGGAAGTCTATAGGTTTTCTAAAAAAAGTATTTGGTTACTTGTATATTTACATTTCTCTTAGGTAAGTAATCAGTGATATAATTGAAAATGTCTCCAATTTGTCTTGTGGTTTATCTTGGAAGTTACTGATTTTGCTTTCTACAAGTATGGCAAACAGTCTAGACCAAAATAGGTACCACTGCCCTCCACAAAAATCAAAACCCAAACAAAACATCTGGACCTACACAACACGCAATAATAAGTAGGCGGCAAGCAGTCCCTCAGGTTTATTCAATTAATCATTCTCTGTTACCATAGACTTCCCTGGTGATCCAGTGATTAGAACTTTGCCTTCCAATACAGGGGGTGCAGTGTCAATCCTGGTTGGGGAGCTAAGATCCCACATTTCTCTAGGCCAAAAACAAAACAGAAAGCAGAAAAATATTGTAACAAGTTCATAAAGATTTTTAAAATGGCCCACATCAAAAAAATCTTTAAAAAAATTCTCTATAACTAAAAAATAAAAAATAATGTTAGTCAATCAGCCTCACAAAGTGTTATGAATTTTAATTCTTTAGATTTGGAGCATCTGTTTGGTCCTACAAATTATATTTTTATACTGATTGATTTTATTATTCATATAAGCATATACAAAAATGGTAACTTATTGATACATTTATATCTTTCATTTAGGAAAGATTTGGTCAGTATTAATTAGTACAGTTGAGAAATCCTGTAGTCACTTTTAAAATATAAGCATCTCTTTTGTATTTACAGAGAGCTCAAGGATTATTTATGGGAGATTGTGGAACTGTGGAATTATGTTTATTGGACAGCTAGTGATTACTTTTTGATGAATCAGAAATTTTTTTAGTTATTATTTTGTTACCTTGAATAATTGAAAATTTTCTTTGTATTGAAGGTAGTTTATAGTATTAATTCTGTCATTATTGTGAATGAGTCCTTTTGTTTTTACATTATCATCAATTAACATTTTTGAAAACCTGTGTTTTAAGTCTTTGTAAACTTGGTATTGTAAGCTTGCATTTCTGGGCTTATGATGGCAACATAGGATCCAGAGCATTGAGGTTGAATTTGTGGACCTAGGAGCCCAACAATTCTGGTCTTGCTGTGTGGTGTGTGTCTGTGTCACTCATAGTCTTGGTGTGAGAATTAAATGTGATTGGATGGGCAATAAAAGCCCAATAAATAGTTATTTTTACTATTTCAGGTAATTAAATATTAAGAAATAATAAATATTGCACCCCTTATAAAGTTATGTTTCTTACGACATTAACTTAGACCTCTGAAGTTTCATTTACTGAGCACATTGTTTCTGTTCAAATTGTTGCTTTTAGAGATGACTTGAGGCAAGGTAGCTGATGGAGGCTTGGGGCATACCAGAGTTTCTTTAAGACACCTTATGGCGCTACTCCTAATTTTTCTGTGTAATGTTCTTTCATTGTGATTTTGATATTTGACTGGATTATTAGTTTTATGAACTAATTTTCCATTCACAGTTATTTATGAAACTGTGTTGCAACACGTGTATGTGAAATAGAATCCCTCCTTAAAGACCATATATTTTTTCTAGGGAGGTAAGGTATACATAAGTAATTATAGTCAGCATGTAACTATCTGTTGAGAGATTAATCAGCTATAGAATAAGTGGTGCCAAAAAATTTTAACAGATGTATTCTGGGGTAAAAAGAGTTCTAAACAGTTGCAGCCTCAGCATGAACCTCTATTCCCCAGATTTCTTAGCCTTTGACAGGCAAATGCCTTTACAGATGGTTTGAAACTGGAAGAGTATGGAAAATTGGAAAGACACTCGGGTACTGGGTGGGCAGGGGATAAAGCAAGATGGAGTGTGTGTGTCTGTGTGGGAGGGGCACATAGGTTTTGGTATCATTTATAGACCCAAATATTTGTTCTTCAATAATGGATGGAGTTTTAACCATCCAATATAAACCATATAAGTTTATATTACTGCCATTTCATGCTGCACTTTTTCTAAATGTGTTGCAATAATAGGTTGAGATTATCCTTAACCTCTGCTTCTTTTGTTAACATGTGTAATGTCTGAGGTAGGAGATGATAATTGCCATAAGAGAGACAGTATAGATAAAAATGCTACTAGTGATCATCATTAACCTGTCTCATATACATGGCTTGGCATGTGTCTCGTTTTTGCCAGAGCCACAGTGTCTAACTATTCTATTACACTGTGTCTATTATCTTGCCTTTTCTTTTAGCTGTAGACATGGGGGTTGCCATCACTGTGGTCACTCGTTAGCTCTTTGAAATTAATGACTATTCTTTCTTCTTCATAACTGGCATTGTTATATGTCCTAACCTTTCTTTCCCAAAACATGTTCTTCCCCATATTGGTTTCTTCTAGTGAGGAAATGTAAAGTCAAAGAGACTTTCTTTCGCTTCAGTTCAGGAAAACACCTATCATGGGCTTGCTGTGTGCCAAGCTCTGTGGAATGTTCTGAGAATATAAAGATACATGGACGTAGTTTTGTATAGTCTCATAGGAAATACATAAAAGATAAACAAAATGAAGCAAATGCTCAAATAAAGGTATATAAACACTTCTCCTGAAACACAGATGCAGAAGTCACCTAACTCTGGAGAAATCAAGGGAAGTTTCTTAAATGATGTTTTTGCTCCATACATAAGGATGAGAAAAATTACACAGATCAAATTCACAAAAAGCATACATCCCAGGATAAGAAGTTGTCATAAGCTAAGGCTTAGAGGTATAAATGAACATTAACAAGTTTCTGGATACTGAACATAGTTGGAGTTCAAGGGATGGTAGGAAATGAGACTAAAATAGTAGGTTGTGATGCAGAGATGGAGTTTTACATGCTAATCCAGTTTTTAAATTTCACTGGGGTAGTCAAATCTGTGTCTTCTGAAAAACAGCATCACCGATGTAGAACATAGGATAGATGCCCGACTGGAGTGTGAGGAGAGACTAGGAGTGAGCATGCCAAGGAAGAGATAAAGAGGAGCAGCAGAAGAAAAGTGTATATTTACAAGTGAGGATCAAAAGTTCTCAAGTTTGATAAAAAGGAGGAAATTAATGACTTGCAGTTTTAGAAGTAAAGATAATAGTGAATTGCATTTTATGGCAGATTATCTTATTTAAAAGTTATTTTATGCTCATTTTTCAAGTCTTCTCAGCTTGAAGAAAAAGCTTTAACAAGTGAAGTATGTAATTAGCTTTTCCTCCTTGCCTGAAGACAAAAATGAAAGTGTGAACCAAAAAGATGGCCAAGTTTAAAGCAAGAATGTATATTCTTAGGTTTATGTTTTGGATTATTTGGTAAAGGGAATTTCTTTATTGCAAGGATGGAGGCATAATTGGTAACAGATAAACTTCCTGGTAAGCTTCTTTCACTGGTTTTGAATGAGTGACAGCATTTCAAGGTGTTTGTTTAGTAAACATCCATTGATTCTTATTTGTCTCACATCATCTGAAGAGAGAGTCAAATAAAATGCAGTCCCTCCTGGAGGTCACTTACCAACTCTTAGAAGAAACAGACCAGTCAACCAGCAGTCACAGCGCTGAGT
Organism: Muntiacus reevesi; assembly: GCF_963930625.1. Classification (NCBI taxonomy): domain Eukaryota; kingdom Metazoa; phylum Chordata; class Mammalia; order Artiodactyla; family Cervidae; genus Muntiacus; species Muntiacus reevesi. Next base: position 135,207,576 of record NC_089251.1, read on the forward strand.
GATAAGCATTATGGAGCACAGAGGACAGGTATCTATGTCACAGTGGGTGTCCAAGAGGAATTTCTAGGGAAAATTATGTTTGAGTGGAGTTTTGAAAGGCAGAAGAGCAAGCTAAATAAGTGGAAAGGGGTGTTTCATGTGTCCGCAACAGCACGTATAAAGAAATAGAAGTCTAAAAGAGCATGGTGGGTTAAGGACCTCCAGGTACTTATGTATAATTAGAGGCTGGTTGGTAAAGGCAAGAAAAATTGGAAGGTGATGAGGCCTGAGAGAGAGGGGCAGTGGAGGACCTATTGTGCTAAGCAAAGAATTGTATGAATTTTATTCTTTATCCTGAAAAATATTATTACGCTCACATTTCATTGCTAGAAATGTGGGCAGGAGATCAGAAGAGTCAGGACAGGACCATGTAGACCATGGCAACAGTCTCCTGATTGGTTGAGTTAGGCTTAGTAGCCATCAATATTCAGAACACTTAAAACACTGAGAGCAACTGTAAATGTAGCATCTAAGACATGTGGTATCTCCATGAGTGTATGTCTAAGGAGGGAGGAGGAGACTGGATGAATGGGCAAAAATCTAGGATTTGCCACAAGTCTCTAGTATGGATGACCATGTAGATAATGCTCTTCACTGAGATGGAAATTAGGAAAATAAGAGAAAGTTTGGGGAGGGAAATAGAGATTTCAGTTTTTGCACACATTATCTTTTATGCACCTGTGAGAGACAGCCAAGTAAAACTGTCTAGATGGAAGTTGAATATATGGACCTTGAGCTCTTAAGAAAAGTATCAATAGGCAATAAAAATGTGGGAGCAATCCTTATATGGGTAGCAATCTGAAGTAACAGGTTTTATAAGTTTATATAGGTAAGTATGGAATGAGACCCCTAGGAAGACAAGGACACATTAAGAAGGGGGAAAAAAAGAAATGCAATGAAGCTGAGGGAGACTAGAGGATGGGAAAATGGAAAGAGTAATTTCGTATGGGCCCTGCCCACTGTTGTCAAGAATATAATTAAGATAAATGAAAAGTTTCTTTTTATGTTCTACAACATGGAGAAAATCTGTGATAAAATAGAAGACATGTGTTGTCTTTATCATACTGGCCCTTTTTCTCTTGTAGTTAACAAAGCTTCCATTTTCCTTTCAAGAGCTATCCTCTCCCACTGGCTGAAGGCACAGGGGGGCTGTCAGTTTAGGCGCCCTACCCTCTTCTGGGGGATGTAGACATGTCCCTAGACATCTCTACATGTAGACATGTGACCTAATCTAGGTCTCTCAGACTATGTCTGCCTGGAATTTGAAATCTGAGTGGATTGTTTGGCAAAATAGCAATGTTGGTAACACTTGTATGGTTCTATCTCTGTGATTTATCAATATGATGAGATAATGAAATAATGCAAGGATAAATACATTTTATGATGGTTATAACTTCAAAAATAAGGTCAAGAAAGATATTTGCTTATGAAATTTGTTCTAATAAGTGAAGTTGATATTTTCTTAGCCTAGTTGAATGTCACACAATACTATTAATACATTACTAACTAGGGAACTTGTTTTGTATTTCAAGCGATGTATATCTAGAAACATTTTGATGAGTTGCACCCAGATTCATAAAAGCAAATAATTGAGAAGATTAGCTCCATAATATATAAAATGTATCAGATCTTCTCTCAAGGAAACCTTAAATATATTTCAAACTTGTTTATACAAAGCCAATACTCAAATAGTGGCTAAGAGCCCTGCTCTGGAGGGAGTCACACCACTTAGGTTCTACCTAAACACTGAGAAAATGGTTCAATTAAATTCATTGTAAATCAACTATACTTCAATTTAAAACACAGTGTAAATGAACTGTACTTCAATTCAAAACACATTGTAAATCAACTGCAATTTTTTTTAAAGCACAGTGAGAAAATTACATCTTTGGGTCTTTGTTTCCTCATCTGTAAAATGGAAATGGTAATTGCATCTGTCTCAGGGGGTTGTTGAAAGCATTAATTAGATTATCAAATGAAAAGCCTTAAAAAAGTACTTAGTATATAGGGTGAGTCTGTTGTTTTTATATTGCCAGCACAGTAGAAGCAAGACTATTATTTGATATGTAAAATTCTGTTGTGAAGTAGAAGTAAGGCCAGAGCTCTGCCAAAGTCCTTGTTTTCAGTTCACATGAGCTTCATTGAACTTGGGACAAATCACCTGAATTGAGGTGGATGTGGTGTGGGACAGTTCCCACACCCAGGTTTCGTTTTGAGTGTTAAATGTGTGCAAATGTGAAAATTCAAGGTGAGACTTGAGCAAAACTGCCAAGTTCTAGACAACTCATTTCAAAACTAATTAGTATATTCAATTTTGGGGCAAACCCTGTTAACCAGTTTTGCTGTTTTTTAGCAAAATTTACAACAACAAACATTTTTTTCTTTCCTTATTTGATTTCGGATCTTGGTTCATGACATATTTTCATCTTAGGCCCATTCATGGCCTGTATTTCAATTAAATAGTTATTTTTTGATGATGTAGTAAGTGCCTATGAATTCAACATCTAAAACAAAAGTTAAAATTTTGAAAATAATCTATATCTAATTATATGAATACCCACTATATCTTCCTGGATCCCCTTATCTGAATTCCTGTGGACATTCATTCTTTGCTTTAAGTTTTTTTCTTTTTTTTTTCTTATTTAGTTGTTGCTAAGAGAGGACATGTTTTAAGTAATGTCTAGGGGCATACTTTTTGTATTTGTATAACATGAATTATATCAGTATACAAGTGTTTCTTTGTTTCTAAGTCTCATCTTGGAAATTTTTCCAAATTAACATTTAAGAATTATAGGATCCCTTGTCATTAAAATAGAGCTTGAAGATTGGATTTTTCTGGCCCATCCACCTGCCTATACTAGGGTAATCCAAAACTTACACTGAAAGTCGATATCTTTAAGCAGGTCTGAATTATAAAAACATCGTCTGATACCATTTTTCATTTCTTCAAATCTATAACCTGTATTGGTTATTAAATAGGTCACCTGAATTGTGCACTGGATTTTCTTAACTTTGATCTCTTGCCTTCTTACTTTTAGTGTCTGCCCCTATAAAGGATAATGCCCTGTGTTTCACACAGTAGAGCTATCCCTCTGTAAATCATTTTACAGTGCATGATGAACAAGATATCCTGATATGAAACCATTAGATTTCCAAACAGCGCTGAGACAAATTCAATTGCTAAAAAGTAACAGTAATCAAGAAATAATAAGTTATGGTCTTTTTCTGCAAATGTTGGTTTTAATCCACTGATCAGCCTTCCCAGGTAGTGATAGTGGTAAGGAACTCACCTGCCAATGCGGGAGACATAAGAGACACAAGTTCAGTCCCTGGGTTGGGAAGATCCCCTTGAGGAAGGCATGGCAACCCACCCCAGTATTCTTGCCTGGAGAATCTCATGGACAGAGGAGCCAGGCGGTGCTCTCCAGTCCTTAGGGTCACAAAGAGTCAGACACAACTGAAGCGATTTAGCACGCACGTGCAGTCTGTCTCCAGTGTTACTCTCTTTAGTTAAATGTCCTTTGAAAGTATTTTTCTTCAAAAATAACTTGAAGTTCTGTGTCTATACCATACATGTGAGTATCTCATGTCAGTGTCTATGAGCTAATAAATTAACCCACAGCCATTCAGACAGATGGGATGAAAAGGGAGCAGCAGAGGAGACTTTATGTCAGATGAGTTAGAGCAGTAGTCTAGTGAGCAAATATGCCAATTTGGAAATGGATTCTTTTATCCTGCTGAAGAGCTCTTTTTAAAATAAATTACAATCATAAAGCTGTCACCATTTACTATGCACGAACATGTCCAGAATCGGATCTCCTTCATGAAGGCTGCTTTGTGCAGGTAGGTAGCCACAGCCAGCAGGGCTCACAGCTCTTTCAGGCATCAGAGAGAAAATCTGCTACAAGAAAATACATGGGTGAAAAAAACTGATTAAATATGCTGCTCTTCTGTGTGTCTGTGTAATCTTCCTTCTGAAACAAGTTGACTTGCTTAAATTGTTTTAGAAAAATAAACTCCAAAAGCCTTGAGAATAGTGCAGTCTTAAAGTTAATATTGATTTTCATCAGTGTTAAAAACACTTTCAGAGGAATAAAATGAGAAAAAGAACATGTTGACCACCAGTAGTGGCAACAGTGTATAGCATTGATTTGAGAGAGACTTGGATAAAAACAAGTCTTCTGTGTGTGTGTGTGTGTGTGTGTGTGTGTGTGGTGTGTGTGTGTGTGTGTGTGTGTGTGTGTGTAAAATTAAGAGTATACTTTAGAGGTTATTCTTTCTAATTGCTTTTACTCTAGCATGCTAGTTTTTATGTTTGTATAACACATGTTGAGGTGGAAAGTCCAGCTTTGCATCTTTTTAAATGTTGAAGAAATTATCAGATTACATTTTTTGTATGGTTTTATATAGTACCTCCTATGGAAGATTGTAAGGAACAAGAGCCTATTATGGACAACAATATTTCTCTGGTGCCTTTTGAGAGACCTGCTGTCATAGAGAAGCTCACAGGGAACATGGGAAAACGTAAAAGCTCCACTCCACAAAAGTTTGTGGGTAAGCATTACAAAGGGGTTTATTTCTCTAAAACCTGATTTTCATGAGCAAAGGCATACTCCCATGTATATATGAATATGTATGGTGTGTTTCAATTCATGAAATAAATGGTCACCTCTTTTCTCCATCATACTACACACAAAGTTTGTATGACATTACACACAGACACACACACACACTACATACCCTTAGGCCTGTGGGCCTAAGAAAGAGAAATGAAGGAAAGAGCGATAGGACTCTATTGTTATCTCAAAATGAAGCCTTATATAAAGGAAGTGAAAGTCACTCAGTTGTGTCCAGTTCTTTGTGACCATGGACTGTATAGTCCATGGGATTCTCCAGGCCAGAATACTGGAGTGGGTAGCCTTTCCCTTCTCCAGGGGATCTTCCCAACCCAGGGATTGAGCCCGGGTCTCCTGCGTTGCAGGCAGATTCTTTACCAACTGAGCTATCAGGGAAGCCCAAAGTAGCCCTCATGGCCTGTACTTACATAAAGTATAATAACAAATAACAATACTTAAAGAGAATGATGTAGCCTATTAGACAGGTTTTTAATACATTTTCTTTCCACAAAATTAATGCTTTTAAAGAATCTGTCTACCAGTGCCGGATATGCAGGAGGTACGGATTTCATATAGGTTGGGAGGATTGCCCTGGAGGAGAAAATGGCAACCCACTCCAGTATTCTTGCCTGGGAAGTCCTATGGACAGAGGAGCCTGGAGGGCTCTAGTCCATGGGGTTTCACGAAGAGTCAGACACAGCTGAGCATGCATCCCCCCCAAGTATTTAACCTAGAATGAAGAGAGATCTTTTTTTTTTTTCAATTTTGCATTAAAATAAGTAATTCAGCAATCTGCATTCAAGATGTTTCATATTTTGTGCTACAGTTCATGTTTTGATCTTTGTTTTCATGTAGCTTATGTTTTGAACTGAAAAGATTAGGTGTGATATATTAGACTTTCATTTCCAAGCCCTCAGATATTCTTTGTTACACTCAGAGTTGGCATCATTCTGCATACTATAATACTATAGTCGTAAATTATCTCTAAAGTTACAGAATTATCTAGCTATTTTCAAAAAGAGCTGAATGAATAACAGTCAATATAAAGAATTTTCATTATTTATGTATATAATATATATTCTTATAGACTTATATAGAGTAAAAATTAGAAGAGATTAAAAAATAAGCAGATTCTCACATTCTAGTATCATAATACATTGTGGAACATCTTTATGAGGGTTGAGTAGTAACTGAGAGAAAACATTTGCTTTGGTTATTCCATAGGGGGAAGGGTAATAAAATTCTCCTATTCCAGTAATCACTTAGAGAAGATTTCTTTTCAATCTAAAATTGAAGAACTAACAAATCACCAAAATATGAATTTAAGACAAGTTGGAGGAATCAACTGACAAAGTTCATTGAAAGAAGCCCAAAGACCATAGTTTATGCTAGGTTAGTTCAAAACTAGGGCTTCCCAGGTGGCGCTAGTGGTGAAGAACCCGCCTGCCAATGCAAGAGACAAGAGACTTGGGTTCGATCCCTGGGTCAGGAAGATTCCCTGGGTGAGTGCATGGCAACCTACTCCAGTATCCTTGCCTAGAGAATCCCATGGACAGAGGAGCCTGGCGGGCTGTAGTCCATAGGGTCTCAAAGAGGTGGACATACATGAGTGACTTAGCAGGCCACACAGTTTGAAAGTAGCCCCTGAGAGTATACTCAGATCTGTTTTGGGCCCTGAGTCCCTTTTATTTCTGTCTCTCTTTCTTCCTGCTTATAAATAACCTTTTTTAAATTCCAGTTCTTCTGTTTTACAAAATTGATTAGTTTGCTGGATTTCTATTAAATGTCTATGTCATTGGAAAAATATGAAATTTTTTACTATTCTGTTTTCTGAATTTACTTAGTTCTCATCTTTGTAATGTTTTCATGTTTCTTGTGACTTAGATGCTACTCTCAATTTGACTTAATTGCATCCCTTAGAAAAGAGGGGTACATTAAAAAAATTTTTTTTAACCTAAAATAAGAACATTACATTTTTATTAGAAGTTGATGATATGTTTTTCTTTATTTGGATTCTGTCCCAGTGGTAAAACACAATTGACACTTGAACAACACAGGGTTTGGGGCAATGGCCTTAATGCAGTGGAAACTTTGCATATGACTTACAGATGACACTCCTTACACCCAGCTGTCCATACCCACCGTTCTGCATCCATAGATTCAGCCAACCATGGATCATGCAGTACTATAGTATTTACTGTTGGAAAAAAATCCTCCTATAAGTGAACCTGCACAGTTCAAACCCATATTGTTCAAGGGTCAACTGTATAACAAACAATTGCATGGTAGTTTTTTTATGATGTCTTTTGAAATGAAAAATATCATCATTCCTCACTTACTATAAATTTCTTTTTGTCACTTTCCTCAGTTAAATACTCTCCTTTGATTTTACTAAGCTCTTCAGGTCAGTGATCCCTGAACTTGCCGTGTATTTGTTTCAGCCTCTCTTTTCTTATCCAGTTTGGATTCCATAACTCTATTGTCTTACTGTCCTTCTGTCTTTCAACTAGTAAAATGCCTACCCTCTAATGAAGCCAACTGAACCTCTTTTCCACATCTACATAGTTGCTAGTAATTTTAGAGAAAATCCCACAGCCTTATAAATTGGCATTGCTGTAAATAAATGAGTAACTGATCTCAAATATTAATTGTCCCATCCCTACTGTATAGTGGCCTTCCTTTTATCCATCCCTGAACACTCTTCTCTCATATTCAACACGTAGGGCCATTTCAACCTTTCTCTACTCTCCCAAAATATGGTGTCTCACACCTTGGTGATATTATATCTAGATTCTTAGGAAATAAAAACAGTTGACATGATTTCAGCTATCACTAATCCTGTAAGATATGTGCACCCACGTGAATGCTGTCTTCTTTCATGGATGAAAGCAGCATCCTTCTTTCTAATTAATGCCTCTTGTTCCCTGGAATTCTCCTATCCCAGCCCCTCAAATAACTTGCACTATTGTTTCCCCCCTTTCTCACATATATTTTTAACATGTTCCTTCTATTGGCACTTTTCTTTTGGCATTCAGTGTGATAAATTCTCATCATAAAAAAAAAAAAATCTAATCTCAAACCCAGGTCTTTTTCCAGCAACTACCTACTTTCTCCTTCACTTTGAAGATGTAATTGTTGCAAGAGTTCTCTGTGATTGCTTTCTATAATTTTTTTTTCTTTCTACTCATTCTCCAGCCTACACAGCCTTGCTTTTGTCCTCATGTTCTACTGATATTACACTTTGTAGTGTCAAGCCCAGAGGACTTTCCGGCCATTTTACACAACTGGAGCGTATTTTCACTGCTGAATAGCTATACCCTTAGAAACACTCTCTTTCCTTGGTTTCAGTGACACTGATCTCGCTTGAGTTTCTTCCAGCTTCTCTGATTCCTCCTTCTCAATCTTCTTAATGGATTCCCTCTAAGAGTTATGCAAATGGTTCTACAGTCCTAATGGAGGCCTCAATTCATATGCCTAATTATTTTAATATCATAAATCAGGCTTAAATTAAAAACTATTGTGTTCTAACCTCCTAATCTGGAAGACTGAGTTCAAATAATATAGAATCCTCAGATTCCTCAGAGTTCCACACCAGAACTTGAAGGCATGAGCAGAACAAACCCCCCTGGTGTGCAGTCAGTCCCCTCTTGTAAACCCACTGCTGAGCACCAAAGAGGGGCCTCCTGCATGTATGTGTACACACTTTGGTCTGCACATCCAAATTCTTTTCATGTCCCACCCGACTCACAGCACGTAGAGTAGTGTACTGACCATTCTTCGGGCCTTAGTGTATCTACTAGCAACAAAGTTGGTACTCAGGGAATGGACCCTGTGAAGAGGACTCTGCAACTCTCGGTGCAAGTTCTGGGCCATTTGGACAAAGAATTCTGGCATGCTGGGCACCCAGAGCATAGTCTAGGGCACCCAGAGCATAGAAAGATTGGCCCCTTCCCTTGGCCCTACACATTCCTTATTCCTTCATAAGGAGTGAGACCCAGGGCTCTCTAAGCATGGGACTCTAATTTCACTTGCCCTAGTCTATGGGCAGGTGTAAAAACTCTGATGCGCTTCCAGGTTCCATTTTTGACCTTCTCTTTTTCACATTTTACCTATGCCTTTGTGAGATCATCTATTCCCATGGCTTCAGAAGCTCATTTCTATTAACTGATGCCTCTTCTATCTGTATCTCAAGCCCAAATCTCTCTCCTGAATTTGAGACTGTATCTCAGTACTTGCTAGACATGACTATGACTCATAGTCTGCCCCAATCTGAATTCACCATCTTTTCTATCCCATTGCCATCCACCAAGTTTCCCAGGCCAGAAACCTGAGCTTAATACTTAACCTCTTTCTTTTTCTCATTCTGTGTCTAGATAATCAACAAGGTCTAACAACATTTTCAAAAATTTTCTCCATTCCATCCAGTTTTCTCCATTTCCACTGCTACTCTACTAGTTGAAGCTACCCATGGTCTCTACATCCCTGTAGCAACAACTTCCTAAATCATCTTGCTAAATAATTCTCTAGTTAGTCACTTTCCTGTTTAACCCTTTCAGTTCTTACCTCTCTCAGGATAGATTTCAAATTCCTTAGCTCTTAAATAAGCCCTATATTATCAGATAGCAACTTTCTCATCTGTTTCCATTCTCAGCCGTATGCAAAGTGTTAGTAATCCCTAGGATGAGTCATGCCCTCCTTCCTCTGAGCCTTCCTACCAGCTTCTCCAACCCTTACCTTTCCTTTACTCGGCTAATATTTGTCATCACATCCATTCTGTGATGTCACTTTCTTCAGGAAGCTTTCTTTTATTAATACTGTGAGTTTTGTATTCCTTAGTTGACTCCATACCACATATCACACTGTATAATAAATAATCCCTGAATTATTGTCAAACCCGCTAAACAGGGCTTCCCTGCTGGCTCAGTCGGTAAAGAATCAGCCTACAATGTGGGAGACCTGGGTTTGATCCTTGGGCCAGGAAAACCCCCTGGAGAAGGGAAAGGCAACCCACTCCAGTATTCTTGCCTGGAGAATCCCCATGGACAGAGGAGCCTGGTGGGCTACAGTCCACGGAGTTGCAGAGAGTTGGACACGACTGGGTGACTGAGCATGGCACAGCCTAACTTTTAAACTCTTGACACTGCAATATCTTAATTGTATGCTATGAAATAGTTGCTCCTGTTTTTTTTCAATTTTCACTCCTCTCATCTGGGAGAGCTTCCTTCAAACCTGAAATAATACTAGCCACATGAAAGTATTTTTCCCGAATACAATTTTATGGATCAGTGTTGCATGTTAGTCAAAGTAAGCATTAGTAGGAGAACACATTGATATGGCAGAATTTTTAAAAGATTAAATACTCTGTCCAAAACTTGGAATATTTGAAGGAGAAAAACCTAAGCTACTATTTTATGCACCAACTCTAATTGGTTAAGCTTAGATATCATGTTGATATACAATACTGAAGTAAAATTAAATTAGTTGAAGTAAATGTTGAAAAGTAAAACTACAAATCTCTCTCAGTCAAGAAAATATATAGAAAACTAACAGTGGGTATTCCTATAGTAATAGCTTATGTGTCTAAATAAGAAAGGGGTGATGCAAAAATGAATGATTATCCATTTCAAGAAGCAAAACAATGAAACAATCATTTTCAAGTTTATAATAAGTAAGTGCTTTGGGAAATACCCTATTTTTATATAGCCCTAATTTCATTCAGTTTATCAATTAAAGTGTTAAAAGTATTTTAATTGTGGCATTTAAAAATTTTCCATAATGACATATATTTGGTCTATAATCTTTCTCTAACATAGCAGCTAAATCAACCAAATTAACCATACACGATAGTGAGATAACACAGGTGTTATAACCATATCACTCTCATTTTTATCATCTTTGAGGCTTGGTCACTGATGTTTAAAATATGCAAAAACAAGTAAATCTCTGACTATTTTTACCTGGTATTTCTTCTTTCTTCTACAGTTTCTGAGCTCTAGACAAGTGGAAACTTTGATAGAGAATGAAAATAAGATAACACACACTCAATCATACCTTTCAGGCTAGATGCATTTTCATGATGGCATTAGAACAAGTGCAAATGGCTTGTGACATTTTTATTACTAATCCTCTCTGTAGGTTAAGAGTATTTGTGAGTCTCAGCAGAATTAAAGAGCCTAAATACTTGATTTAAAGAATAAGATATACCATACTATGGAAAATGAAAGTGATTAGTTAATTTTGTACATATATATCCTTAGTCAAGCTATTCATTGTGTTGTATTCTTTTTTTTTCCCCTTTTTCCTTTTCTCCCCCTCTTCCATTCAGGAGAAAAGATCATGCGATTCAGCTACCCAGACATTCACTTTGATATGAACTTAACATATGAGAAGGAGGCTGAGCTGATGCAGTCTCACATGATGGACCAAGCCATCAACAATGCAATCACCTACCTTGGAGCTGAGGCCCTTCACCCTCTGATGCAGCACCCGCCAAGCACAATCGCTGAGGTGGCCCCGGTTATAAGCTCAGCTTACTCTCAGGTCTATCATCCAAATAGGATAGAAAGACCCATTAGCAGGGAAACCTCCGATAGTCATGAAAACAACATGGATGGCCCCATCTCTCTCATCAGACCAAAGAGTCGACCCCAGGAAAGAGAGGCCTCTCCCAGCAATAGCTGCCTAGATTCTACTGACTCAGAAAGCAGCCATGATGACCACCAGTCTTACCAAGGAAACCCTGCCTTAAATCCCAAGAGGAAACAAAGCCCAGCTTACATGAAGGAGGATGTCAAGGCTTTGGATGCCACCAAGGCTCCTAAGGGCTCACTGAAGGACATCTACAAGGTCTTCAATGGAGAAGGTGAACAGATTAGAGCCTTCAAGTGTGAGCACTGCCGAGTCCTTTTCCTAGACCATGTCATGTACACCATTCACATGGGTTGCCATGGCTACCGGGACCCTCTGGAATGCAACATCTGTGGCTACAGAAGCCAGGACCGTTACGAGTTTTCATCACACATTGTTCGAGGGGAGCACACATTCCACTAGGCCTTTTCATTCCAAAGGGGACCCCTATGAAGTAACGAACTGCACATGAAGAAATACTGCACTTACAATCCCACCTTCCTCAGATGTTGACATACCTTTTTTTTTTTTTTTTAATATTGTTACTGTCATTAATTCTTATTTTGTGGACACAGTGTCATTTGCTCTGCCTGATTACAATAAGGAAGAAACGGAAGCGAGAAGAGACAGGGGACATTGTTTCTTGACAGCTTGACTTGTTTATTGTGTGGGAATTTAAGAGCAGTTCATTTCTGCCATGCATAGATGTAAGGTATATCATGCTTTGAGGGAAAAAAAAAAATCACTTGATTCATAAAGATTCATCTAAGGATTCTAATTTGCCACTGATGTTCAGGATTGTGCGAAGGCAGGAAAGATTAGCATTTTCTGGGTTGGACTTTCACAGTTTTAAATGGGATAAGTAATTTTATTGGTCAAAGAAGAATTTGTTTCAAAATGTAAATTGTTTTCCTTTTCCTCTAGAGATCATGGAACACACACACATTATTTTCCATGATAACTCCTTGGATGAGTAGTTGTTGTGGGTTCTATGTTTACTTCCCTTGTGGAATTTATAATATGGTATGTTGTACCCTGTACCATATAGCAAAACTTATAAACTACAGATAGTTAAGGACAGCTACAATTCATCTGAGGTCCTATGATCTTATTTTTCTAAACTTAAGCACTGTTTTTCCATAGTTTTGATGACTGGCATTTTATAGACACCCTGGCAGCCTTACTTTGAACACCTTTAACAAATAGTGTTTTTATCTAGTTTTCAGAATAACATATGGTCTAAGAGTGGCTAAGAGGCATTCAGTAGTTTCAGAAGGGACCTCTACTTTTCTTAAATTTGTTTGGAAAGTTTTCTTTTACGGCTGTAATGTGATGGCAGCATAGTATACATGTTCCTTTCTAAAAAGTATGCTTACGATTGTCACTTTATCAGCATTTAATCAGTGTTAACCAGTCAGCAGAAAAATATCGATATAATTAGGCTAACAGTAGGGGGAAAAAAAACCCACTCAGAAATCCCTTTTCTGGTATTTCTCTTCACTGGTTTTATTTTTCAAGCTTTGACCCCCCAGTGTTTTGTCCATAGTCTGTTTATCTTTTATTCTTCTGGTGGAAGGTCTTAAATATCTTGCTGTAGGCTGTTTCTTTCAAAATCTCCTCAGAGCAGTTGCTAATTTGACCCAAGTATGGTGACTTGAACCACATAAGGTTATGGAACTAGGGATATTTATTCTAGTATTTCTTCAATAATAACATTTACCACTTTTGGTACAAGGAAAAAGCAACTTCTTTGTAACCGGTGCATTACAGATAAAACAGACAAAAACAAAAGCTTATTTTTACCCTTCTTGGAGTCTAGAACACAACCGAACCTCCAAGCTAAAGTGTTCATGTCCACCCTTTTCTTTCTCAAAAACATGAAACTATCAATGTAGATAAGCTCTTATGAATCTCAGCCCCTTACTAAAGAATTTTTCTTCTTTTAATTCATATATATGTTGCCATATTTCATGGACAGATTTTAATTTCATTTATATGGGTGTTCTGTTTTTTTTTCTTTGCAGTCTAACAGCATTAGAGGGGAGGAACTGAGTGAAGCTGATTAAACTCACTTGTGGTGGGCCCACTTGGAGGGAGAATTCACTGCTTGTGTTTAGAGAGGATAGGCCTGACCATGACTGGATTGTCTGATAACCGTTTCTGAATGTTAAAATTACATTAAGCAGTAAGTGATAACTGCTCTAAAAAAATCATTCAGTGGTATGTTAAAACTGTGTTTCTTAGTGCAGAATGATGTGAGAATTAGCAACACTAGAGAAATATGATGGATAACTAGGTCTGGCCCCAATACTGTTCATCACCCATTTTCAATTTGCCATTCACTTGTGTAAGCAATGTCTAAGCACTGACACCGCTAGAGCTAGGCGAAAAATGGTTACAACTCAGCTCTCTTTCACTGGCCCTCTGTGGCAATTATTTTTGGAGAAATACCCAAACTATTCCTTTACATCTCAGAGAAAGCACCAAATCGAAGATGTGAAATGTTATAAATAGAATGTTAACTGTCACTTTTTTCCCTGCATGCTCTGGTGCATTACCACATTGTGAACATACAATGTATTATTTATAGGTGAAGCATGTCTTTGAGACTTACCCCACCTATCCCAACCACTCATATATTGTTGGGATTTCATTTTTTTTTCCTTTTGGAGGGAGATAAATAATTTAAGGTTAGTGATTTTGTGTTTTACTGTAATTTAAGGAAACATTTGGATGGCAGTCAATATGTTCATAATTTTGGCTATGTGTGAGTTTCTGCTGGCATCATCTATGAATTTTTTTCCTGCTTACTAATTATTTTTTTTATCAGTGTATGAACAGTCATGTACCTACCTGCCCAGGGATGAAACTGAATTCAGTGGACCTACAGAATTGTAGATTTACCCCCTGAGGACAGTCCTAATGGCACTCTCCCTTTCTGATTCCATCTTTTTGAAAATTTTTTTTCAAAAAGTTGCTACCAGTGTATTACTTGTACTTTCTTAGCTTCATAGGAGGAACAACTAGGGATAAAGATGGCTTAGGGTGTGGCAGGGGCAAATGAGGACAAGGTCAATTCCAATGTGTAGGTTAGATAGAATTTTTGTGGACACAGTGCTTTCAGGGAAACTCTGGATGGCTATATTTGCATGTTTCTTCACAAAAGGAAATATGCAAGATGGTTGCACCTAAAAATAAATACAAGGATCAGACACCAAATAAATCAAGTTTTACATAGCAGTTATATGCTCAGTTTATTTAGGTGAGATTTTACATTAGAGTATTTGAGGAGCATGAAAATGGGTTAGCCTCTGTGTTTTCCAGTTTGGCAAAAATGCATCATGTTGTTTTGCCCTAATTTGCCCAGAATTTTATGTCCAGCTCATGTTAAGAGATATGTAATGCCTCTCTCTAAAAGTGGTCAATCACTTTTTTAAAGCCATTCTAATCTGGCTTTTTACAATAGTGAAAATAATCAATAAGCATATTGGAAGAGATTTCAAGTTGTCGAAACATTCTGTTGTGAATTTTCTGGAGGGACAAAATGGGAGAATGAGAGACTAGGATTCAGATTTGGCTGAAAGTAGGGAGTGCACCTCCTACGTACGTACAAGTGCTGTGTGCATGCATTACAGAACACATACACGCTCGTTCAGAGAAGACTCATGAGAAAAAGAAGTTAGAGTTACCAGCTGTGTTACAGGAGCCTATGGAGAGTTAAAATCATGATTAACAGCTGAGCAACTTAATAGGTTTACTTTATCAGACTGTATAGAGAAATATTAAAGCTACTAGTCTGTCTTCAGGAGTAGTCACAACTATTTAACTTAAACCTTGAGTCTTTACTATGTACTTCCAGAAGAAATCAAAACAACGAATCTAAAAAAAAAAAAAACTTTTAAGCTGATTTCGCATCACCTCTAAAGTGAAAGAAATACAAATTACTCTTAAATAGGAATAGTTTCAACTTTTACTTGTTGGCCAATGGAGAAAGGCAGGGATGTTTTAGTGAGCTCGGTATTGTTTTTATTTATGGTTTTTGTGTTTTAGTCTTAGACGTCACAAAACCATGAAGTTTTTATGATATTTTATAAATGTTTGACAAAAATTACATCAGTGAAGGCATTTAGATGAAAATGATGTTTTACTTTGTTATCTTTAAACTGATTCCTTAAGGTGGATGGAAAAAGAACAGAAAAGTCTGCAAAAATACAAATAGAAAACTCTATGCTCCTGGTTTCAAGACAGAACTTAGATTATAGGAGGTATTGGCTACGTTATTTTTTAATTCTGAATTATTCATTTAACCAAAAGGGATATGTTACAATTTGTGATCATCTTTCATTCTATTTTATATATTATTTTAGTAAATATCTGTATGAAAATTATTCTAAAACAGAAAATTCCCCAGAGGCAAAAGAAAAAAAGAGTGGGGGGGTTGAAATTGAAGTTTATATATACAAAAGTTATCTTAGAAATGTTTTTAAACCTCCAGTTTCTGCAAAATAATTAAAATATACAGTAACTGGTCTTAAGATCCTGAATTTAATGTATCAAATACTTATAAAATTTATTTATGTTTGTGCCTTTTTAAAATGCATTGAGAGAGTGTTGGTTAGCTGTTTAGTTCTACAACACTTGTATTATGCATTTTTAAAAATCACTTAAAATCACTATATAATTCATCTTCGTGTTCTTAGGTCAAAACCATTAGTGGAATTTCCCATACAGAGACTTTCAGCTCATCTGCTTAAAGTAAAAGAAAACTTTGAAACCAGATGTTGCTATCTTTTTAGTTTGATAGTATTTCTGAATACCATTACAAGATTATGCAGGTAGTATATGAGGTGGAGGGAAATTGTAGCTGTGAATTGCATTATGGTATGGTATGTGTTTTTGTTTTGTTTTTAAGGAAGAATAAGTTCTAGTATCAAACAAGGCTTTATTAGTGGAATTTTGAATCAATAAAATGCAGTATTGTTTTGGAATTTCACCTATAGTCTAGTGTTCTACTAGTCTTAGAATCTCCTCTTGTAACCTGTTAATGTTTTGTGGAATGATGTAAAGAAGCAGGCCACTAATTCTCCTTGAACAAAACAGAATTGAAGAGTCATATCATATTGCTATTCTCCAAAGCATAATCTCAAATGGTTTCCTACCATGGTTGTGTATTACTCGCAATGGATGTGTTAGAATATGACAGCTTTTAAAAAAAAAAAATGAGCTGCTTGTTATTCAAAGCAAATGTCATATGACCAAGAAGCTGTGATATGCCAGTGTTTCTTTTTATCATAGTGAATTGCTAGGCCAAATAATGACACCTTGAATATTTTTACATTTATTGCAGAAACCTAAAATTTTGGAATTTCCATAAGGTTTTTTATGTAACATTATATTTCTAGCTTTTTAGTTTTTCTCTGCTGTACTGTAAGTTTGTGGATATTTTTCACACACACTCTTTGAAAATAAGTTCCTAATTCTGTTTATGGGGTTTTTCTCCCATAATATTGCATTTGTATATTTTCTGTATAAATTTATTGTGAATTAACCTTTATCCCATACAGAGTGGTACGTGAATGACTAGTTTTCTAAAATGTCCTTTTTATTGTGAATAAAATATAAAATTTAGAGGCCCTCTGCTAAGCTACATAAAGTACAGCATAAAACTTCTTATAGGTTTAGATAAGCCAGTTTGCAGTTAATCTGGCCCTTTAAATTACCTCAAGTGACACAGTAAGAAAAGCTTCTTCAATGGGTGGAGGTCACTGATTCCCCAACTATGCACTTACCAGGATTCTACTTAATTTACTGGAAATGGATTTTTTTTTTTTTTCATGAATACACTGTAACAAGGGAAAGACTCTGGGTTTTGATTTTTGTTATTCTTTTTTTTTTTTTTTTTTTAAGTAGTTCAGTTTCTGAAACTGTGATAAAACATTTTGACTTGTCAAGTATACTCTTGAATATTGAACATAAATCACGTCCCCTTGTGTGTATCAAAGTTCTTTGTGATCTCTTAAATTTTGCCTGCTTTCTCCACCTCCTTTCTTTTTTCTGTCCGTGTTCCCTCCATCATAGTCTCTGCCTCTCTTTCCCCCTACTAGTTTGAGGGTGAGGTCAAGTTTTTATTTCCAGTTCATAGGTCTCTTAAGTCTTAATTTTTTGTGTATGATTTTTGTTGGCTGTATAATCTGCTGACATATTTTTATACTCAAGTGTAGTTTTCTATTTTTTTAAAAAGTAGTTGAATTAAAACGAGTAAGGTATATAACCCTTGTGTTACTTTCACTTTCAAATATTGGGTATCTAGAATATGACTTCAGAGATTATGTAATCATAAGAACATGATATGTTTCCTTCCTTCCTTGCTGGATTTTATGTTCTGATTTGGTTGTTCTCCTAAAAATGTGTGTTATGAGAGATTAGACAATTTTTTTGCAAGAATTTAGAAAGATGTTAAAAATCTAAAGCAAAACGTCTTAACTATCTCCCAGCTGGGAGAAAATGCTTTAACATTACTATAATAATATTCCAGGTTTGGAGTGGGCTCTCCAGGCTCCCCATTTGCTCTTAATAGTTGAACCTTTTAGACCATGTGTTATTTGCAATCCCAAAGCGATTGCTTCTGCTACTTAGTTTAAAAGATGTTTTTCTTTACTTTCTGTACAAGTGCAATACTTTCCTTGAAGTCTTAAAAACGATGGTTATTTTCCTTACTCTTTCTTTAGTTAAAGACAAAGAGAAACCCTTGCAAATTATAGTATGTTAAAGGACACAACAAGCAAAAAGAAAAACACACCACAGTCAAAAGATTAGAGAATGTGGAAAGCACTGGTCTAATCTCATGGTATCTTTATTGAGACTAAATTTTTGTTGAAATTAGTAATCTTTTGCCTGAGAAATGTATCCTAAAGTTGAAATTCTTAGAGACTGAATTTTTTTTCTTGTCCAGTGTTTTAAATTAAGAACCTAATATTTTTTTTTTATTTCTCTTTTCTCCTTTGGAAATGAACTTTAAAATAAAAGTAAAGCACTTAGCTCAATTTTAAACACTTATCACCTATTGGAGAAAATTTTTAAGAAATATTTGGAGCACTCCTGTTTTCATACAACTTAAGTAAGAGATATTTTTCATATCCTACATATTTATATGTAGTATTCTGATTTTCTTTTTTTTATATCTGTGTCCCTGTAGTAAAACTGCTGTAATGTAAATACATATTTTGTTTAAAAAGATAACATTTCTTTGGCTTTTTTTTTAAAGGCAGTTACTGCATTTGTACAGTATATGTCTTGGCCATTTTAGAATTTTTTTTTTCTTTAACAATACCAAAGGTAATTAGACTACTTTAAAAACTAATTGCTTGACAGTTTCTAGGATATTTTAAGTTTTAGAAGCGAAAAAAAAAGATAGGTCAAACCAGTAAACCTCATTTTTTTTTCAAACTAATAATTTGGGAAAATAAAAACTATTGTTTAAAAAAGATATAGATATATATATATAAATATATATGTAAAATTAAAATTCCAGACCTTGTATGTCAGGTTTGCTCAGTATAATGTAGTTTTTTTAAGGCTCAAATATCATACCTCAGAAAATGAGGTTTACTATGGAAATACTGAAGCAGTCTTTGCAGTCGTGTGACAAGTCACCCTGCTATATACCAATTTGGAGACCTCCGCTAACAGTTCTATCACTGCAGACTAAAATGTGGGACTTGTATTTCATTTGTTTTTAATGCACACACATACATGTTCTGTGCATGTATGTGGGTATTGTGTATACGTGTATGAGTGTTGTAATATGCATGTGTGAGTGTGTGTTTGTATGTGAGTACAACTAAAGAAGCTGCAGAAACTTTGTAATACTTTGTGAAAAGGATTATATTATAAAGGTTTGTACTGTCTGAGTGCACAGCTACTGGAATAAATTTAGGGAATCTCAGGAACAAGCATATAATTTGTCCAAGATTTATTTCTTCTCAGAAGTGTAAGTGCAGTTTTTAATTCTGTATATTATTTAATATTTTACCAATAAAATAAACTTCTGACATAAAAAGTTTGCTATAAAAACTTTCTGGTGAAAATTCTGTACACAAGCACGTTGTTCAAATACAGAAAACTGTATTCAACTGTATGTTGAATCATATTAGGCTTTAGTTATCACTGCCATTGAATATATGTGTCACACTGCCTGATCCAGAGATGTGGATGCATGAAATCAGAAACCTCCATCGCTACTGTGTAGTCTACTACAGTAGAGAGCAGAATAACCTATGTTTGTTAAGGATGACATCTCTTTTCAGGCAGATTTCATACATATGGTTTTACCCTAAAACAAATCTTAAAATTTGTATGTCAAAGCCTATCCCCTATTTATAGAAGAAAAAAGTAAACCCTGAAGGAATAAAGCTGTGACTTGCTCCGGAGGACAGAGTGAATTACACAGCAGTGCAAGTAATGGTCAATCACCATATTCAAAACCAGCTTTTCTTAGGAGTCAGACCAAGAAATCAAGGATTAAGTCATAAAGATTTTTCAGTCACATTGGCAAACATGGGTTGTCTGTTCTGCTTCATGTTTTACCACCATTTCACGAGTCATAATTGCTTCAGATTTTACAAATATGGTTTGTTTTAACACAAGAAGTTTGTTGTTACAAATGTCTCCATAACTGGAAATGTAAAAGAGCACATATGATTATAAGATCATTTTATTGAGCTTTAGCTATCATTTATCCCCCAAGCCATTTTAAAGCTCACCATCACATTTGAGATGGCTATTAGAATTTTCATAAGTATTATAAGTACTTAAAACATAAGTATTATAAATATTTTAAGTGCTTCATAAGTATTATAATTTTATGGATATTTATCACATTCCCCCAAAATTTCACTTCCACCTGCCACAGAGAAGGAAAACTACAAATTCAAGTGAAATATTATTTCATTGACCAACTTTTCATCCAAAATACTAATTTTTAGAAAAATAAAAAAGATGAACTTAGTAAATTACGCCCAGTGTTAACTTTATGAAGAATTCCTTCAAGATCAGCCAGAAATGTTAAATTCTCCTATAGTATTGACAAAAGCAAAATGAAAGAGGCTTTTTAAGCCTGCCATTTGTTCCTGGTTTTTCTATTGCAGTAGCATCAGAGAAATGATAAATAATTGAAATTTTGATGTGCTTGTAAGACTTTTTATCAACATGCTCAAGCCCAAAGGTGCGCACCACCTGATGAAGGAACTTCATTTTTAGCATTTTAGCAGCTCTGACTCTTGCTATTAGGGAGTACTAAAATGGATCCATGAAACATTCAACAAAACCTCATGTTTTGTTAATAGCCCTCCTAACAGTTTCCCGTGTGTTTTTTTTTTTTTTTTAACTTCTCTCTGGAGATACCAACAAGGATAACAACTGGTAAAACTGAATTTTGCTCCTCTTCTGTGGTTTGAGAAAAACCTTGAGGGAGGTGCTTCCGTAAACTAGCCTATCAGGCAGAGAGGAGGAATTGACAAACAGGATAAAAGTGAAAGTGAAAGTGAAGCCTCTCAGTCCTGTCTGCCTCTTTGTGACCCCATGAACTGTAGCCCGCCAGGCTTCTCCGTCCATGGAATTTTTCAGGCAAGAATACTGGAGTGGGTTGCCATTTCCTTCTCCAGTGACAAACAGGATAATGTGCCCATAATTCCATATTAAAATGGAGAAAATGAAAGTAGATCCCAGAAAATAGATACATGCTCAGTCTGAGAAAAACAGCCTTTTTCTTTTGGTCTTTACTGCTGCTCTTTCATCCCAGAATGTGTCTTAGATCAGACCAACTGCTTCTAGCTTGAAGTTTTGTCAGGCACAGGACAAATCCCTCAAACCAGTAAAAACATTTACTGCCCGTATTGGTGTTGAGTTGTTTGTTCTAGAAACCCTTAAAAGAGCTGTATGAGCCTGATCATCTGACCCGCTGGAACAGATGCAAAGAAGCAAGATTTTTAAATGCACGGGAAGAACCGAAGAGAGAAATGAAGTAAGGTAAAGGTATGTGTTTGGGGCTCTTCTGGGCCTTGGGTAAGCCTATGACTAAAGAAACAAGAGTTATGCAGCATAGTCATGGTGCCTGAGCTAATGGAAATTGGGATCAGAATCAGGTTGTCTCCACTGGGAGGGTTTTATGAAATCCCTTGATGGGGAAGGAGGAGAATTTAACCAAGAGGGAATGGGAATAAAGCCCCTATTATCTCCATGGCCTGGCCCATGTGTTGGTTCTGGTTTGGTGGATATAAAAGCTGAAGAGATGGTGACCCACACAGCTTTTGCAAATGAATGGGAAAGTCTCTAACTCTAATATTACCCATTCAGAAATCAGAATGGGGACACCTGGGGCATTTGGCTGTTAGAGCAGTCAAAGTGGAGTGTTTCTTGGAAGAGGAATATCCCAGTGTAGGGAGTAAGTGGCCTTTTTTTTTTCCTGTCCTATTTTTTTCCTTCACTCCCTGTTTTTTCTCATGATGTCACATAGTTCATCTAGATCTCTTTCCAGCTTCTTTCTCACCTCCCTCCTCATCTGTGTCCACAGCTCCCTCATTAACTGTGTCTACACCAACCTTTTTTCTCTTTCCCGCCTTGTCTCAAATAACCTGCTGTACCATTTGATACCTGTTCTTCATCCTGTCACAATTCTAATTAATCTGAAGTACAATCACTGTTTAAAATCACTTTTAATATAAGTAATTTAGTGCAAACAGAATATGAGTTTTAACTGTGCCTTTAAAAATTACTTTAAAAATTAGCACAGTTGTAAATGGCTTTATCTAGTTTACTCTCAAAATTATCATGGAAAGTGTCATCTACCTGGTATTTTATTAATAATGAAGTAGGTTCAGGTTCGTTGTGATTTTGTTCATAAACACCCCCAATAAGTGGAAAAGCTAAAACTAGTCCAGCTATACTTAGTCCAGTGTTTCATTTCCAAAAGAGCTTTGTTCAGCATTTGATTGATAAATCCCATTCATAAACAGGAACAATAAATTTACAGTGTAAATATTTGTGTCCCCCCTAAAATTTGTAAGTTGAAATCCTAATGCCAGTTTGATGGTCTTAGGAGGTAGAGCCTTTGGGAGGTGATTAGGTCCTGAGAGTAGAGCCTCATGAAGGATTAATTCCCTTAAAAAAGAGACCTCCCAGAGCCCCTTAGTCCCTTCCACGCAGCAAGAAGTCACCAGCCATGAACCAGGAAGAGAGCCTTCACCAGAATGGGAACAAACTCTTCCCTTGATCCTGGACTTCCAGAATTGTAAGAAATTTCTGTTGTACTATAAGTTACCCAGTCTGTGGTATTTTGTTATATCAGCCCAAATGGACAAGGACAGCAAATATTACAAGGTAGTGATAACAAAAAATAATGTTTCAACAGACATACCTTATAAGTAATAGTTTGCTAATTGTGATATTTAAACAGAATGATTCCAGATAAAGCTCCTTGACACAGTCAGGAAGGCTAAGAAACAGCATTAAGTAGCAAGGCAAAAATAATCTGGAATTAAAAATTTTCTGCAGAAATTTTAAGGATGGATCAGTTATCCTAAACATGGTCTCCTGAAGACTGCTTTCATACTTGATTTTTAGAAGTGTGGACTTTTGCTTATTTACCAAATTTCCTCCATAATTAATGGCATTCTTTGCCTGTTTCTAAATCACACTATCCATATCCCCATACTCATTTTCTTTTCTTGTTGTAGAATGTAATTTCTGGCATTTACACTTTGTTTTCCAACTCTTTTCTGTTTAAAAAAAGAAAAAAAAACCTTGAGCTAACTTGTCATGAGTAATAGGAAGATATTTGTACTGGAAGCACTGGCCATGATATCCAAGTGTTTGCAATGAAAAGTTGCCACTTAATGGTATCTTTCAAAACTCAGCGAGTGCCCTGGACATTGTGCTCATTCTTGTCAGGTGCTAAAATCTATCCACTAAGTTATAACATCATTAATTCTGTAGCATAAGGGAGTTTCCAAGATTCAACCCAGTTTCAACTCTAGCGATCATGAAGTGAGTGATATATTTATGATAAAATCCAACTTCATGTTGTGTACCCTTAGGATTGAGACATGTACAACCACCTGGAATTTCTTGGCTTTGACTTGACAAGTCCCCCAGTCTTCAGGGATGGTTGCTGTAGTTACGCCGACCATCATGTTCTCTTGTCTTCTACGATGTAAGTAAGTAACCCGATATTTTGGCCTTCAAACAGTCTATCCTTTGTCTCCCCACCCCACCCCATCTCCTTTCTTGTTTTGTTTATGTGCATCAGATTGTAACATGCATATGTATTACTCTCATTTGATAACACTCAAGGGAAAAAAAATAACTGGGACAGTCAATGACTCAGGTTTTCCCAAACTCTTAGCCAAATTATTTTGTAGTCATCCTAACAAATGGTAGAGGTTGGCTATAACCAATGTATAACACTAATATATTTTCCAAGTTACAAGTATAAGCCCGGCGTCTTCTGCCTTCTTCTTTAATGTTCTGACAGGTCTGATTATAGCTAAGAATGTGATCACTTGATCACATAATGAGCAGGAGAAAAATTCTGCTTCAGGCATATGTAAAGGGACAACAGCATTTATTCACCAAGAAGAATTTGAGTAGCTTTCTTGGGCCTTTGAGATATGAAGTGAGCTATTGCTAATTCTTTTGAATTAGCACTGTGTTATTATATATACTTTTTTAAAATTGAAATTCTAAAATGGACACATGATATTATATAATTAAACTATAGTATACTGAAAACCATTATCTGCCTTAATTATACAACTGTGAAATAAACATTTAAAAATTATTAAACATCCTGAGATTCCTGCCACTGTATTAAATATGATATTGTTCAGCATTAGTAATATACTCCTTTGTACTACATTTTGAACTCCTCTTAATTTATCCTGGTTATAGTTTCTAAACTATAGAAAACTTAACATGGAAGAGTTTGATATTGTGTGGTGATTTTGAAGCCGTGTAAAAATTTGCTAACATATCATTTTATCATTGTAGATTATCTTCATGGTGTAGGTTTTTTTTAAGATGAATTATGTTAGATGTGCTTGGAAAAGTTATTTTAAACTCCTGTATGTGATTCAGAAAACATGGTACAATAATCCCAGTTAAAAAAAAAATCCTCCCAAAATGGCCAAGTTAATGGAGGGCATGTGTTTTCTTTTGTATGATCATGTGGCTCATATTGTGCTTCCATGATGGCTCAGATGTTAAAGAATTCACCTGCAATGCAGGAGACCCGGTTTCGATCCCTGGGTCGGGAAGATCCCCTGGAGAAGGGAATCTTGCTTGAAGTCAGTATGCTTTACCAGCCACATTTCCAAAATGTGTATAACCCATCTACAATTATTAGTCACCACATAGAGGTTTATTATGTGGTGGTTTATAGCTTATAGTTGGTGGTATATAGTTTATAGCTCTGTAGTTTATAAGAGGTTTATAGCTTTGGGCAATGCTAGTGTTCCATGGTAACCTGGCATATCTAAGCATTAGGGATGGTGATCTGTCAGCCTTCTGCTTTTGTATAGCAAATGTCACCTGTAGTAATACACCAGCATAGGGGTAAGGTAGCAACTAGTATAATTTGTTCACTTGTTACATTTTAAGTCTGTAAACTCTGATTTCTATTGATCTACTGTTTGTTCTTTATTTCTTTGTAGGCTGAGTTATAAATAACCCTTGTATTTCTCAGAAGTAAAGACTTTTTCAAATTTTCTCATTTATAAGTAAGAGTTACTTTTACCATTTCGAGCCTGTGTAAATTACAAATGCAATAGTCTAGAATGGGAAAAGAGCTTTAACTTCTAAATTTGTTTTGGTCTGTGATATCTAAATTCATCTCATTTGCCCAGTTATTATGGCCGAACTCCATAATAAAACAAATCTGGAGAAACAAGGACAGCGACATCATTGGTCATCTGAATGACTGTAAGAATGTATGACCTATCCCACTGCATTTATCACTGTATGGAACAGGTCTGATTGAAGATGTAAGGTTTTTTTTGTTGTTGTTTTGTTTTTCTTATGAGAACCCTGAAGAAATTACTTGGTAAATACTTCTAGAAGAACAAAAACAAGTATGAAACAACATATTTTCATATGAACAACATATTTCATTCTAGGATTCTGACTCAGTGAATGTTACTTATTCTTGGGATTCTTGGCAATACCACTTGTGTCCTTGGGGAAATTTAAGCAAATGTCTACGGAATTAGCCTTTAGGAAGATGCTTTAAGAAGATAGAATGTGTAGATGCTTTTTTTTTTAAATTAATTCATTTCTTATTGAAGGATAACTGCTTTACAGAATTTTGCTGTTTTCTGTCTGTGTCCAACATTAGAATCTACTTGGAAAGTTTGAGGAGACTATATGCTCTACCCCTTTCTATCCATCTTTTTCTTTTATGCGTGTTTGGTTCCTGTTACAGTATTCGCTAATAAGATCAACCAAAATTTAAGGGATTAGAATGCCTACTGCAGGCAAGCCACTTTGCTAAGTACTATAGGGAGTTTCCTGGTGGCTCAGGGATAAAGAATCCTCCTGCAAGGCAGGAGCCACAGGAGATGCAGGTTCGATTCCTGGGTCAGGCAAATCTCCTGGAGGAGGGCATGGCAACCCACTCCAGTATTCTTGCTTGGAGAATCCCCATGGACAGCGGAGCCTGGCAGGCTACAGTCCACAGGGTCACAAAGAGATGGACATGACTGAAGCGACTTAGCACGCATAGGGATTTCATTCTTTTATTCAATGCTTCCAATATGTCAGATTGTGTGCATAGGGCATAATATTGAATATGACATACACTGTGTACTCAAAGAAATTATCTTATAGGGAGGAAGAAAACAGTTAGGAATAAAACATGAGGTGTGTTAGTCACTCAGTCGTGCCCAGTCATGGGTTCTTTGCGACCCCATGGACTTAGCCCACCAGGCTTCTCTGTCCGTAGAATTCTCCAGGCAAGAATATTGGAATGGGTTGCCACTCCCTTCTTCAGGGGATCTTCCCAACCCAGGGATCGAACCCAGGTCTCCTGCATTGTAGGTAGCTTTTTTTTTTTTTTTTTACTGACTGAGCCACCAGGGATAGTTATTTCTATAAATGTAAAAGTAAAGTGCTGTGAAAATAAGTAGAAGGGAAACCTAGTTTAGCACTGGAGTGGGAAAAAAATAAAACCAATCCAGTAGAAGTGACATCTAAACTGAGTCTAAAAGGATAAACAGAAGTAAATTTAATGAATGTGGAAAGTGAGAGAGGAAAGGGGACTCTGTGCAGAGGGAAGACATTTACAAACTCCTGGAGAGAAGGGTGGAGAGAAACCAACAGACAGATGGACAAGAGGGAGAGGACTAAGGAGAGTCAGAGAGAGAATAAAAGTGAAGAGTGACCTTCAGGAGTATATTGCCTTACATTTTCAGTAAGTCATCTGATGAAAGAAAGAAAGTGAAAGTTGCTCAGTCATGTCTGACTCTTTTCAACCCCATGGACTATATAGTCCACGGACTTCTCCAGGCCAGAATACTGGAGTGGGTAGCCTTTCCCTTCTCCAGGGGATCTTCCAGACAGACCCAGAAATCGAACCAGGGTCTCCTGCGTTGCAGGAGGATTCTTTACCAATCGAGCTCTCAGGGAAGCCCAGTCAATCCTAAAGGAAATCAGTCCTGAATATTCATTGGAAGGACTGATGCTGAAACTGAAGCTCCAATACTTTGGCCACCTCATACGAAGAGTTGACTCATTGGAAAAGACTCTGATGCTGGGAAAGATTGAAGACAGGAGGAGAAGGGGACGACAGAGGATTAAATGGTTGGATGGCATCACCAACTCGATAGACATGAATTTGAGTAAGTTCCAGGAGTTGTTGATGGACAGGGAAGCCTGGCATGCTGCAGTCCATGGGATTGCAAAGAGTCGGACACGACTGAGCGACTGAACTGAACTGAATCTTCAGGAAATTGCATGCTCAATATGGCTGGAGTATAGGATGAGTATAGGGACATAGCAAGAGATAAAACTGGAGAGGTGAGTAGAGTCATTTTTTAGGGCTTTTGTTTTTGTTTTAATTCAAGGAATTCGAATTTATACCAAGGGAAATAACTCGTGAAGATTCTACTGGGGAGTGACATGGTTAGATTTGCAAAGTTGCTTAGGCTTTAATATGAGACTAGGTTGGAGAGATGCCAGGCAGAAAGTAGGTGCTGCTCTAGTAAATCCTGGAGAAACGTGATGGTCACTGATGCTAAGGGAGTGGTCCAGAAATAGACAGATGTGCTTAGACTCCAAAGATATTTACAAACTAGAAGTGTGGGACTGGTGATTGGTTGTAGGTAGGTGGTGAAGAAGAGGGTTAAATTGAGGATGATAGCCTAGTTTCTGAGTGAGAAAAGTAAGTACCTGGTGGTGACTTTGTTGTTATTGTTTAGTTGTTAAGTCATGTCCAGCTCTTTGCGACCCCATGGACTGCAGCACATCAGGCTTCCCTGTCCTTCATTATCTCCCAGAGTTTGCTCAAACTCCTGTTCATTGAGTGTGTGATGCTATCCAACCATCTCATCCTCTATCATCCCTTCCTTTATTGACATCAAAATCACAGTGGGGAGAAACAGATTTTAGGGGTAGAAAGATGAGGAATATATTGAACAAGTTGAGGTTGAAATACCAATGTGACATCCAAGTGGAGATGTCTAGTAGGAAATCAAAGATACTAGTTAAATATCAGGAGAGAGATCTAAGCTTAAGTTCATATAAACCCCACTTGATATTTCACACAATATAACATATAAAGTGTATGTTGTGTATATATATTCACATATATATATGCTGTATATACTATATATAATATATATATTCACACACAACACACTCATGCACACACGTGCACACACACACACACACCATATATATGGTAACATAAAACCACAGGGTGGATGAGATCAATAGAGAAAGTGTAGAGTAAAAAAGCATCCCTCGTGACTCAGTCAGTAAAGAACCCATCTGCAGCGCAGGAGACCTGAGTTCAATCCCTGGGTTGGGAAGATCCCCTGGAGAAGAAAATAACCCCTTCCGTTATTCTTGCCTGGGAAATCCCATGGACAGAGGAGCCTGTTTGATATGACAGCAACTAAATCACCACCACCACCACAAAGTCAAACTCAAGAGATTTAAGTGTAGGAAGAGTTTTATCAAGGAATACATACAACAATAGAAGGAATGAGATGTACAGAAATGACTATAAAGAAAATCTGTGACAAAGAATCAAAATGCAGGTCCTGGGGAAATGTGTTGGGGCCAGGAATAGCCTCATAGAAAAGGTGGGATTTAAGAGAGGTTTTGAAAATTCTGTTGGGGAGTTCTCAAAACATAACTAAAAAGGTTGAAATTGTGCTACAAAAAAATTCTAAGAGAAATATTCCTCAATTTTCAGTTCCTCTGAATTTGAATGTGTCTAAGAGAAACACAGAGCAGAACCAAAGACCTCAAACAAGTACGAAGACAGACACCACTTGGCCAGATATATCTCACCCCATATATCTCAACTGGGGTGGTGTGTGGTATCCAGTCATGTGTCTCCTCTCATGAAGGTTTCAACAGTTTTTTGTTTTGTTTTGTTTTTCTTTGTGATGTATGCAATAGACTACCATTTAGTTAGTTTGTTTTTTTTTAATAAATGTGGCATATATGTGTTTTAAAAAAGGTGTATGTTTGCACTTACATGAAAATACATTTACCATGTATTATCATCTCATTTTGAGCTAGATGTTTCATCTTAATTTACAGAGACAGAAACAGGAGCCCTCACTGTGAGGCTTTGGTGAATTTATTTACATAGGTCTTTTTTCTCCACTAGCAGCTAATCACACACCTGGGAACTGGGGTTTCATCACGGTCAGATGATGTTCAAGGTCACACTAAGGCAGGATGTACAGTTATAGAACAACCCTATAGCCCAACACAGCTTTTAGATGGTCTCTTTTACTTAAATAGGCTTCTCTGGGACCACTTTTTAACCACATTCTATTACTGGTCTTCTGGTAAGCTGCCTACCTTGTAGTAAAATTAACTAAGTTTTCGCATTTATTATCATATAACTCTTTAGCTATGCACACATATATAAATTAACTGGATGCATGAAATATATGATACTTGATATTATTTTTTTGCAAGCTATGTAGGAAGACACAAATGTAATATGGAAAGAATTTCACATCATAAAAAATGGATACATTATTTAAAAT
This sequence comes from Muntiacus reevesi, assembly GCF_963930625.1. Classification (NCBI taxonomy): domain Eukaryota; kingdom Metazoa; phylum Chordata; class Mammalia; order Artiodactyla; family Cervidae; genus Muntiacus; species Muntiacus reevesi. Next base: position 135,237,136 of record NC_089251.1, read on the forward strand.
CTGTTAGTTGACTCATTGGGAAAGACCCTGATGCTGGGAGGAACTGGGGGCAGGAGGAGAAGGGGACAACAGAGGATGAGATGGCTGGATGGCATCACCAACTCAATGAACATGAGTTTGTGTAAACTCCGGGAGTTGGTGATGGACAGGAGTTGGTGATAGGAATCGTGCTGCGATTCATGGGGTCGCAAAGAGTTGGACACGACTGAGCAACTGAACTGAACTGACAGAGAACATCTTCTATGATACCTTATAACAGGTCTCAAAATATATTAAATGTGTGTATATTATAAAAATTAATAAAGTTAATTATGGGCATCAACATTTCACCTGAAATAGAAGGTTTATGACAGTACTTCTAGGTAAACCTAAACCCATTCATGACTTGGTGACTGTGATGCATCAGAGTGCTGTGCAATAGAAATGCAATGTGTGCCACAAATACAAGTTTCATATGTTGATATAAAATTTTTCTAGTAGCCACATTTAAAATATACAAGTGAAGTTAATCTTAATAGTATTTGTTATTTATTCCAACATACCTAATATTAGCACATGAAAACTTATAATATATTTTCCCTTCTTTATTTTTCATGGCCATTGCCATCTAGTTTGTATTTTACGTTTATAATCCATCTCAATTTGGACTAGACATATTTCAATAGCCACATTTCCAAGGACTCAGTAGCAGATATTTGATCTATCCTAATGGATAAACTCAACTATATAAATAACCCTGTGTTGTAATAATGAATGCAGTTATCTTTTTTTAAGTTATATAAAAGTCACTGTGTTGATTTCCGTGTTTTTCTTCTTTCATTCACAAAACAATCATATGATGTAGATGCTGTTGTCCACCTCATTTTCTAGTTGGAGTGACAGGAGACTTAAAAGAGCTTAATGAATTGCCTAAACCTATGGCATTAACAAGTGATGATCTGGTGATACAAATATGAAGATAAAATATATCGAGATAATATTTATAATTATTTTGTTTTTTAGGTAATTTTTTACTTTTAATTTTGAAGATAGCCAATTTTATTTTAGGGGAAGGAAATTTGTGGTAAAGTAATTGAAATAAATTGTTAGTTGGAAAGTGAGAGACCACTGACCATACCCATCTTGCTTGTGGATTCAGAATTTATAAATAATACAGAAAAATAAAAGAGGTGATATTACAGAGATAATGATATTGAAGACATTAACCACAGGATATACATCTTTGCTGAATAAAACTAAAAATGAGTAGCAGTAGAAAAGATAGTATATTTTGGATGTGTTTTAATCAGATTATGAAAGAATTTGTGGTGAAACACAAAATGTTGTTGAACTGCTACATTATTAAATATACTGAGAGTAAATCAGGTATAAAAGTGTTTAGAAAACTGGAGAATTGATTTTATGTCTGAATTTTTATAAAAACATGAAGCTATGAGTTTGACAACTAAGAAATTTTATATTAGACGTGATGTCCGAATAACTAGGATGAGTACTGGGCATGCCTGACTTGGACAAAGTCAAAAGAGAATGTAAGAGTCAATGGTCTAGAGTTGGAGGTAGGAAAATCTTTAATATAAAGATATTGTGCCTTTCTTGCTTGATTGTGCAGAGCTTCTTTACTGACTACAACATTACAATGGCACTTTCTTCACTCTATTCATCATCCATGTTTGCCTTTTTTAATTTGTGCCAGTTCCTTCTATAACAAACTTTTCAGCCTGCAAATTAGATCTCTTTTTCCAAACCCTAAGCTATTTTTTTTTCCTATCATCCAAGATACCACTTGAGATCAACCTACTCCAGAAGACTTCCCAAACCACATAGAGGAAATAACAGTATCCCCATGGAGAGAAACAATGGAATGGATAATTTATACAAATGTTCTCATTCCATGGGTTAAGTAATGCCATAGGGTAAATCTATATCCTTGGGTCTGATTTGCTGTATATAATCTTTCCCACCTCAATTTCCACATTCCTCTAATTCAGACCACATACTCCACCTTATTGCTCAAGTTTGTATCATTTTTCCTTAGCATTCATCATCTGTACTTCCTCCTTGCTATTCACCTATGCATCTATAAAAGAATTGAGCAAGGAGAATATTAATATTCACAGATAGTTGGCAAGTAACAAAAATTGATTGAGGCCAGGAAATGCTTTACTTCTATTCCTGGAAGAGGTTTTAACTTACTAGGTGGTTAAAGGAGACAGAGTTGAAATAGAAAATGAGCTTTGGGGTCCATGAACCAGGGAGACCCCAAGATTTATTTGCCTTGTAATATTGCTTACACTATTTAATCTTTCTGGCTCAGGTTCTTCATCTAAAGTGACGACAAGTATATGTACATGACAGAGCTATTTATTTATTTTTCTTGGAAATATTATATGTGCCATTTACATACTAAACATGACATAAAAATAATTTCCTGACTACACGAGGTATGCAATAGATTAAAGGAAAATAGAAACAAAATGTTAGTAAGAGTATTTAAAAGAGATGGGTTGAAAGTGGATGTCAAGTATGGTGGAGTCAGGAAAAGGGAAATTATACATTTTACTTTGGAAGATGGAAAGATAAGTCAGAGAAGTCAGTCCATAAATTAAGGTGTTGACACTTGAGCTATACTGTAGAAAAGACAGACTATGAAGAGTAGGTATTCCACTTATTTATAAATAGTCAATCCTTCAGCAAATATTTATTACGTGGCCAGCACAAGGCGGTGAACACATCATGGTGGAAAAAAAAAAAAAAGAGGTGGTTTGTTTCTAAAATATGCACGTTTCTCCTGTCCTCACAATGCATACAGTCAAAGTGAAGAGAGAAAACTGTGTTAACATAGCATCTTAACAGACCTCAACTTAACTGACTTGGCTAACTAATACTATCAATTATCTTTGCAAAACAAACTGATTAATACTCTGAGTTCAGTGAAAGCTCTCAGCTAGTAGGCTATGCTCCAGTAAGCCTACACGCTTCTCTCACTGGTTGAATTGCATGCTTGCCAAGAATGAGTTGTGTTTATGCCCAAACTATGTATGACAGTTGATTTATTATTGTAACCATGTAATATAATTAAACACTGCTTACATAATTCAGTGAAATAGACTGTAAAATGAAAGAGTTGTTTCTTTGAAAATTCAGTTGAGTATTTTGGAAAGACTCAGTAAAGAGAAATCATTAAAAACATTTCTATCAAAATCAGGTAAAGGATGGAGAGCAGAAAAGACTCAAAGAAAAAAAAATCCAGAAAATTTTGCATTCAGACTTGGTTGGCAAAGTCTTTAACTTTTTACTCTATTTTAAGTCATCACTGCACTTTGAGCAAGGTGAAACCTGAACTTACACATAGTGCACTGTGGTAAAGAAAAATGATGGCTAACATACTCATCAGTCAACATCAGTTCAGTTCAGTCACACAGTCGTGTCTGACTCTTTGCAACCCCATGAATGGCAGCATGCCAGGCCTCACTGTCCATCACAAACTCCTGGAGTTTACCCAAACTCATGTCCATCAAGTCGGTGATGCCATCCAACCATCTCATCCTCTGTCATCCTCTTCTCCTCCTGGCCCCCAATCCCTCCCAGCATCAGGGTCTTTTAATGAGTCAACTCTCCACATGAGGTGGCCAAAGTATTGGCATTTCAGCTTCAGCATCAGTCCTTCCAATGAACACCCAAAACTGATCTCCTTTAGGATGGACTGGTTGGATCTCCTTGCAGTCCAAGGGACTCTCAAGAGTCTTCTCCAACACCATAGTTCAAAAGCATCAGTTCTTCTGGTGCTCAGCTTTCTTTATAGTGCAACTCTCACATCCATACATGACCACTGGAAAAACCATAGCCTTGACCAGACGGACCTTTGTTGGCAAAGTAATGTCTCTGCTTTTTAATATGCTATCTAGGTTGGTCATAACTTTCCTTCCCAGGAGTAAGCGTCTTTTAATTTCATGGCTGCAATCACCATCTGCAGTGATTTTGGAACCCAAAAAGATAAAGTCAGCCACTGTTTCCACTGTCTCCCCATCTATTTCCCATGAGGTGATGGGACCAGATGCCATGACCTTAGTTTTCTTCAAATCAAAAGTCATAGCCCTACATCAAAAAACTGGTGAGTGATTGTGCATTTAAAGTACTAGGCCAAAAACTTAAGGTGTACAGATGGCACTTTATCGTTCCCCAATTTGAATCTAATTATTAGCAGTCATACACAATGAAAACTTTTAGCAAAGAAATGTGATATAATGATATGGAAAGTACTGGGACCTTAGAAATCTATAGTGGGAGGACATAATCAATCCCAGAGAAACTGAGCTCCGGAGTAGGAATAAGCCAGGCAACCAGGCAAAGAAAGACAGCAGGTAAAGAGAGGATCCTATGCAGATAAAAACAGAGACAAAAAATAAACAACAGCAAAAAAGACATGAGGAACTGAAAAAAGTTCAGTGTAGCTGGAGTATATGGTGTGAGATGAACAAGGCAAGTAATCTGGGCTGGAAGGAGGGGCCAGATCCAAGTCTTGGAAAGCCTTATCAATCATGTTAAATCTTTGAACTTTATCTTGAAGGGTTTTAAGTTATGAGGGCTATATTATCAGACTTGAGTTGGAGTCCAATAACTGGTTGAGGGTTGAGGATAATCAGTTAGTGAGCAGCAGAGTTGGAGGAAGAAGATAAATTAATCTGAGTAAGAAATGATGGCAGCTTGGATTAACATGTAGCACTGGATTTGGAGACATGTGGTGGGGTTTAGAGATGTTAATGAGGTATAATCAAGATATGATAACTGGTTGAAATGTATGTTTCATAAATAAGTATCAGAGATCAAGTATAGATTCTCCTAGGTTTCTGGCTTAGAAATTTGGTGGGTGATTCCACTTATAGAAGTGTGCAACTTGAATGAGCATACAGTTGGTTTGGGAGGGTGAGGGGAATAATGAAATCCTTCTGGAGACACTGTGCATAATTATGTTACTTATAAGACCATCAAGTGGGAAAGTCCTATGAGCAACTGAGTATACAGAGTTCAGGAAAGAGGTAAGGCTTAGAAGGAAAAAAAAAGATTTGAGATTTGCATACAGATGGTAACTGAAACCACAAAGCATAAAGAGGATCTCCCAAAGATAGTAGAATATTAAGGGAAAAAAAGTAAAATAAAACTGCATAGGAAAGAGTCCTGGGGAAGAATATTGAAGTATGGGTAGGAAAAAAAAAAGAACCCAAAATGCAGTTAATAAAGGACCAGCCAAAGAAGCAGGAGTGTTCCAAGTGTCCATCACTTTTGAGTGAAGATCCCCAATGGACTTAGTAACACATAGGTCATGAGCTCCCAGGATGAAAGTCACCATTAAGGGAGTTCTGGAGCCTCAGGCAGACTACAGTGGGGTGAGCAGTGAGGGCGGGATGAAGAAAGCGAGATGAGAATGCCATTATTTTGCTGTTTCAAGAGTCATATACAAGGTGACGCATAGAAAGGGAAAAGCCTGAAGGTACACAGGGCCAGGTCTGAAGGGCCTTGTGAGCCACACCAAAGGAGGTTGTATTTTACGCCATAGAAAATGCGTAACATTTGTCATGTCTACATAATAGAAACTAGCTCACTTTGACAGTAAAGAGGAAGATGGGATTAGTGTAGGGTAAGAAAACCGGGAAAGGAAACTGGTTAACACAAAGCTTTCGACAATGATGGAGTTGCGCACAGATGTGCTATAAGCAGTTTGCTACTGAAAATCTCGTTCTCGAATTTATATCAGACCGAAATAAATGGGGGCAGATTGAAGTCACCCTCTTTAGGAGCATCACTCTTAACTCTTATTCTAGTATGTTTCTCATGGCATGGGAAAGAAAGGAGTAGAGTTATAGCCTGCACTTCTAGAATTATACTTGGCATTGACTGCATTTGAGGGGATGAATCATATGTGAAGATCACCCTAGGTGTTGATGTCACCCCAAAATGGAGAGGACCACTGAGTTAGAGAAAATTGCAATCCCTGAGGGAGACATGACTAGATCCTAATTAGGCATTGTCAGTAGTGATGGTAGAGAGAGGATTGTTGGAGTGAAGTTAGTTAGAAACAACAAGATTTAGAAACGAACTGAATGTGAGGGTGTTAGTAGAAGGAGAGTCTGGAGACTTTTCCTCCGGTGGCTCTTGGTTCTTGGTAAGGACAAAGAAGAATCTAAGGTCTTACCCATTGCAAGAGAGTTTATTATCAATAAGGAGAGAAAGAACAGGTTGCAAAGAGTGGGACACGACTGAATGCACACACAAAGAATGAACAGAGAGACACCTCAAGAGAGAGGTGTGCCATGCCAAGGGAGGTAAATGGCCCTGGAGGTCTGGGATACAGAGTTTTTAAAGCCAGGTCATTTGCATAATCCATGGGGTTCTTGATTGACAGCTGCAGGTTATATAACAAGATGCTCTACCAGGCATGTGTTTCCCATAATTCAGTTGGTTATAATTAGATGTATGTATTCATGGGATATTTATGAGCAGTTGCTGCTGCTAAGTTGCTGCAGTCGTGTCCAACTCTGTGCGACCCCATAGACAGCAGCCCACCAGGCTCCCCCATCCCTGGGATTCCCCAGGCAAGAACACTGGAGTGGGTTGCCATTTCCTTCTCCAGTGCATGAAAGTGAAAAGTGAAAGTGAAGTCGCTCAGCGGTGTCTGACTCAGCGACCCCATGAACTGCAGCCCACCAGGCTCCTCCATCCATGGGATTTTCCAGGCAAGAGTACTGGAGTGGGGTGCCTTTGCCTTCTCCTTTATGAGCAGTTAATGAGTCCAATAGTCACCAAAGGTTACTTTAGTACTGGATAGTGCCAGGCGTGCTAGAGTAGGGAAGGTTCTACCAGTCAGTGGGTGGGGGATTTTTATGGTCCCTAACTCTTCTTGGAGTATATTAGCTACAGATTTGGAGTATTTTAGGGGGCATATTAGCTGCAGGCCTGATAAATTTCTTGGTGGGATTAGGTGGTTATTAGATGGTTAGCTGAAGGGGCTGCCTCTCATTGCTCTTGGTCAACTTCCTGCCTATTGAGAGATGAGACATTATTCTCCCAATAGCAATACTCTCTATTAAGTGTTTTAGTGTATCAGGAACTCCAGTGAGAACATCTGTAACATATACCATCCCATTTCTTCTTCTCAATACCCTTGCAGAGTGGGTATTTTTATCCTCATTTTACAGAAAATAAAATTGGAGTTTAGAGAGGTTAAACTTTTCCAGGGTCTTCCAGATTTTAAGTAGCATAGGTAAGGTTCAAATCCAGATTTACTTGATTCAGAATCATTGCTCTTCATCCTTATCCTTTGGTGTAAATGCTAGTTTACAATGAGCCTCACATTAAATATTTGGTTGTGTGATGGTAACATCCAATTCAGATGGTAAATACAAGATGAAGTTTAGGGGGAAAATGTTGAGCTCAATTTAAGATATATCCTGTTTTTTAAAGCCTGGAGAACATCCCTGGTAAAGATGTCTAATAGACAGTTACATACATAAGTCTAGAATTTAGGGGTGATGTCTGGGAAGAGATAAGATTTGCATGGTATTAGCATTTAAATTGTTAAAGTCATGGGGGTGGATGAGATTTCCCAGGGAGACTGTAACATGAGAAGAGAATCAAGAGGAGAGTTAAGAAACACTAAAATTAAAAAGGAGGTCAGGGGAAAGTATCAGTGAAGGAAACAGAGAAGGAATGTTAACACAAGTTAGAGGGGAGTAGCAGAGGGTGATCTCACACTGAACAGCAAAGAGTTGCATGAGAAGCAAGTGAGGGAAAATAACCCAAGGCCAAGAGTGCTCAAAGGTGACTGAACAAAGTCCACTAAATCAAGAGGATTGCAAATGAGAACTACAGCAGCGGGACATCTAATTCTAAATTAAAATGCTCAGTTTTATCTAAGGTCTAGAAATATACAGCTTGTGGGAAAGAAAAGTATCAACTTTTTGAAGGTCAATTGCCAGTGCACTTGAAAAGCCAGCATTCAGCCTTCTCATTTTAGGGATTTTTCTCAAAAAAGAAAAAAAAAAAAAGAAATGAGGAGGTTCATTGCAGCATTATTTATGATAGTAACTACATCACAGTAGTTAAGAGCACTCACTCTCAAGTCAGACGTGCGTGCATGCGCAGTCGCTTAGTCGTGTCCTGCCCTTTGCGACTCCATGGATTGTAGCTTGTCAGGCTCCTCTGTCTAAACTTGAATGTAAATCTGCCACTTACTAGCTCTGTGACCTTGGGTACGTTACATAACTTTTCTGAGTTTCAACTTCCTTATCTGTAATATAGTGAAAGGACTACCATAATCAGAAAAGACTGTTATAACTTAATTGAGTTTGACAAGAATTAAGTGAATAAATACTGTATTTATATTGAGTGTTTGTTAAATATAGACAAAAATAATTAAAATATCTAATGACTTGAGATTGATTTAAGAAATCTATGCTTTATGATAACATGCAACAGTGATAACTACTATCAGTGTATCTTTTGCTACTTCCCAGGTGGTGCAGTGGTAAAGAATCCACCTGCCAATGCAGGATATACAAGAGATGCATGTTTGATCCCTGGGTCAGGAAGACCCCCTGGAGTGGGAAATGGCAACCCACTCCAGTTTTCTTGCCTGGAAAATTCCACAGACAAAGGAGCCTGGTGGGCTGCAGTCCATGAGGTTGCAAAGAGTTGTGCAAAGAGAGAGCACGCACACACACACACAAAACCATGAAAACTTGGCAACTAACATTATGGAAAAGCATTGATAATTTATAATTAGAAAAAAGTATAAACCAAATGAATATAATGCCTCCATTGTGAATAAACAATGTGTACATATGTATATATGACAATTTTTAAAAAGCTGTACATCAAAGTGTTCATAGCTCAGTGCTTTGATTATGCATTTTTTTCACTTTTAAATTTGCACACATTTCTAAATTGTGTGTGTGCATATACATTATATATACACATGTATATATACATACACATATTATTTTTAGAAGAAAAAGTTAAAAGCATCCTGGAAGTTAGGCTATAGAATAACTGTATAATTCTTTTAGGCAAAATTTGTTTGTGAAAGGAAATAGAGGAAGGGCCTACTAGTTAGAGCATATTTATAACCAATGGAAAAACAGCTTATGCAAAATGTCTTAGAGACTTTTGTAACCTGGGAGGCTTCCTATAAATGAGGGATGCTATTATTTTTATATTATCACTATTATTATTGATTACTGTTAAAATTTCTTCTGGCCTCAGACTTTCAGTACCACTACAACTTTACTAAACAGCCAAAGGCAAGAGGTTTAAAAGGAAAGATTTTAAATTGGGAGCACTCTAGAAAGGGTATTTTCTTTACAGGGTGTTGTGGACTCTCTTCCTGGCCATCAGTGCGGTGTCCAGCTAATTACCTATAGGACAGCCTCAGGTCCAGAGAAGATAAGACCCAAGATGTCAGGCAATTTGTTAAGTAGCCAAGATAAGAGCATATTGTTTTAAGATCTTTCTCCCCACCTGTCATTTATACAAACTTATTTTATTATCTAACCATTGGACTACAAGTGTTCTACTTTATCTCTCAGATAGTATAGATTATAAACCCCAACAAATGTATGAGTTATATCCGTCTTATGATGCTTCCTCCTGTGTTAATCATTTGACATATTCAAACCCTACTTGAGCAGTTCATGGCATGAGTAGTAAATTCATGGCATGAACAGTAAATTCATGGCATGAGCAGTAAATTTATCACACTAAATTCATTTCAGTTAGCCACTAAGATAATTCTGAAGACCTACTTAAAAAAAATAATTTCCTTTTGAACTTCTGATTTCTTGTTTCTTTGAGAAACTGAGATACTAAAAGCAGTAGCGAGTAAAACCCCAGGAAAACCTGCAGCCATGTCTCTTTTCCAAGAACACCGAGACTGAAACTTGATGACTTCAGAAGTTTTTGATTTTCATTTAAAAAACCTGTTCAAGCAGTTCAGTCGTCAGAAAGTAGAAGCTCCTATAATTGTAATCTGTTGGGGGTTTGAAGTGGGATAAAAACACAACTTTAAAATGTAACCCAGAGTATTTTGTGCATATGCTTCAGAATAAAGGTGAGCATACCATTTTAAAAGGAGTTAATAACATTGACGTATATACACGACCATGTGTAAAATAGATAGCTAGAGGGGAGCTGCTACATAATACAGGGAGCCCGCCTGGCGCTCTATGATGACCTGGAGGGGTAGGAAGACTCAAGAGGAAGGGGAAACATATACTTATGGCTGACTTGCACTGTTTTACAGCAGAAACCAACACAACCTTGTAAAACAATTGTCCTCCAATTAAAAATAAATAAAACTGCTGAAAAAAATTTTTTAAAAAGAGGAGTTAATGTCATTTCCTTCAAGTTTTGAGTCAGTGGCTTAACCAGTTAGCCATTGTCTTAATTTTTTAAATGAGGATAATAAGCCTGTTCAGGTCACTTAAACTTTCTAGATATTTAAGTCTGCACATTTGAAAGAAACACAGCCGTGTTATCTAAACAGACAAGTCTAACAATTTCAAAGTTCACGTAGACATCCAACACAAAAGAAGGACTTATCACTACATTAGTGGTTTGCCACAACTCCATAACTAAGCCCCTGACTTCCCTGTCCCCTTTCTTCAGCCCGGCCACCCCATCCTAGTCTACAGACAAACAAGCTCTCCAATCTAATTCTTATCAAGATGGAAACAAGGCCAGACCTGCTCTTCTAGATAAAATGCTTTGGCTTCTAACTGCCTGGCTGCTTATCTTTCATCTTGCAGTGTTAACCATAACCCCTTTCCTGACCTGCTCTACTTCTTGTTTTCAGATGAGCAGTAAGGACTGGGGGAAAAACATGCTTAAATGGACAAGTTCACTCTCTCTCCTCCCTCTCCATTCCTTTTAAAGTCTGTTCAAACCTCTTGATATTCAAATTGACTTTCTAAAATGATCAGAAATCACATGCCATGTACCGCTTGTAAATTTGATTTCTCAGTCTCTTTTCAAACTGTTTCTCTACCTACTCTGCATCATCACGTGTATCTTTTATTAAAAATTAAAATTTCCTGATGAGCTTTGGGGACTAGGAAATTGAGTTTTCTGAGGAATAGCCAAGTTCTCCTCACCCCACCCCCTCCCCATTTGCCTGCCGAAGTCCTAAATAGCTGAATCATCTTCTTGGTTAGGCTGTTTGGTTTGGCTTACCTGAATCCTTGTGTTTTCATCCAAACAAAGCATTGCACTTTTCCTGAGCAGGTGAAAGTTAATGCAGTATAGACCTTGGGTAGTCAGGCAATGTGCGGGCTAGCTTGTTATATGAGGTTAACAGGGCCACCACCTTTCTCTGACCCTCGCTCCTCACCCATGAAGTGGGAAGATAAAAAAAATAAGCTAGTCGTCTTGTACTCATGAGTTTCTAGGAAACTCAGTTCTCCTAGACTTTGAAATGAAGTAGAACTGACATTGCACAGGCCCCCAGTGTTCTGATTATGATACCTTTACCCCACACAACTGCCTTACCTGAACCTGCACGTCTTTGAAAACATGCAGGTTTCAAAAAAACTTGCCCCCCCTTGGGGGAAAAATATCTTTCTACTACTAAAGTGTACTCAGTTTATCATTTTTTCTTAATGTTGACTGCTTAGCAACATTTATAAATAAATCTACATTACATAGTTGCAAATTATCTCACAGGTCCCCTGCTCTAATACAGGTCTTCCATTTTATTTTGTTAGCTTAGAAAAAGTTGAACTTGGAATTAAATTGCTTCATTTATTTTCTTCCTACAAATTCACATCAAATTGACCCTTTGAAGCCAGTTGTTTAACTGTGTCAGTGTTGTTAATTTTTGGAAAATAGTATTATTGAGTTCAATTTTTAAGTACATATGTATGCACTTACTGTAAGGTTTTTTTTTTAAGTGCTAATGGGAAAAAGATAAATACCTGCCTTGAAAGAACTAAGAATTTTAAGCCAGAAAAACTGACCATGATATTGTCCCTTACAATATCATGGTATTTTCACAATATGAATAATTCCATATTTAGGATATCACCATTTTTGAAAACTAGGAGAAGGTATGTTTCCTAGTTCATATCCCTATGTATCTACAGATGTCTCTAATGTTTTTTTTTTTTAGTTCTCAGAATAATTGGTCTTCAAATATTACTTTTCCCTGAAGAAATATACTTATTAGAAAGTGTTTTATTTCTTATTTCTTCTGCAAAATATCACAAGGAAGTAAACTTTTATAGTTTGTTCCTATTTTGACAAATGTACTTGCCCATGACTTTCAATTAAGGTCAGGAAGTCTAAAGAGTAATTGGGCATTTACCTTAATTGAACTTAACTAAATTTGTTGAACTTTTAATTGAAGAAAGCGGGTATTTAGTAACCTGTCACTTCTGAAAATTCTCCTTTAGTTGCTATAGTCACAGAAATCTGTCCTCTTCACTGTAGATGACCAGTCCAATCGGTCTACTTTGTTTCTTAGAGACATGAGAGAACTTACTCTAGACTTTTTTAATTTTCATTGTTCTTCTAACATATAGTAGGCTCTTGTGTGAATAGATGGCAAGGGACAAGCTTAAATAAAATCTTTCAGTGTCAAATGATCGGATGCCTTTCAATTCATAGAAAACTCTAAAGGTATAATCTAAATAAAATAAAAGGACAGAAAACCGAATTCTGTGATGTGTCTGGATTTCACAGCCTTGCTACAATGTCTTTAAGTAAATGTTACTGAAAATTCCACTCTACTTGGAAAACACTGTTTTAAAAACTAGCTAGTTTCGTGTGTAAATGAAAGTAAAAAAACCAGCTAGACTGGAACAAGTCAAGAGAGTTAGAGGAAAACACAGCTAGAAAGGAAAACTTCTCGGTAGTGGTTTGCCTTGAGAACAAATTTGCTTTAGAAAGATAAATCTGAGAAAATGGCTTGGGCAGGGGGAGTCTGATAATGGGATGCTCTGTTGGGTTTTCAGTCATTCGGGCATGAGAAAAGTGAAAATAAGAATTAACCATGAGAAAAGAGAAGAAGTCATAAATGAAAATTATTTTGAATGAAAGAAAAATGGCCAGGGTATGGTGATTTATTGGATTAGGGGAAGTAGGACAGAGCTAAGTCACAGATGAAGTTTCAGGTCTGAGGGACAGACAGGAGGATGTTGGCAGTGCTGACATAGTGGAGTGTGTGTGTGTGTGTGTGTGTGTGTGTGTGTGTGTGTGCGCGCGTGTGGTGGTGGTCAGTCGTGTCCAACTCTTTGTGACTCCATGGAGTAGGAGGGAGAACTAATGGGGAAGGTCAGAGAATTCCAGAAAAGTTGAAGAATTGAGATTTCCAAGTATAGTTATAGTCATCTGTACAGTGGCAGAGGTATAAGCTTGGAAAAAGAGAAACTGGGGTTAGTGGTTCTGCTTTTTTTTCTTTAGCAAAAAAAAAAAAAAAAAGTGTCTATGGGAATTGGGAGAGAGTTTCCAGAATTAAATAAGGCCAGTCATATTTAGAGAGAAAGCTCAACTTCAAGTCAACAGTAGTTCCAACAGGAATAACCACACTTGGGGAACTTGAAAAAGAAGGTGAAGAAATTAAAATTTTATTATAAGGCTACAGCAATGAAGACATTGTGATATAATTGCAGTAACCAATAAAGCAGTGAAATTAAATAGAAAATCCATACACATATGGACAACTGGTTTTTGACATATTTTCAAGAGCAGTAAAATGTGAAAGGATAACCTTTCTGACAAATGATGCTAGAACAATTGGATATCCACATGCCATTAAATGAGCATTGATTCATACCTTACATCATATATTAAAACTAAAAAATGAATCACAGATCTAAATGTAGAATTTAAAATTTCTAAAGCAAAACATGAAACTTCTGTGATCTTAGGTTAGGCAAAGATTTCTTAGATACGATACCAAAAGCATGATCCATCAGAACAGAAAATGATAAATTGAATTTCATCAAAGCTTAAAACTTTTTTTGAAAGACTCTGATAAGAAGATAGTCACAGATTGGGAGAAAGATATTTGAAAGTCATATATCTGATAAAGGACCTGTAGCCAGAATAAATAAAGAATTCTCAAACCCAACATAAGAAAACAAACAAAAAAAGAAAAGACAAAAAGTTGGAAAAGACATTTCACCAAAGAAGATATACAGATAACAAACATGTGAAAGGATGTTCAATGTCATTAGAGAAATACAAATTAAAACCACAATGAGATACAACTATACATCTGTTAGAACAGCTAAAATTAAAATATTGACCATACTAAATACTAGAAAGGACCTGAAGGAAATTAAACTCTCATACTGCTGGTGGGAATGTAAACTGTAGAACACTTTGGAGATTTGTTTACCAACGTCTTAAAAGGTAAATATACTGCTCATGATTTTTGCATTTCCAAGGTTTTTACTCAAAAGAACTGAAAGCATATAATTCATAGGAAAACCTGAACATACTTTTTCATAGACGTTTTCTATGTAATAACCAAAAAACTGGAAATAATCCACATGTCTATCAAAGAGTAGTTAAAATTGACATGAGTGGACCAATCCTGGTATACTATTTATACAATGAATTCATAAGTCAACAATAAAATAGAATGAATTATTGATATATGCAATAGTAATTCAAACTCATTATACTGAGTGAAAAAAGTCAGATAAAAAAAAAGTGAATATTGAATCATACCATTTATAAAACTTCTAGAAAGTGAAAACTAATCTATAGTGATAGAAACTAGATAATTGGTTGCTTAGGGAAGAAGTGGAGGACAGTGGAAAGGAGAGAGGATTACAGGGGGCCATGAGGAAACTTTGTGGGGGTGATGGATACATTGATGGTGGCTATGGTTTCATTGGTGTATAAATATATTGAAACGTCAAATTGTATATTTTTAATATGTTCTGTTTACTGTATGTCCATTATATCTCAATAAAGCTGCTAAAGATTAGTAAAAAAGATTAAGTCAGCACTACATGGAAACTCTAACATAGAAAAATTAAAAAAGAAAAAAAAAAAACACAAAGGGAAAATAGAAGGGAAAAAAGCTACTGAAATTTGTAGGAAGAGACAAAAGGAAACCAAGAATGAAGCCAGTGTTTCGAGGAGGACTGAGCAGTTAAAATGAACATGACACAGAGATAAGAGGAAAGACTGTCCAATGTATTTGGCAAAGAAATAATCTACTGCATATCCAGGAAAGGGTGGTGGGGTGGGAGCTGAATGTCAGAGGCTGAAGGGAGGCTTACTTGAGGCAAGGGTGATGGCAGCATCCTGAGACCACTTGTTTAAAAAGCTCAACAATGGAAATGCGAGAAGGAAGACGGTAGCTGGAGGGGACAGCAGAGCAAGCTTTTGGTGAAATGTGAAAGCAGAAGAAAATAAAAGTGGAATGAAGCAGAAACTAAAGATTCTAGAGATGAAGGCAAAACATGTGGTAACAGGTTTCTTGAGGAATTTGGAAGGGATGGGATCTAAGCCACAGGTGCCAGAGTGAGTCTTGGGAAGGAGAAATTTATAATCGTTAACTCCTGACAGTCCTCCCTAAACAATGGGTTACAGAATACCTTAAGTGGATTTTTTTTTTAAACTTTGGGAGAAAAAAATAACAACTATTATTTTGCCAGCAGATTTCTTAGAAAACTTGGATGACTGGACATTTCTGACATTTCTTAAAACCAATCATGATAAAAAGAAGATATCATATGAGTCATCACCTCTGACCCCCCCAAACTCTGACCTTTCCAGGGTGTAATCTACTGACCACAGCCCATAGGTCGTTGTCCCAAGTGACATAAGAGTAACTTCTGCTTCATGAGCCTCAGTATCTTGCTGCTTCAGGAAGATTACTCTGAGTCAGATGTTTTAGAGGAACAGAGAGCAGAAGGAGAGTCAGGGATAAGCTGTGGGTTTATGTGTACGCGGTAATTGGGAAATTTCCATGGATTAAAAAAAAAAAAAAACCATAACTGAAAAGCTGAAATGTGTTGCTAAGGCTTGCAGAATAGTAGGAAGCATGTGAGGTTTAGAACTGGGCAGACTCCTCTAGGCTCCTCCTCCTATGTGTTCTATGGGACCATGGGTTAATGTCTGTTTCCATTCAGCCACGTAATATGCGTGCATGCTTACTCACTCAGTCGTGTCCGACGTTTTGTGACCCCATGGACTGCAGCCCACCAGGCTCCTTTGTCCATGGGGATTCTCCAGGCAAGTATACTGAAGTGAGTTGCCGTGCCCTCCTCCAGGGCATCTTCCCAACCCAGGGATCAAACCCAGATCTCCTGCATTGTAGGTGGATTTGTTACCATCTGAGCCAGCAGGGAAGCCCCAGCTAAGTAATGGGTATATGAAATACCTCACAAGATTGGTCTATGAATTAAAATCCTGATTAAGTATGTAGCAGAAAATAGGCAAGCAATATAAGGTAGCTATACTTCCTATATTATTATATAGGAAGTGTTTTTAACCCATAAAAATATACCCTAAGCTATCGTAATTCCATCATTTGTTTACCACAGATAGTCAATGAATGCCTGTTGATATTTAAGTGGTTAATTTAGCAGCCTTTCCTACAACAGTGGCAAGCTGTCTCAAGGTCAGATAACACCTCAGGCAAGGATGACGTGAAACTGGCCTTTCTCCATATCACCATGTTGCTTTCTCACTGGGTTCACAGTGGGTCTTGATATAACCATCCTCCCCTCTCATCACAAGTGAAGGCTTGCAATGAGGACACAGTAACTGTAAGGGGTCCTGTGATCCTAGATGAATCCCCAAGGAGGAGTGGAATCCCTGACATTCTTGTATTTTATGGCCCGTGCTCCAGCACATGTTCACACTTTCACATTTCTGAGTATAGATCCTTATCCAGATGTGAGGCATAGCAACTCTTCACTGGGATCAAAGGAACATCTCTTTAAAGTAGATTAATCCTTTAAATGCTTACCACATAGTACCTTGAACCTCCTTTAATTATAGTATTAGGCCCACTGCTGAATTATGGCTTTTGATACAATTAAACTGAACCTTTTTAGAACAACCTATAGTATATTTCAGGCATTCTATCTGGCAATTTAAAGGATCTGGAATCTGTAAACCAAATCTATTTTCCCTTTATCAAGGAAAAAAAATTATGAAATATCATTGCAATGAATGCAAAAACTCAGTAATAAGATGTCTGAGTCATTACTAGACATGCAAACATGTAGTACTAACACATCATAATCACCTTAATCGTTGGTGTTTGTGGGTAGGTCAGCTTGTCTCCAGTTTTACGCCACAGTTAAGAACTAGTTCAAGTGCAAAAAGTGGAGTGTGGTCTTAGAGACTAGAATGCATCTGCTAAAGATAGCACACCCCTTGCCCATTTGATCCTTCTGGTGGCAGTTGACTGCATTCTGAGTTCCATGACTTAAGAGTTATAAAGGGTCTGGCATGAGCTTTTCCCTACTCAATATCATGACTGGAATGAGTTGATAACCCAATCCTGGACTTTGATTTGGCTCTGAGCACAACTAAAGTAAGTAATATTACTTTGAAAGGATCTACTACTTTTTTTTTTTCCATTTCCTGGGTCCTGGAGACCATATGATTGGACAGAGTATCACTGAAGCAAATTACTTACTTTGAGTTAAAAGAGAGCCTATCCTATATGAGTCAAAACCTACAAAAATTGCCCCAGTTTAGACTGAGCTAATTGTGTGAAGTTAACATCACAAAGTGACTGCTGTAAAGTGAATATTGCATATGTTTAATGATGCACATTATTGTGCCACATAGTAATTAGGCATAAATGGTAAGCAATGGGCATACATGGCTGAAAGTAGTATGCAGCTAAACCATCTTTTTCTTCTTCCTTCCTTAATTTTCCTTTTTCTATAAAAAGTATCAGTCTTGATAGCTGCTCCGACACCCCGCCTTAGGAATCTCAATAGAATGTGCTGTTTTAAAAATGCATTACTTTAAGTCACTCATTCATGAATGATTTGTACTGTTCAACCAATCCATTCTGACTGCATCCCTAGTGGTGATGAAGTTTTTAAAAGGATGCTGAGCAGCATCATCTCTGGATCTATGCTCTGCTCTCTGCAATTTCTCTACAGCTGGGGTGTCGGAACTGTGTGGACCCCACCAGCGAGACTCCTCACTGTCTGACCTCCAGACAGGCGTAGGAGGCAGCGCCCAGAATGAGAGGGACATGTGTCTGCAGGTCCCAGCCCCACGTCAAAGGTTCCAGCTCTGCCCACCTACCTCCGCACCAGCACGCTGTCTGTCTCCAGTTCTAACAACGAGCACCCTTGCCCACTGTGCCTTCAGGACAAGGGTCATGAAGAGCCCTTCTCTTCACAAATACCTCACAGAGATACTGGTCCTGGAGTTTCCTCCTCCCCGCTCACAAAAGCTCACATTATACTCTTCTCAAACTTCCTTCATTTGAATGTGCCATCCGTTTCCTGCTTAAGCCCTACTGATTCAAAAGGTATGATCTTACCTATATGCATTTATTTTGTTGTAGTTAACAAGATACAAGGTTCTCATAACATCCTAATATTTGTTTTATCTGTTGTAATTTTATCAGTCTTGGTATGTGGAATGTAGAAGGTACTGAATCTACCTGTTGATTGAATGAATGAACCTATTTTATGTGTAATATTTTCTGAATTACAGTTTCTAACATCAGCATTATTCCAGTAAGATCATTAATGGTCAAACTATATGTTTTGTATAGTGTGATATAGAAAAAGAATTATTATTTTCCAGAGTTGCTAAGAGAACAGTAAACAGAAACACGCTGTAGTTTGCAGTTGTCCTGATGAATTTAGACAGGACCTGGATACCTTATACCAGACCTTGTTTCCTAAGTTGAAATTCTTATACTTTAAATTGCCAGAGTTCTGTCTTTTCACTGACAGTACAACACTGATACAGTTGTTAAATCACCAATGTAATTTTTTCCTAGCAAAAAATATATGCTTAATAAATTCAGTTAAGCAACTGATTATTGAGTGCTTCAATAGTAAGATAGCTCCAGCAGTCGTGTGAAGAATGGATTGGACAGGAGAGATTGGAGGCAAAAAGTTTAGTTAGCAATCTATCGCTGTACTCAAGCTAAATATTTACTGAGCTTTGTTAGTACTTTGCTTTGGCCGTTTCAGTCCTGCTTAGTTTTGGGGTGGGGCTTGTGGAGCAAAGCTGGTATTTGAGCTGTTCTAGCGAATTCTTCTGAATTACAGTGTTTACTTTCTTTTTCTGCATTGCCTTTTCTTTCTTTGGTCAACAAATAAAAAAAAAAAAAAAAGAAGAAGAAGAAGAAGAAATCTTCCAGGGAATTTGAGTTACTTGCAATCTAGTTGGGAAACAAAATATTAAACACAGGGAAAGTAATAGCAAAATATTAAAGTGGCAGAGGAGTTATCAGAGGGTGGCTTTGGATTAATATCCAAATTAATGGCAGGATGATAAAGGCCAGAAGTTTATGAGACTAAGAGGTGACTGTGGGCTGAGTATCTTGGGAAATTTTCATGAACTTGAGTGATAGGCTAAGAACTGAAAAGAGAAAGGGAGACTTCCATGGAAAGAGAAATTCTAAGAAAGGCAGAGTTGAAAGAAAGTCTTAATTTTCTTATCATTTCTTTTTATCCCTCTGCTCTTCAAAGCAGAGAGCTGTCTGAGTTATGAGCAGGGTGGGGAGGTGTTATCGCCCAATGGGGGAGTCTCCTCCACTTCCTTTTTTCCCATTCTTCAAGGCTCAGCCAGACTTGAAATGCTTGTCCGACGTGTTGAATTACTACCTGTTTTCGAGTCTGGCAAAAGTTCATGTTAAAGATCCACTTAAATTTCAGATGAGAACTAAAATTGAATATATTTTAATTCTGACATTCATAGGGATGCTATTTCTTCCAGATGTGTAAATGGAAGATCTCTCTATATTCTGAAAATTATTCTGTAAATCATGAGTAAAATTACAATCCCTCATGTCAAAGGAAAATTATGGAAAGAAGTCTATAATTGAGTGCAGACTAGTTACATATACTGATTTGGGTGGACTATATATATGATTATATATATGAGATGAATGATTTGTTACTTGCAATAGCCTTATGAGGTAATACTATAAAATCATCCCAATTCTGTAGCAGAAAACTATAGTAAAGTTACATACTTAATGTTCCACAATTGAAAAATGAGGGAACCAGTCGTCAAACTGAAATGAATGACTCCCTCTAAATGCCTTGAAAAGTTATGTAACTGATCTGGTTCCTTGTCTGTAAAATCTGGGAGGTTGAATTAACCATGACATTTGCCCTCATGTTAAAAGTTTAAGTGTTTGGTTCACATCCTCAATTCCTGCTGTCTTCCCATAACTCAGGCTTGAAGCTTTCTGTTTCTCACTTGCAAAGAAATTATTTCTTCCTTCATAGAAATTTTGAAATTAATTATTCTGGGTTTTTGAATGACCTAAAGAGAATTAGACACCAAGTCCATGATGAGCATCTTCCAGCTTAAATTTTTTATCTTCCTGACTTTTCCAACTGATAGAGGACCTATACTTAGGATTCAGTTTAGAAAATTGTCCTGCATTATGACAGTCTTTAACATGTCAGTGAATAAGAAGTGGCTCCCATTTTGGTTCCATTGATATTTAATGGTTATTAAATATCAAACAAACCAGTTTGTTTAAGTATATCTACCCTCAAAAAGGCCGAGTAACGCTATTCTAATATTAAATTTTTTTAAGTGGGCTGTAAATAGTTTTTCCTGAATTGGTCTAAGGGAAACACACTTCTCTACCCTTGCACCAGCTCATATCCAATGTGCACCAGCCTTGAGGAACATGAACATTCCACATAGTCCAGCCACCTCAGCATCAGGGGGACAAGGGGCACCGTGGCGAAGAAAGAGAGGGGAGGCCTAGCTTTGAAGCAGAATAAAGCCCGGCTTGTTCACCATGTCTTGGTTTTGGCTAGAATAATTTCAGCGGAGCTGCGAGTTCCATGATTATCCCTGCCTCCTGGAAATGGCATGCATCAGGGCCACTGAAGCAACTTCTTGCGTGGACTCCAGTACAGAACACGACAGGGGGTGTGAGCCAAAGTCACCCCCCACCACCACCGCCTTAAACTTACTGAGGGAAGTGAACTTTCAGAGCCTGTCTCTTAAGTACAAACATGGTGGAATAACTGAAATGTCTTTGGGGCAGTTTTCCATTTCAGAATCGGATTCAAGTGTTAAAATGCCAATCCCCCTGAAGAAAGAACTCACTGCGAGTTCAACTCAGAGAGAAGTGTACCCGAGATAGGAGGGGCAGAGAGTTTTCTAGGAGATTCCCCAAGGGAGAAAAGACAGAACTGGGGTTGAGATCTAAAGATAAGTTGTGTGTACTTAATTAGTTCAATAAGCCAAAAGATTCCATGCATTTAGTATGTTCTGGCTTAATAATAAAGAGGCGAGATACAGATGAACCTAGTTCCAGGGCAGGAAAAGAGATGCCGATGCAGAGAACAGAGTTGTGGACGCAGTAGGGGAAGAATAATATGGGACAAATTGAGACAGTAGCATTGATACACACACACACACACATTATCATGTGTAAAACAAATAGCTAATGGGAAGGTGCTATATAAACACAGGGAGTTCAGCTGAGTGCTTTGTGATGACCTAGATGGCTGAAATGGGGGTCAGGCAAGGAAGGAAGTTTCAAGAGGGAGGGGATATATGTGTGCATATAGCTGATTCGGGGCTTCCCAGGTGACTCAGTAGTAAAGAATCTGCCTGCCAGTTGAAGGAGACAAAGGAGATGTGGGTTCAGTCCCTGGGTTGGGAAGATCCCCTAGAGGAGGAAATGGCAGTCCATTCCAGTGTTCTTGCTGGGAGAATTTTGTGGACGGAGGAGCCTGGCAGGCTACAGTCCATGGGGCTGCAAAGAGCTGGACATGACTGAGAATTGAACATGCACATAGCTGACTCACTTTGCTATGCAGCAGACACGGACCCAGCATTATAAAGCAATTATACTCCAGTAAAAAAAATTAAACACTAAAGAGGCAGTCAAAGGAGTCATTGATTGAATCTTCAAGAACCCAAGCAATTATTTTTTACTTCACTGTCCAGGTTACACTCCAGTGAATGTAAGACACCTAATTCTAGGGGAAAACCAAGACTTAGTAAGTACTTCTTTTACAATACATGATAAATCATAGGAAACCCTCATTTCGTTCAAATGCAGTGCTGATGACACACAGCGATGAGAGGGGAGTGTGGTCAGAATATGACCTTGGAATTCAGGGATGCTCTCCTGAGAGGTGGGAGAGAGGGACCAAGGGGCAGGGTTGTTTCTCCTGGAGTGAGTAAAATGGAATGTTGACAGAGTGCTAAAGTGAGAAGCTTCAGAGTATCTGATATCTTCTATTATTTGCTTTCTTTTTCTTTCTTCCTGTTTTCCTTTTCTTTTCCCCTAACAATCTACTGTTACTCATTCAGTCATGTATGACTCTCTGTAACCCCATGGACTGTGACCCACCAGGTTCCTCTGTCCATGGACTTCTCCAGGCAAATATATTGGAGTGGGTAGCCATTCTCTTCTCCAGGGGACCTTCCTCGACCCAGGGATTGAACCTGGGTCTTCTGCATTTCAGGCAGATCCTTTACCTTTTAAGCCATCAGGGCAGCCACTTCTGAACCATCTCTTTCACCTTTATATTTTTGTTTCTATTCTATGACTCAGTCTTCAGTATTTAAATGCATCTAAAGGTAATTCTCCTCTTCCATTTTGATAGCTCTGGAAAATATCTTTAGTTTAGGTAACTACCAATCTGGACTGAAGCCCTTTACAGAGGATGGTGCCTATGGATCTGCCAGAAGAAATGCTGCTTGCAATTGCTTTTCAGAAAATGTCAGG
This sequence comes from Muntiacus reevesi, assembly GCF_963930625.1. Lineage (NCBI taxonomy): Eukaryota > Metazoa > Chordata > Mammalia > Artiodactyla > Cervidae > Muntiacus > Muntiacus reevesi. Next base: position 135,260,069 of record NC_089251.1, read on the forward strand.
ATACCTCTACTAGTTTGAAAAACTGATAATTATTAAATAGAGTTTTCTGAGAGACTTGTAGGCAGTAGATTAACCTCTTATATTTTATAGCAATTTTTGACTTTACCAAAAGGCCAAGGAGCAAAGTTTGATTACATTGGTAAAATGTTAAATTAGTGCTAAATATCCCATACAGGGATAGGATAATGGATATATAGGTCTCTAATAAATTAAAGAATGGGGAAGTGAGCAAAGAAATATTTAAATTGATTTTTTTTAAGGTAAAAGATGGAGGAGAATTTAAGTACCGATAGATTTATTCACAATGACTGGATTTAGTTCCCATACCTATGTACATCATTCTAAATATTTTCAGCTGCAGTCAGACTACTAAAGACCTTTAAGGAGTTAAATACAAAATAAAATACATTTTATTTGAGCCTACCGTGCACATTTGGTCTTTCAGCTAATGTTATATGATGAATATCTTCCTGTTTACCTATTAGCATACACTAAGATTCCACTGTGGTCACATCTTTAGAAACTTATCTTCTAAGGATAAAATATAAATAGATGTCACATTCACTTTATGTGGCTTTTTTTGGGGTTGTTATTGTCTTTTCTTTTCAGAGGACATGTATTTCTAATAGTTTCATCTTAGCCAAAAGTCTGCATTTTAGTCTCAAAAAGAGATCCCAATGAATAATTGAAGAAAAATTTCCCTTCGAAGGAGTAAATAGACCACTAAGCAGTTCGTCCTGACTCCTCTGCTGAGATTGGAATCATTTAGGGTCTCAACATAACAACTTCTTTGAGCAACAAGAAACATATTCTCAGAAGTAACATAAATAAACCACTCAATTTCTTTGTGGTTTAAGTGCCACAGGGATTAGGACAAACACAGGGAATATAAGGGCAATTCCAGGTATTTTTATAGAGAAGACGTATCTGCCCTAATCTTGAAGTTAGTTTTAGTCGATCTACATGTTACGATACTGACATGAATCAACTTTCTCTAAATCTTGAGTGATGAGGAAAATGAACAAGTTGGGTGGAGCTCGGAAATAAACAGAAGCTCCGTAGCATGTACAGGCATGATTTGGACTGGTATCAGTTAATAGGAGTTTTGAGGGAAGAGGGATCATATTTGTAAACAAGTTGCAAACATACTGTTGCAAATAAATTGCAAGCAGTGCAGAATGAAAGATGTATTATAAGTATACAAGTAACTGGCCTAGAATTAGCATTTTTTTGTTAAAAGTAAATGAAAGCAGAATTGCTTGATTTCTCATGACTTTGCAACTCTCCGTTGTCTCAAGGGTAGTTCAAGTTATCCATCCACCCCAGAATTCTGTATACTAAGGGTGGAGTGTGGGCCTTGTGCTTTGCTGAGTCCTCTACTGGGCTTTTTTCTTGACTCGATATTTTGACTTACTGTGTGAATTGTGACTGATTGCTTGGTACCTTCAGGCCACCGGTTTCCCCTAGCAGCCTAGTAAGTGTTTACTTGCAAAAATCTTCGTGTGTGAAAATGTGTGTGAAAGACCTACTTAAAAATAATTCACACATAAAGAATGCCTATAATTCTAAAATATTTTTTTAAGAAATGCATTTAAAGCTTTCAGTTTTCACTTAGACTGTTAAAGTGATTTCATGCCACCCAGACTGTTTCCTCCTCTTCTTCCTGCTGCTGTTGCTGCTAAGTTGTGTTAGTCGTGTTTGATTCTGTGTGACCCCATAGATGGCAGTCCACCAGGCTCCTCTGTCCCTGGGATTCTCCAGGCAAGCATACTGGAGTGTGTTGCCATTTCCTTCTCCAATCCTCTTCTTCCTAGGGGTTAAATTTATGTCAATTACATGTAGCTTTGCATTCAGAAATTGAATCGATTTCAGCAAATTCTCTACTGCTTCCTACAGAATAAAAAGAGCCCACTTCCATTTTTACAGTACTGTGATGTTTTCATGGATGTGTTTGTGATTCCAGATTTATTACCCTAATTATGAGCTAATGAGCAAAGAGCTTTGCAGGGAAATTTGAATCACTTGCTAAAGTAGGACAAATGATCAGCTTAAGCAAGATAAAACATCTCGTGTTGTTTGGTACCCTTTAACTCACCAGCAGGGAAGCCTGTCCCAGCCAAGTTAAATCAGTTTTCAGAGAAAGGCAGTGACTGCTACCTTGAAAACAATAACTCTCCTGCAATTTTAAGGAGTTTGCTTGGCTGCATCCAAATGTCTTTGAATCCCTTTAATTGGAGTTCTCCTTTAGCCACTTCGACAGCCCTCTCTTACTATTTCTAAGAAGAATGTGAAGGAAGATATTGTCTGATCTCCTTACAACCCAATCAGGAGATTGGAAATAATTTAACATAAAGAAAATGTAGTATAAGTATAGACTTTTTAATCTGGTATTAAGCTTTCTTCTCTTTTGCTGTTGTTTAGTCACCCAATCATGTCCAACTCTTTTATGACCCCATGAAATGGGATTTTTCCAGGCAGGAATACTGGAGTGGGTTACAATTTCCTTTTTCAGGGGAACTTCCTGACCGGGGATCAAACCCATGTCTCCTGCCCACGTCTCCGGCATTGCAGGCAGATTCTTCCCCACTGAGCCACTGGGGAAGCCCCATTTTCTTCTCTTAACACAGTACAAATATTTCATTTTAATATTTTTTTCCTCTGGGAGCCAGAAAAGATAGAGGTGTATGTTTTACTTTCATTTCTCTTTCCTTCATGTTCTCTCATATGGAAAACAACTTTGAGATTTGCTTTGGAGTTAGATGATCATCACTTTAAAAAATAAGTTAAGGACCTGATTTTTAGCGTTAACTTCCTCTTTCCAAGTGTATCCTTCTAATATGACTGTTTTGAGAATTCTGAGAAATGATACAAACTATCATATAAGGGGACCACCAGGGTGTTCTTAAGAGATATAGTAGGAGAGGTAAGGAAATTAGTCAGCTAAATTAACTAGTCGTTTTAGAGGACATGAGATCTTTAGTGCCATCACGTTATGCCTCATTAGCTCCATTAGTTGCCTGACATTGTCATTATTCTACCCACTTCTTTCTGTGCAGTTTCACCGTGTCAGCTTTGATTTCCCCTGTACTTATTTTTTTTCCAGCTTAAAGCTATTATATCACCTTCCATGAGCATTGATTTTTAGTCAGGTGTCACAAATTTCCCACTCATCATTTCCTTGCAAGCATAAAACTGACTATTATGGCTACTGCAGCACCCTTTCATTATTTCAGAGTTAATCACTTATTCCTATTGGCCAATTCTAGCATCCTCCTTCCACATTAAACTCAATGTTTAAATCTTTAAATGTTGTAATTGACAAACACTGAAATAACTTCCTATCAGTGTGCTTTGACCAAAATAAATCAGTAAGAGAGCAAGGAAGAGACAGCTGATACAAGCACTTGTTTTAAACAATTGTAAAGTATCTATTGTTTGTCCAGAATTGTAACAGATGATGTTGGAAGTGTGACAGAAATACCACCTTATCTTTATAGTACAGTTGTGCCTCACTAGCCATAGAGGATTGGCTCTAGGAGCACTCTCGAATACCAAAAGCCAAGGATGCTTAAGTCTCTTCTATAAAATGGCATAGTATTTGCATATAACATACTGCACATCCTCCTGTGTATGTTATAATGCCTGATACAATGTAAATACTATGTAGATAGTTGTAAATACTATGTAGATAGTTGTAAATACGACACAAACAATTTATAAAACAGTTGCTGGAACACAGCAGATTCAAGTTTTGCTTACTGGTACTATCTAGACTTTTTCCCCAAATATTTTTGAGCTGTGATTGGTTGAATCTGTGGATGCAGAACCCAAGGATATTAAGGGTCAACTGTACTTAAAGTCTTGTTAGGTGAAGCAATTTTGAAAGAAGAGTTAGAACCTCAACTGTAAAGTTTACTGTTTTCTGTTCAGCTTAGTTTTAACTTGTCTGGACTGCTTTAAGGAGAAGGCAATGGCACCCCACTCCAGTACTCTCGCCTGGAGAATCCCATGGATGGAGGAGCCTGGTAGGCTGCAGTCCATGGGGTTGCTAAGAGTCGGGCATGACTGAGTGACTTCACTTTCACTTTTCACTTTCACACATTGGAGAAGGAAATGGCAACCCACTCCAGTGTTCTTTCCTGGAGAATCCCAGGGACGGGGGAGCCTGGTGGGCTGCTGTCTGTGGGGTCGCACAGAGTCGGACACGACTGAAGTGACTTAGCAGCAACAGCAAGACTGCTTTAAATTTTAGAAAAATTAAATAAGTCAATAACTTTTTTTTTTAAGCAATGTGAGAAGCAATAATTTTTAGAACTTCAAACAATGAATTGACATTTTTAATAGAAACAAGCATTGCCAATTGAACTTTTTAGTGTAACTCTCACTAGCAGAGCTGACATAGCTATATCAAAAATACAATAAATCCCTTAGAAATTGGTAGGACATAGCACTTTCTCACCAATTTTTTGATTAAAGTTTGTTTAATAAACAAGTATTTTTTTCCTCTAGAAAAATAAAAACTAAAATGAACTCTAGCTTCATGGAAAAGAACTAGTTTACAGTAGTATCTGTCTTAAGCAGCATAAAGACCATCACTTTGAAAGAAAAGATGGTGTATACAGTCACCTGTCACAGCCACACAGAAGTCACAGCATACAAACACAAGATTTCTAAGAAAGAAATAGGAGATAACCGCAAGTGTAGTCACCTCATTTTGTCAAGTGTTATACAACTGCCTATTGGAAGTGATTTTTAAAAATTGTGTTTTTAGGGAAAAAGTGAGAAATGGGGGTTTGTAGGAATTTACATCATGTTCCATAGCCACTCAGATATTTTTAAGTTTCTCTTTGAGATATGTGGTAAAGAACAGCTTTGAAAGCATGTAATATGTATAAAAATACTGTGAGGGAAAGGTTATTTCTCTAAAGTGTAAGTGAGAGGTTAGATTACAAATGTTGACCCAGTCAACAAGAAGGATGATAAAACTGCACAGTCTTCACCTGGCAAGTCACATCTCTGTCTTTGTAAAATATTTTCTTCTTTTCAGGGTCATTTCCAACTTTTTGTTAAGTCTGTCATGGTTCCAGTCCTGAAAGGCAGCAAGCTTTATCGGAAAGAACGTCAAGGCAATAGAGTCATCTGATTGGAAATTCCATACTCTCCCTAGTCAGGTAGCAAGCTCACCTTCTACAGTAAAATGTGAATAATTCTAAAGGCCAAAGTTGCCTATATCATAGGAATGTTGCTAAAATAAAACAAGGTAACAGATTTGAAAGCATACTGAAGAAAAACATTTCTTGGGCATCTATTAAATTTCCCAATCATGAATTATGTGCTTATAGTTGGTGTATTTAAGCTCATTTAAACTTGAAAGCACCATGGTAAATATCATTGAAGGGGCAGTAGAGGGCTTCCTTGGTTGCTCAGTGCTATAGAATCCACCTGCCAATGCAGGAGACATGGCTTTGATCCCTGGTCCAGAAGGATTCCACATGCTGTGGAGCAACTCAGCCCATTGTGCCTTAACTATGGAACCCGGGAACTGCAGCTACTGAAGCCGTATGCCCAAGAGCTCATGCTCCACAACAAGAGAAGCCCATGCACCTCAACTAGAGAGTAGCCCCTGATCGCTGCAACTCCAGAAAAGCCTGCGCAGCAACAAAGACCCAACACAGCCAAAAACAAATGCATAAATAAATAATCAAAAGTTGGTAGGATGCATTTAAAAAAAGAAAAATTTTAAAGACTATCCATCCAACTGCTAAGCATTTGTAACACTTGATCCAATTTTCCAGAAGTTTTCGATACGGATAGCCACTCCTATTTCAGATGCCATTAGTATTTTGAGTATCCTGAATTTAGGTTTTATTTTTGCTGAATTATATTAGTTATTGTAAATATGCCCTGTAATTCTCAATACAGTATATCATGTAATGTTACTACAAAGTTTTATTCCATTGATTCTAATACACACTGTAGAAACTTCGGTTAACACCTATCCCTCTCCAGCCTTCCTTTAGAGGAATTTCCTGCTTACACACCTTTTACTGTGTTATTTATTCTCTTATATAAGATGGCAATGTATAAAACCTACTCTGCAAATAGTAATACACTCCTAGAAGATGAGATAGCTAGAGTAATTTTTCCTTTTATTTGGTAATTACACTTAGCAATTTTAGAAACTCCAAATTACTGTGTTACTTAAAACAGAATAAAATGCAATATTTGGCATAAATTTATATATATATGTATATACTATATATATATTCAGCTTTTTTTTTCAGCTGCAGCATCTGACACTGCTTAGCAACAGTGGTTAAATTATTTGAAAGACAGCAAACATTTCTTACTCCACTAATATGGCTTGAAATTACTGTTTTATCTAATCTTATGTACATAGAGGGGCTTCCCAGTTGGCACAGTGGTAAAGAATCCACTTGCCAATACAGAAGACACAAGAGATGTGGGTTTGATCCCTGAGTCAGATAGATCCCCTGGAGTAGGAGATGGCAACGCAGTTTAAGTGTTCTTGCCTAGAAAATTCCATGGACAGAGGAGCCTGGTGGGCTGTAGTCCAAGGGGTCACATACAGTCGGACACGACTGAACACACACACATGTACATAGGGAGACCCTACAAAAATAAAAGAGTAATTAATACATTGGCATTTCTCTTCTGGAGTAACTGTCTTCAATCTTAATTGGAAGCTTCTTAGAGAAAATACATCTTTAGGGGTTTCAACATGATGCTCCTTTCAGAATGTGCATAGTGACTTAAACATTTATTTCCTCAAAACATGTTTATGGATTCAAGATAAAATTCCTTTATAACTAATGAATCTCTCAGTAAATATATCTTAAGATAAAAGGTCTAGCTTTTCCAGTTATGCACAGAAATACAAGTCTTGCTTAAGACTATCTTGCATCTATGCTAATATTGCTCAAGATTCCTAATCGTCCCCAAAATTTGCTCATCATCCCCTATGGAAACAGGAGTAGATTAAAATTATTTCAGTAATGTCTCAAAATTACAGCAAATGAATCAAAATATCAGCTCTTCTCTCCTAGTATTTCTCCTAAAATCCAATCATGCATGTCTACAGAATTTTACAGCTCTACAGAATGAGACTGTTCTGTTCCTGGACTCTTTTCTTCTTATACTTCTTTTAAAGTAAAATTGCTATCTAGGCATCTAACTATATATCTTAATTTTATTTTATTTTATTTTTATTTTTCAGTGGGTTTTGTCATACATTGATATGAATCAGCCATAGAGTTACACGTATTCCCCATCCCAATCCCCCCTCCCACCTCCCTCTCCACCCGATTCCTCTGGGTCTTCCTAGCCCACCAGGCCTGAGCACTTGACTCATGCATCCCACCTGGGCTGGTGATCTGTTTCACCATAGATAATATACATGCTGTTCCTTCAAAACATCCCACCCTCACCTTCTCCCACAGAGATCAAAAGTCTGTTCTGTACTTCTGTGTCTCTTTTTCTGTTTTGGATATAGGGTTGTCATTACCATCTTTCTAAATTCCATATATATGTGTTAGTATACTGTAATGTTCTTTATCTTTCTGGCTTACTTCACTCTGTATAATGGGCTCCAGTTTCATCCATCTCATTAGAACTGATTCAAATGAATTCTTTTTAACGGCTGAGTAATATTCCATGGTGTATATGTACCACAGCTTCCTTATCCATTCATCTGCTGATGGGCATCTGGGTTGCTTCCATGTCCTGGCTATTATAAACAGTGCTGTGATGAACATTGGGGTGCACGTGTCTCTTTCAGATCTGGTTCCCTCAGTGTGTATGCCCAGAAGTGGTATTGCTGGGTCATATGGCAGTTCTATTTCCAGTTTTTTAAGAAATCTCCACACTGTTTTCTATAGTAGCTGTACTAGTTTGCATTCCCACCAACAGTGTAAGAGGGTTCCCTTTTCTCCACACCGTCTCCAGCATTTATTGCTTGTAGACTTTTGGATAGCAGCCATCCTGACTGGCGTGCAATGGAATCTCATTGTGGTTTTGATTTGCATTTCTCTGATAATGAGTGATGTTGAGCATCTTTTCATGTGTTTGTTAGCCATCTGTATGTCTTCTTTGGAGAAATGTCTGTTTAGTTGTTTGGCCCATTTTTTGATTGGGTCATTTCTTTTTCTGGAATTGAGCTTCAGGTGCTGCTTGTATATTTTTGAGATTAATCCTTTGTCTGTTTCCTCATTTGCTATTATTTTCTCCCAATCTGAGGGCTGTCTTTTCACCTTACTTATAGTCTCCTTTGTTGTGCAAAAGCTTTTAATTTTCATTAGGTCCCATTTGTTTATTTTTGCTTTTATTTCCAATATTCTGGGAGGTGGGTCATAGAAGATCTTGCTGTGATTTATGTCAGAGAGTGTTTTGCCTATGTTCTCCTCTAGGAGTTTTATAGATTCTGGTCTTACATTTAGATCTTTAATCCATTTTGAGTTTATTTTTTTGTATGGTGTTAGAAAGTGTTCTAGTTTCATTCACCAATATCACTGATGAACATAGATGCAAAAATCCTTAACAAAATTCTAGCAAACAGAATCCAACAACATATTAAAAAAATCATACACCATGACCAAGTGGGCTTTATCCCAGGAATGCAAGGATTCTTTAATATCCACAAATCAATCAACGTAATACACCACATTAACAAATTGGAAGATAAAAACCATATGATTATCTCAATAGATGCAGAGAAAGCCTTTGACAAAATTCAACACTCATTTATGATTAAAACTCTCCAGAAAGCAGGAACAGAAGGAACACACCTCAACATAATAAAAGCTATATATGACAAACCCACAGCAAGCATCACCCTCAATGGTGAAAAATTGAAAGCATTTCCTCTGAAATCAGGAACAAGACAAGGATGCCCACTCTCACCACTACTATTCAACATAGTGTTGGAAGTTTTGGCCACAGCAATCAGAGCAGAAAAAGAGGTAAAAGGAATCCAGATTGGAAAAGAAGAAGTGAAACCCTCGCTGTTTGCAGATGACATGATCCTCTATATAGAAAACCCTAAAGACTCTTCCAGAAAATTACTAGAGCTAATCAATGAATATAGTAAAGTTGCAAGATATGAAATTAACACACAGAAATCCCTTGCATTCCTGTATACTAACAATGAAAAAACAGAAAGAGAAATTAAGGAAACAATACCATTCACCATTGCAACAAAAAGAATAAAATACGTAGGAGTATATCTACCTAAAGAAACGAAAGATCTATACATAGAAAACTATAAAACACTGATGAAAGAAATCAAAGAGGACACAAACAGATGGAGAAACATACTGTGTTCATGGATTGGAAGAATCAATATTGTCAAAATGGCTATTCTACCCAAAGCAGTCTATAGATTCAATGCAATCCCTGTCAAGCTACCAACGGTATTTTTCACAGAACTAGAACAAATAATTTCACAATTTGTATGGAAATACAAAAAACCTCGAATAGCCAAAGTAATCTTGAGAAAGAAGAATGGAACTGGAGGAATCAACCTGCCTGACTTCAGACTCTACTACAAACCCACAGTCATCAAGACAGTATGGTACTGGCACAAAGACAGAAATATAGATCAATGGGACAGAATAGAAAGCCCAGAGATAAATCCACGAACCTATGGACACCTTATCTTTGACAAAGGAGGCAAGGATATACAATAGAAAAAAGACAATCTCTTTAACAAGTGGTGCTGGGAAAATATATCTTAATTTTAAACTTGTCCCCCAAATCCTCGGTTCCTTAATTTTACATAAGATCTTCATTCTCATGTGGCTGTTAGTTTGAACTGGTTTTTGCCCTAAATCATTCCTACCATCAAATAATTAAACTGATGAACAACATTATATAAAACATGCAATTGTTTATTTAAAATAGAAAAGGATGAACTAGAATAACTATAGAGAATAATAATGATTGAATATATAGAGAAACATATGGAAAGTCCATGGCATAGTAACTGGCACTGAAGACTCCCAGTAATTGTTCAACATCATTCTTTCATACTTTCCCCAATCATCCCTGTGAAAATATTTAATAATAAACTTAAGCATTGTAAGAAATTGAAATTACTTTTGAATTAGACAAAAGAAGATTATATTGCACATAAGTTTTTATGTTATACTTTATGCAAAATCAGAAAAAATATCCATTTCCACAGGTAGAGGGTAGAAGTGGGAAAAGGAGGGAAGACCTTTTCATTTAGTTGACCAAAGACTAAGCCAGACTTTGAACTCTAGCAGCAGTCTTTTCCTATTCCCAAAAATTAAAAGATATCAGGCCCTGGAAATTCCCCAGTGAAGTCAGAGTTTATTATAGACACTATATTTTGTTATTCCCGATTGTTTTAGTTGCATTTTTCTGCTGCGTATTGATTATCTTTGGTCTCAGTTACCATTTGTTGCTCCAGTATTCATCTTCAGGACCCTTTTCTCCGCAGATATGTTCATCTAAATGCTGCTGCCTGGCTTCCATTGCTGGGATCACATAATTCTTTTCTGAAAACCCCTTAGGTGCCTGAATTGGGTTTTGAGGTCATCTGTCAACATTCCCATTGTTATTCCTGGCTATTGCTCTACTTCTGTTTCTCCTACTTGCTTCTTCATGAACTGCCTATAAACCTTTAGCCATACTCCTCTACATTCATTTCTGAACTTTCTTCAATAGTCAACTGAAAATCCACTTTATATATAAAGCTTTTCCCATTTTAGTAAAAGCTAATGAAGCCCTTGGGCTGTTTTCAGAGAGAACACTTGGTTGTACACTTGGTTCCAATTTGACCAATGTGCTCGTCTTCTTATATAAAATGAGTTTAGAGATATGTACAAACATGTGAACATGATCACATGTATTTGACTCTTCTTTAATTAGATTATCTCGAGTAGAAACTGCACTCTAACACATATCTTAGGCTCTCACCATAGTGCAAATGCATGGATATAAGCAATAAAATGCTCAAACATATTTTAAGTGATCATAAATAAAACATATACTGATCTAGAATGACGTGCCTAAATCCATAGTTGAGATGGCAAATACTAACCTTCTCTTATGTGTCTATAGCTCTCTAATTACCTCACTAATTCTGGCTGCTATCTTTCTAAAGGACTGGTAAAGATTACCAGATGTGTAGGAATATACTTTTCATTGACAAGTGGGGTAGTGAAAATACAATCTTTAGGAGAGTTGTTTTTCTGTGTTCTTTTATTTTTGTTTCTGTAGTAGGTGGTCATATTATCACTTGTAGTCTTTGGTTTACTTGTGTGTGTGTGTGTGTGTGTGTGTGTGCGTGTGTGTGTGTGTGTGTGTTAGTTCCTCAGTTGTGTCTGACCCTTTGCGACCCCTTGGACTGAAGCCTGCCAGGCTCCTCTGTCCATGGAATTCTCTAGGCAAGAATACTGGAGTGGATAGCCATTCCCTTCTTTAAGGGATCTTCCCAAACCAGGGATCAAACGGGGGTCTCCTGCATTGCAGGCAGATTCTTTATCATCTGAGCCACAAAGGAAGCTCACTTTTTCTATAGTCTTCCTAACCTTTGGAAACAAAGTTGCATCTGCTTGATCACCACTTTATTAGCTTGGCCAAAGACATATCCGGCTTCCCTGTGGCTCAGACAGTAAAGAATCTGCTAGCAATGCGGGAGACCTAGGTTTGATCCCTAGAGAAGGGAATGCCAACACACTCCAGTATTCTTCCTTGGAGAATCCCATGGACAGAGGAGACAGGTGGGCTACAGTCCATGGGGCCACAAAGAGTCGGATATTACTGAGTGACTGACACTTTCACTTTCAAAGACATATTGGCACCAGAGGCCAATTTAGGATAAAATCACAAGTCTAAAGTCCTATTAGAAAATATCACTTGATTCACAGAGAAGCATGCTAGTCACAAGTGACTGGTAGAGATGCCTTCTTGTTATCAGTTGTCTTTGCACACAAGGCCCTCAGTATATCCTTTGCACACTACAAGGTAAGTGCTTTGGATCCCTGGTAAATTGGTTTAGGTAGGAAGTCATTTCAAATAAGGTGAACTCAAATGTTCAAATAAACAACCAAGTTGACTGTGGAATTGGGAAATAGGATGCCGAAGTGGGGTAATTTTAAATGGCATGAAGTCCCTGGATAAGATCAGAGAAAAGTTCCCTTTTCAGCTGATTACCACTTCATGGCACCTTGCTGTGGTCAGGATTAATTGTCTGCATGAGTCTGAGACAAGTCTTATCTCTGGTCCCACAGCATGAAAGCCTTTGAAACAGAGGTGGGTTACCCAAGAGCTCTGGGACAGAGCGGACAGCAGGGACAGTGGCATCTCTGCCAGCTGGGTAGTTCTGGTTAGGAGCATTTCAGGATTAGGTATAGATGGCATTAATCCACAGCAGGAAAGTTGGGTCTGGCTCATGCTTCTGATTTGGAAAATCACTTCCAACATTCTCTTTCTAACTATGTCTGGAGAATGGTTTATTATTTTCATAATACTGAGACCTGATGTCTCAGCAGAAGCCTAAAGTCTTCTCACCAAATACAGCTCAGAACTTGATGTAAACAAAGTCATCCTTCATTTAGTCGGTTGTAGTTCTTTAAGATGTCATTCCCTTACTTTGGAGATTTTACATTCAGTGTCCCTACTGAAAAACCCTTCTTCCTCTGTGTCCCCACCATAGGTCCATTTTGTGCCTTGCAAACTTCCCATCTAAAGCTCTTCATAATTTTGTTCCCTATTCTCTTGTCCTTATTCCTTAAAGATACTATGGGACCAACCAGATAAGTTCTGTTGGAAACAATAAAGTACCTTTTACTTGTAAAGATAAGAACAATAGGCAAGAAATAGAGACTTAAAATTCATGGAAAGAGAAGATTCCACCCTCTGAAAAAGGACTTTCCAAGTGATATTCATCAAAAATTCACAGGACAACATCAACAACAAAAGGAGGTGATGAGTATGTCACTGGTTTAAATTTCATAGAAACCCAATGTCTCTTTGATTTCAGAGCTAGAAGGGACTTTCAATACCAAGTGGACCCAGTTTTTCATCTTACTCATAAAAGACCTGAGGCTCAGAAATACCAAGGGGTTATCCTCAGGCTGTTCAGTTAGTGAGATCTGCCTCCTTGGGCTGCTGTCACTTCAGTTCTCCTTCTAAACCACCACAAAGTCTCCCATAGGATAGTGAAAGAATGAAACATACTATGTTGCAAAGATATGCTTACATGTAACGTGGCCATGAAAAATAAAATTTGAAAAAGTTGGAGGATAGAAGCCTATTCAATAATCTGACCTAGATTCTAGTCATCCCAATCACATCACTTTTTAATAGCGAGTAGAATATTTTTAAGCAAAAGGGACCCATTATTGTGACTCACCACAATCAGATACAATCAGTTAATACCTCCTATGGGGGTTTAAGAGACCCAACAGTACATAACCAGTTTTCCAACATATTCATTTCCTCATTCAGTACTGATCTCCGATGATTATTTCTCAGTGCTTATAACCTTCTTAAATTTTTAGACCATTTGAAACTGAGGGCTCCCTTTTCTTTGAAAAGGTAATTCCAATGTAACCTGCTTTGGGAATCAAGGTAGGATGCTTAGGAAACTGCTGCACCCACAGAAAACTTTTTGCCTGGTGTCTGATAAGGTGATCACCAATTGCTGTCTTAAGATGTGAAATCGCCTGGGAATCTCCCAACATCACTTTAGTAAGTGACATATAACCAGGGCAAGGAAGACGATTGCATTCCTTATTAACCAACCAGGGCCGTTTGGTAATTGGGATATCATCTGGAAGGGACAGACATCCGGGATGCCTGAAATGTAAAGTGAATTCAGGCTTGCTTGCCTGGACAAATCCCCAGTGGAAGAAAATGTATAGAGCAGCTACTTGGATGCCATGTAAGGAGTTACTAGCCAGCTGAGCAGAGTGAGTGACATTTGGTTGAGGCAGGGTGTGGGCACAGTACTCCAGGCAATCTGGCTCTCATCTTCTCTAGTATTTATTTGGCAAACACAGCCATCGTGCCTCACTACTCCCCCTCATGTCTGAAGCAGTCATCTTGGGGTGAGAAGATTTATTATAGATTTCACATAGTATTAAAGAGCTTTTCACAGAGAGCTTTTCACAGAGATCCTCCTGGGAAACATGGCCAGGTCAAAGAGGAATGGATGGCAGCAGTGACTCTGACCTGGCCCAATCACCTTCAACCAGTTCTGGCTTCCTTGCTTTCCCAAGACCTTTCTTTATATTTTCAGATGAGCCCTAATCAAGTTGCAATCTCTTGAGGTAGGATTGAACTTCCCTGGTGGCTCAGGTGGTAAAGAATCTACCTGCAATGTGGGAGACTGGGGTTCGATCCCTGGATTGGGAAGGTACCCTGAAGAAGGGAATGGCAGCCTGCTCCAGGATTCTTGCCTCGAGAATCCCATGGACAGAGGAGCCTTGTAGACTACAGTCCATGGGATCGCAAAGAGTAGGACATGACTGAAGGACTTGCAGCTCACTTAGATAGGAGAGATGGCACATCATAAGACAGAGGCTCCATTTTCCTCAAGAAGCTGAGGAGGTGTGAGTGCTAGAAGGAAGAAAGGCAGTCAGTCATCTTCTTTGTTCACAGCTTCTATTTAGGGCAAAGTCAAGGTCTCCTCACCTTGATAAACGGTGTACCTATTATTAAAGGGGAGTGCCCATTCCCTGGGGACTCTTGGTTTTTAGTTTTTTTTGCTCCTTCTGGGTCTGACCTGCTTTCCGCAGGTCAAAGTCAGGGAATCAGCTGTAAGGAATTCTCTACTGCAACAGAATTCAAGAAAGGAAATATGTGTGGGCACACACACATATGCACACACAAACGGGGGCTGTCTTGCTTGCCCACCCCCCTGCTGCCCGTGCCACACTCAGCTTCTTGATTTCCTTTGTGATTTCATCAGGACCAGAAGTAGGACAAGGAGGTTACCGTTTGAAGGTGGTAATGGAATGGGTTACATTTGTTCCATTTCCTATGCTCTTTGCATTCATGAGATCATTATCATGAAAACGGATTTGCACTGTGCCATTTCCTGTTCTTGTTAAAATCTTTATCATGACTAGAAGGTACCAGGTCTTAACGCCTGGTGTTCTATTTAACTGTTTTCAATAACTGCTGTGTAGGGTGACTTTTCCTCCCATGCCGTGTTGTCTGCCCCAGAGTCAAGGTACCGCAGTCTGGGCAGCTGAGCTCTCTGAAGGCTCTCAGCGCGAGGGTAGAACTGCACATCTTCCTTCCATATCCCAACCTCACCAACGGAAGTACTTTCACAAGAGACTGACTCGCTCCACTGCCTTCCACAGCAAGTTCAGATGCCCACTTTTCTTATTCCTGACTCTTTCAAGCCCAAATGACACTCCTAGTGACAGTCGGATTGTATCACTTCAGGGGCAAGGCAGTGCAGTCTCCAATTATCATCAAACAGTTTCCGCAGCGTTACCATGCTCAGACTTCAGGCTGTTGATATGGATTAGATCAAAAATAGAGCATGGTATAATAAGAACCTTTGCTTCCTGGCATGGACTAGAATCAGAATAGCTAATGGTACAACACTTTCAAGCTTTTTTTTTTTTTTTTTTTTTTTTTTTTTAGTAAAGTAGGTTTAGTTCTTGTGAAAGCTGCTGAATTGACAGCTCAGGGTACTATGGATAGAAAAATGATAAGTTTTCCTTCTTTGCTAGTATACCTTCGGCCTGCCCCGGAGGGAATGTCTCAAGAAGAGAAAGGCGAGTTCTTTTTCCAGATACTTTTAATCTTTGAATTTGGGAGTAGGAGTATTATCCAAGCTGCTTATTATGAGGAATGTATCAAGATGTGGCTGCTTTCCCTAAGATCAAAGCTAAAATGGACAGATCATTTCATATAGGCAACTGCAAAATCATCCAGCTAGAGCCCCAGTTTTGAAATCATGTGTATCTTCTCACAAGTGAACCACCAATTGCTCCAAGTGAGTTTTGCAATGCCCTATTTGTGGTTGAAGTTTTAAGAATTCAACATTTAGAGGAAGATAAAGTAGAGCATTTGCTTTATACCCAGCACTTCCCATGATTACCCACCTATATTTCTTGATAGCAGCACTCAAAGTAGTGGTGCTGACTGGGATGACCTAAAGACTTTAGCCCTAGGTTGAAGGGTGGTGGGGTGTCCAGTCTTCCAAAACTTGGTAGGGGTTGCCCTAATCACCCCCCTATTATACAGGTAAGTGAAAGTGTTAGTTGCTTAGTCATGTCTGACTCTTTGCCACCCCTTGGACTGTAGCCCACCAGGCACCTCTGTCCATAGAATTCTCCAGGAAAGAATACTGGAGTGGGTTGCCATGCCCCAGAGGATCTTCCAGGCCCAGGGATTGAACCCGAGTCCCCCACACTGCAGACAGATTCTTTACCATATGAGCCACGAGAGAAGTCTTTAAAATTATTATAGGACTCACCTGATATTCATAAACTTTGGGGTGAGGGTTCACTGATGCATATCAAGAGCGTTCTGAAATTCCTGAGATTCTATATAAATTTTTGTAAGCTTAAACAATTTTTTTTTTTTCCTGCCAAGAGTGTACTTCCAAATTTTTACCTGATTTTCAAGGTGATCTGTGACATCTCATATTTTAAGAGCTGCTACTTTAGGCAGTCATATTACATTCCTTACTTTTCTCCAGTTTCTGGACCAACTGTCACCAGTCCCACTCAGAAAATACTCAGAGGAAAGGCAGTAGATCATTAACAATACAATAATGTCTTCTTAAATATAGATAGTACCTCTACAATCATGTACATATTCACCTACTAACTCCAGCCACTTTAAGAATTCCCTTAATGAACACTATCATTTTAAGAAGGAGAAAGAAAAATATCTGCCACCTTATAATGGATGGAAGTCTATTACCAAATATAACAATTCTCTGAGAAACAATATGGGAATGCCAATGCAAACATGACCACATTGCCTGCTCTGATTTTTAGCAAAGGAGAGAGAAGAAAAAAGCGAAAGAGAACAGCCTCTCCTTTGCTACCTAATATCGTTCCGGGGAGTTCATAAGGTCAGGAACTTGACACTGGTTTCGAGTGGAAGCTAGTCAAGCAGGATTTCTTTGCCCTCTGGACAAATGGTTGGCCTACTTCAGGAATTCTGAATAATTATTGCTGTTCTCTTCAGTCAGAAGTTTACCTTTCACAAACCATAGAGCTTGTGGCATTAACTTAATCCCATTGTCTGAGCGCACAAAATCAGTTTTGCTCGGCAGTTATTGTTCCTAATTTATGAGTCTGAGACCTTTTTTATCTCACTTCTCGGGTCCTCACGCAAAGGTAGCACTCATGGGATTGTTTAGAACTGACATAAAGTCCAGTACCCTGCCCTTCCTGGAAGGAAATCCCCTCATAAATACAGAGTACTAGAGAGGGAACACATTGTCACCCTTGCTGTCTCCCCACGAAACTACTCATATGTAAAGTAATTAGCCTCCAACTAATAAAAATAAATGGAAGAAAAAATAAAATAAAAAATTAAAATAAAATAAAATACTGATAGAAGTAAAAAAATAATAATTCCCATTTTTGTTGTTGTTTAGTCGCTAAGTTGTATGTGCCTCTTTAGCAACCACATGGGCTGTAGCCCGCCAGGCTCCTCTGTCCTTGGGATTCTCCAGGCAAGAATACTGAAGTGGGTTGCCATGCCCTCCTCCAGGGGATCTTGCTGACCTAGGAATTGAATCCCTGTCTCCTGCTTGGCAGGTGGATTCTTTACCACTGAATCACTTGGAAAGCCCAGATAGCTTTATAGAAGCTGAAAAATTCATAGCCCAACAAGAGAAAGAAATCAGTTGTCTGTACTGACGTCATTACTGTGTTGTTATGAAACAGGTAATTGAATGAGTTAAGTTTTTTCATAGTCAGTCCTTGAACAAAATCAGCATCTATGTGTGGTTGAAGAAGACATGGTCTTGGCAACCACTGGTCAAAATGGCCAGTAGTTTTATTTTCTTCAGTGAGGCAAATTTCCCTCCGTTTTTAACTCCCTCTTATTATTCCTTGGTGATTTCTATTGTTTTGGAATCATTCTCAGCCATACATAACAAGTACTATTAACCATATGGGATTACTCATCTAAATTCCCAGGGAACAGAGAGTAGCTGTGAATATTTTTGTATGCTTGCTGTATTATTGCTTTCAGGCTGCCTCAGATTATTAGAGTAATTTTACCAAGAATCCCCAAGCAATTGAGATCTCAGGAATTACTCTGCCTCTAATAGGAAGCCCATTAATTCTGAGGGAAAATATATTAAAGTGTTGTTCCACAAGTGGTATATTTGCTTAAAAGGTGTGTGTACTTTGATCTAGTATAGAAAAATCTTGTCTGATTTTTGGTAACCTGTGAAGGCTTTTAAATTTTGCAGTGTGTGTATGTTTTCAAAACATCAGTCAAGGTATTTAGTCTTCTAGCCCAATGAAAACAATATACACAGCATGAATTCCCCCCCCCCTTTTTTTGTTTTTTGCAACTTACACAGTTGACCTTGTATCTAATTAAGCAGGCAACAAGACTAGTACTTTGCACAGTTAGTCTTCCAATACTTTTTGACTCATGTCTGTTGGCTGTAATTCAGTATCAAAAAGGGTTTTTGTTTGTTTGTTTGTTTGTTTGTTTGTTTTTTTAGTTTTCAGGTTACTAAACTTGTGATCTTTTATACATTTCACCTTGGTACCTTATCACTCAGACTTTGCAATTGTAACTTTCTATGATCATTTCACAGGCATAGTAATAAAAAGGTTTTAATGACATTTGTTTACCAAATGTTTTGCGCTCTTAAGTTTAGTACCCACTTAAATTTGTTGAGGCTTGTTTTGTGTCCTCACAGTTTGTCTGTGTTGTCCCATATGGCAGGAATTCCTTCTTTCACCATCAAATCTGAATGAAATCCTTGCTGGGTAATCTTGGTTGTAGGTTTTTCTCTTGCATCACTTTGAATATATCCTGCCACTCCCCTCTGGCCTGCAGAGTTTCTGCTGAAAAATCAACTGTTAGTCTTATGCGGATTCCTTTGTTATTTTTTGTTTTTCTTTGTGGCTTTTAATATTTTTTCTTTGTATTTAATTTTTGTTTGTGGTTAATATGTGTCTTGGTATATTTCTCTTTGGGTTTCTCCTTTATGGGACTCTCTGGGCTTCTTGGACTTGGACTTGGCTGGCTACTTTCTTTTCCATGGTAGGGAAGTTTTCAACTATAAATCTCCTCAAATATTTTCTCATACCCTTTCTTTTTCTCTTCTTCTTCTGGACCCTTATAATTTGAATGTTGGTATGTTTAATATTGTCCCAGAAGTCTCTGAACTGTCTTCAATTCTTTTCATTCTTGTCTCTTTCTTCTGTCCCTCAGCAGTTATTTCTGTCATTCCTATCTTACAGCTTACTTATCTGTTCTTCTGCTCCAGTTATTCTGCTCTTGATTCCTTCTAGATTATTTTTAATTTCACTGATTGTGTTGTTCATCCCTGTTTATTCTTTATTTCTTCTAGGCCTTTGTTAAATATGTTAAATGTTTCTTGCATTTTCTCCATTTTATTTTCAATATTTTGAAACTTCTTTATCATTACTCTAAATTCTTTTTCAGATAAGTTCCCTATTTCCTCTTCATTTATTAGGTCTTGTAGTTTTTTACCTTGCTCCTTCATCTGTAACACATTTTTTTTGCCATTTTATTTTTTAATTGAAGGATAATTGCTTTATAGGATTTTGTTGTTTTCTGTCAAACATGAACAAGAGTCAGCCATGAGTACACCCATGTCCCCTCCTTCCCAAACCTCTCTCCCATCTCCCTCCCCATTCCTTTTAGATTGTCACAGAGCCCCTGTTTGAGTTCCCTGAGTCATATAGCAAATTCCCATTGGCTATATATTTTACATATGGGATTGTAAGTTCCCATGCTACTCTCTCCATACACCTCACTTGTTAACACATTTTTTTTTGTTATTTCATTTTTTTTTTAATGTGTGGGATTGTGTTCCTATCTTATTAGCTGTTTGGCCTGAGGTTTCCAGCAGTGGAGTTGGCACACAGTTGGGCAGAGCTGGGTCTTGGTGTTGAGATGTAGACCTCTGGGATACCTCATTCCAATTAATATTCCTTGGGGCCTGGGGTTCTGTTAATCCAGCAGTTCACACTCAGAGCTCCTGCCTCAGGGGCTCAGGCCTGGTCTCTGACCTGTGAACTGGGATACCACAAGCCCTGGAAGCAGGGAAAACAAAGGAAAGAAAAAAAAAAGGTGGGAGACAAAAAAGAGCAGAACAATGGCAAAGAATAAAAAACAACAGCCCCTGAAGGGTAACACTGGACTGGTTGCCCCAGGGCTACTCCTGTCTGTCAGAGGCACCCCAGTAAGGCCTGGTAAGTATTTTAGGTCTGGAGAGCACAAGATCCGTGTCTCCCCTCACCACCATCTTGGCTCTGTCCAGGATTCCCTTTTTTAAGGCTGAGTAATTTTCCTTGTGGTATGCACATATGTTTTCTTTATCCACTCATCTGTTAATGGACATTTAGTTGTTTCTACATCTTGACTATTGTGAATAATGCCTCACTGAACATCAGAGTGAAGATATCTGTTGGGATCCATATTTCAATTATTGTGGATAAATACCAATAAGTGGGATTGCTGGATCCTAGGGTAGTTCTATTTTAATTATTTGAGGAATCTCCATATTGTTTTCTATGGCAGGCACACCATTCTTACATTCCCACCAACAGTGTACAAGGGTCACAGTTTCTCCTCACCTCACCTTATCTTTTATTTTTTATAATTACCATCCTAACAAGTAGGAGATGATGTCTCAATGTGGTTTTGATTTAGCACCTCCCTGAGGATTAGTGGTATTGAACTCATTTTCATATACCTGTTGGCCATTTATGTCTCCTTCGGAGAAATGTCTATAAGTCCTTTGCCTATTTTTTAAAATGAATTTTTTATTCTATCAAGTTGGAGGAGTTGACGTGTCCAGACTTGATATTCAATTAGCTAAGCTCCTTGGATAATGATTTTTACATAATACTTTTGTTGAGACCATTTAAATGGGAAATTTTTTGCCTAAAATTCTGGTGTTACAGGCAAAGTTAAGTCCCATTCTAGTGTTTGTAAACTTTAAGTAACTGTGTTATCTCTGTTTTACCTTGATTCTCATCAGCATATAAAGTCAAATACAAAAACAGCCCTTCTCCTGAGATGGCCATGGAGGGAAACACTCAGATTTGCCTTTAAGACAGATCTTGCTGGTCGGCTGTAAGGAGCTCAGTTAGCTGAGACACTCCAGCTGCAGCACCTTGGACATCCACTGCAGCATTTAAGTCAGGGCAGGGCTTTTCTCAGATAACCCTAACCAAAGACTGGCTGTGGCAGGGCTCCTGAATCCTCGCCACTTTGCCTTGTGAAGACTCCTCTCTGGGCAGTCTTTATGACAGAGCTTCCTGAGACATTCTCAGAGCTGCACAGTAGTCTCTCCTGACCAAATCCTCTTTGCCTTTCCCTCCTCCATTCACAAGTCTCAAATTTGTGTCATTATCTCAAAGCTTTCATTGCCTACTCTTGCTCCCTCTTCACTATCCTTCAAAGGCATTACTCCAATTAATTTCTTGTACTTCTATCTCCATATGATGGTCGGCTTGCCAGATGACCTAACCAGCATACCTCCCTTGAGTCCAAATCCCTCTATAGCTGCAACCCCATTGCTTTGTTCTTTTCTGCAATAGAACTTTGCACAAGAGCCATCTAACACTGTGGTTTCTACTGCCTACTTCCTGATGACTTGTTAAGCCGCATCTATCTTCTGTTACCAATGTTCCACTTGAAAAGTTTTCTCCATTGAAGCAATCTATCTCCATGTTGCAAGTCCAATGAATATTTTCCTATCATCTTATTTTATCTTGTAGGGAGATTTGATATTATTAAGGGGGTAAAAAAGCTACTTTTCACTTGCAAATTAGAGGACCAATATCAGGTCCCAATTAAGAATATTGCCTTTCATATTAGATAACTTTCATCTGAGTCCTAGATATGCCACTTATGAGCTGTGTAAACAGGCAAATTGATTAACTATGCCTTAGTTTCCATGCCTTTAGAATGGGTAATATTATCTACCTTTTGAAACTATGAGGATTAAGTTAGTTTAAGGCAATTAAAGCAGTATTTGGCACAGGAATTGCTAGCAATCATTGATATTATTCAATGACACATTCTTTTATTTCTTCTATTCTGATTGCTCCTTCACTATTTTTCTTTCCTGGATCCTTCTTATAATAAATGAGACCTCTAAGTGTTCAAGTGCTACAGAACTTGATCAAGTGCCTACTATAATTTTTCCTGCTATACTTTCTCCTAACCCAGTGAATTTACATATGACTTAGATGCCAACAGCTCCTAAATATATGTCTTTATCCTTGACCCATATCCAACAACATTTGACATTTCTACTTTTATATTATAAACATGTCAAGTTTCACATATTAAAAACAGAATTCCTGATAACTCCCCATCTTGTCAAAACCTGTGCAAAATTTCCCCCCTCCAGCAATTTTTTCTCATTTACTCAAGTTTCAAACTGAAGAGTCTGATTTCTCCCTTTCTCCTTCTCTCTACTACTACCACCTTAGTCTAAACCACCATTACTTCTAGTCTGGATTATGGAAAAGCCACCAGCCTGGGCTCCTAGCCTTCACTTTTCTTCCCCTCTGCAGCAGATTCAGCACACAATTGCCAAATGTTTCATTGTCATTTTAATATGGAATAAAATTATTAATATGTCACTCTCCTTAATTCAGAATAAAATCTATAATTTTCTTTTGGACTACATTACATCATCTGATCTGACCCTTGCCTACTTCACCCATCATCTCCTTGCAGATTCACTTATTTGTTATGTTCCTAGTGGCCTACCTGCTGTTTTTTAAGGAGTTAAACTCTCTTTAAGATGCCTTGGGGGCCGTGGGTTTGCATTCCCCTCTCAATACAGTGCTCCTCATTGCCTTTTGCCTGGTTGATTATTTCAGATTTCAGGTTTCAACTCAGATGGTGCTACCTCTGGGAGGCCTTCCCTGGCCAAATATGGAAAGGAATATATATCTCATTTGTTATCCTTTGGCTTTTTTTCTGGTACTCTTGAAAATCTGAAGTTGTTTTGGCTGTTTGCTTATCATCTGTTATTCCACACTAGAATTTAATCTGCTTCAGGGGAGGGATCTTATGTGTGTTATTCACTCACTGTCTAGTGCAGAGCCTGGCAGACAGCACACTTTTTTTCCCCAAGACTTTCTGGCTGCACCACACAACATGCAGGATCCTAGTTCCTCTACCAGTGATCAAACCTTGCCTCTGCAGTGGGAGCTCAGAGTCTCAATGGCTGGACCATCAAGGAGGTTCCACAGCAGGCTCTTAATAATTTCTGGCTTAATAAACAATTGAATTTGGAAGTGAACATTTTAGCAAAAGAATGGCATAATAGTAATTGGCAACTTAAAGGGCCCACTCTAGATAATAGAATTGTCATAGCTCTTATTGCCTGCATTAGAAATTTTGGAAGTCATTTTAATATTAAAAATGTTTAAAATAGAAACTGACATTTAAAAACTTAAAATGCTAACATTTTGGTCATGGTTTCTATGTAAAACTTATGCTAATGTTTATGTAGATATTGAGGTAAAGGGAAGTTAAGATCTCTTAAACATCTACTATATGCTTAGAACTTAGCTAGCTTCTTCACATAAATAAAATAGGCATGTATATATATTTCAGAACACATTTACTTTCTACTTGCATATTAGATTGATTTAAAATAAACTATATGTCCATAGGGTTGCAAAGAGTTGAACGTGACTCAGCACACAGGTGCAGAGTTTTTAATTATAAAATTCTTACAATCTAATATTTATTTTGTTTTATGGTAATAAAACAATACTTCATACATTTCCTATATAATGTGAAAATTGGCATCTTAAAAATCTTAAGAACTTATAAAGTCATTTTCCATTGGGGATGATAATACATTTTAATACATATCAGAAATGACAGTTTTTATTTCTGATATGTATTAATTCCCAAAATATTTTCAGCAATTACATAAGGTAAAGAGAGGCATTTAAAAGACCGAAATGACAGTTGCCATCTAAATATTTGCTCTATAGAGAGGGCAGTACTTTGCCAGTAGGACTTGAGTGAGGTAGTTGGCTGTCCATTTTACAGATCTAAAAACCCAAAGCCTAGAAAAGTTGAGTAATTTGCCTGAAAGTAAAAGTGTTAGTTGCTCAGTTGTGTCTGAATCTTTGTGACCCCATGTACTGTATGTAGCCCACTAGGTTCCTCCATCCATGCATTTCTCTAGGCAAGAACACCGGAGTGGATAGCCATTACCTTCTCCAAGGGATCTTCTGACCCAGGGATTGAATCTAGGTCTCCTGAGCTGTAGGCAGACTCTTTTCCATCACCTGAACCACCTGAATTTGCCTAAATGTACTTTGTAATTGTCTCAACCAAGATTTGAATTCAGGTCACTCTGCCTTCAAAGCTCTTAACCTCTGTTTTGGACTGAATGTCATGCACTGAAGCCCTAACCACCAGTGTGATAATGTTTGGAGGTGGGGGCCTTTGGGAGATAATTAGGTTTGGATTTGGTCCTGTGTGGGGGACCCTCCTGAGATTAGTGCCCTTGTAAGAAGAGAAAGATAGACATCCCCCGCCCCTCTTTCTCTCTCTCCAGGAACTTGCTCAGAGGAAAAGTCATAGGAGAACACAGCCAGAAGGTGGCTATCCACAGCCAGGAGGCAGGCTCTCTCTAGGGGCAAACCTGTGAGCCTGGACTACCCACCTCCAGAACCGTGAGAAATAAATTTCTCTTCTTTAAATCATCCAGTCTTTGGTGGGGTGTTACAGCAGTCAAGCAGAGTAAGACCACTAGATTACTAAGCAATCATTATATTAGTGCTGGACTTCCCAGGTGGCGCTATTGGTAAAGAACCCACCCACCAATGAAGAAGACATAGGAGACTAGGGCTCAATCCCTGGGTCAGGAAGATCTCCTGGGGGAGGAAATGGCAACCCACTCCAGTATTCTTGCCTGGAAAATCCCATGGACAGAGGAGCCTGGAGGGCTGCAATTCCCGGGGTCAAAAAGAGTCAGATACGGCTGCATCAACTTAGCACACAGTACATATTGGCACTGCAGCATGAAAACAAAAGTGATCTTAATGAGAAAAAGCCAAGTTCTTTACTTCTCCAGCTCTAAAAGCAAAATCCACATGGGACTTTTTTCTTGGTTCAAATAATATCTTATTCGAAATTAAGTTATAAAAGTATATGATGAGCTTAGTCACCAGAGAGGCTCAGTTCTCCCTGCAGAGCTGTGGTTGAAGCTCTGTGGGGATCCCTCAGTGTATTAGACTACAGCCAACTCTCTGGGGTGCTCTGCTTTCATGAGCATTAAAATCCTGCTCAAGTATTGAAGGGAGGACTTGAAAGACCCTCTGAGCTGACCCAGAGTCCAAATATTCCTTGCCTGTGCTCCCTACTAGGAGATTCTGGCTTGATCAATCTTAGATTTTTGCTTATAGCCAGCAGCAACTGTACATGCCACACAGCCAGTACCTTAAGCTCCCAGAGGGATAAAATGCCTCATCACTCAGCAACCGCTTTGGCAGACTAAAGGGTGACATTGATTGGCTCTGAACAAGTGAGTAAGAGGAACCATGTCCAAACCTCGGGAGGAATTTATGATAGAAAAAAAACAAAAAAGCTCTTTTTAACCCAGTCTTTCATAGACTGATAAATAAATGCAAATCCATTTGCAGTGGGAAGCTCAATCACTGAAATGAGGGTCCCAACAAAGTCACTCTTAGAAAATGATGCATTATTTTATTCATTTATTCAATGTCTACTGAGCCTCTGGAATGTGCCAAATAGTGTTCTAGGCCCTTGGGATACAGCCTGAATGAAAATTATCTCTCATATCAAGGAGAAAGAAAATAGATAATATACCGGGTGGTGATAAGTGCAAGGATAGTGACTGCAAGCATGAAATTAAAAGACGCTTGCTCCTTGGAAGAAAAGATATGACAAACCTAGACAGCATATTAAAAAATCAGAGACATCTCTTTGCCAACAAAGGTCAATATACTCAAAGCTATGGTTCTTCCAGTAGTCACATATGGATGTGACAGCTGGACAATAAAAAAGGCTGAGTGCTGAGGAATTGATGCCTTTCAACTGTGGCGTTGGAGAAGACTCTTGGGAGTCCCTTGGACAGCAAGGAGATCAAACCAGTCAATTCTAAAGGAAATCAACCCTGAATATTCATTGGAATGACTGATGCTGAAGCTCCAATACTTTAGACACCTGATGCAAACAGCCAACTTACTGGAAAAGACCCTGATGCTGGGAAAGATTGAAGGCAGGAGGAGAAGGGGATGACAGAGGACGAGATGGTTGGATGGCATCACTGACTCAGTGGACATGAGTTTGAGCAAACTTTAGGAAACAGTGGAGAACAGGACTGTGTGCTGCAGTTCATGAGGTCATCGGACATGACTGAGTGACTGAACAACAATAAAAGTGCAAGGAAGAAAAGTAAAATAGAAAAAGTATACAATGAGGAGGGAAATGGATGCTGTTTCCACACAGTGGTCAGGGAAGGAAGGCCTATTTGATAAGAGACTGAAAGAAATAAAGGGACAAGGCTAGCCATCCTGGTATTTGTGAAAAGAGAGTAGCAAGAGCAGGATGCTACATGAGCCATTTGAAGGCATCAGCAGTTGGAACAGAGAGAAGAGAGAAAAGAGGTGATTCAAGGGGTAGTCAAGCCAGATAAGATGCCACCTGAAAAGCTATGCCAGGACTTAAAGTTTTCTCCGAGTGAGATGGGAAAAAATTGAAGGGCCTTCAGCAAAGGAGTAACATAACAGGCCACAACTTAAAGGAACTACTCTGGATAAAATATCAGAAAGGAGGAAGGAAACTGAGAAATCAGTGGAAAGTTTCTCCAGCTGTTCAAGGAAGAGTTGACAGTTTGAGCCAGAGGCTTCCATGGTGACTCAGATGATAAAGAATCTGCCTGCAATGTGGGAGACCCAGATTTGATCCCCGGGTCAGGAAGATCCCCTGGAGAAGGAAATGGTACCCACTCCAGTATTCTTGCCTGGAGAATTCCATGGATGGAGGAGCCTGGTGAGCTAAAGCCGATGGGGGTCAAAAAGAGTCATACACGACTGAAACGACTAACCATGCACTAAGCACCTAGATTAATGCCTGGCACAGACTAATTACTCTCCGCTGTTAACTGTCAACCCTCGAGCCTCACTTCTTGACGTTGTCTCTAGGCTCATGTGCTTTCTTCAACTTTCTTAAACTACCCTCTTGGTTTATCACACTCCTATCCAAGCTTTCAGCAAAGGATCTTCCCAACTCAGGGATGAACCTGTGTCTCCCACATTGCAGGTTCTTTACCATTGAGCCACCTGGAAAGCCCAGGTGCTTTACATGAAACTCATTTAACACTCATAACACTACGAGGGATATAATTGTTCACCATTTGAGGAAACTGAGGCACCAGGAGATTTAGTAACCTGCTGGATCGCAAAGCTAGATAAGCAGGAGAGGTGTGATTCAAACACAGATATTTTGCAAAGTCTTGCATAGAGAAAGGCTCAGGTTATGCATCACCAATTTCAGACCTTCTTTCTGCTTCAACTTCCATACTCCCCAGTGATGGTCCGAAGAGAGAATAAAAAATGAAGGTCAGAGTTTTGTACCATTTAAATTCTAAGCTTGTATGATTATCAGCACTAGAAACTGGAGGAGTCAAACAAGTTCTTAAAAATAAAGCACACTCATATAGACACACAAATCAAACAAACCTTCCCTTGAAAGAAAGGCAAACAAGCTCAGGAAAAAAATGAAGACACTTAATATTTTATTCAATTTACCCAATTCCATCTACAGATTGTAAGATGCCTTTCAATTTCTAAGCACTATTTTGCTAGAATTATATTGTTCTTAATATCCTTTCCACTGTATGAAACCGCAGTGCTTCCCCTAGAGTAGAAATGACTTTCTTCCTACAAGTAATATTTGTAAACCATTTATTTAAAAACCAGTTTTTAACCCTTTTAAGTTATCTTATTATATATAATATTTTAGAGGGATGACCATAATAATGGCTGATAATGGGCATAAAAACCGCAATTTTCACATTGTTTTTACTGAGAACACTATTTTTACCTCATTCTCTTGATATTTTTAATATAGTAGGAACTTGGTAAACTTTCCTAAATAAACAGAAGTTTGATATTCCTCCTAGAATCAAAATATTGCCATGCACATATGCAGAATGTATACATAAAGCTCTCCTTTTGTAATTTTGAATTTTGCTGATCTGCTCAAGTGTCAATGTTTATGAAAACAGACAGTATTCTTGCTTGATTAATCTGCATATTTATAAAGTTTCTTTATCATAGGTATCCCTGAACATGATCAAACCAAGTATTTCACCCCAGAGAAGTTGTCGCCACTAGTCAATGGTACCAGAAAGCTACCCTTCTTAATCAAATAGGGCAAACCTTGGAGACAAGCCTAGCACAAAGGCACAAATGCTGTTTGATTCCACTTACACATGATATCTAGAACAGTCTAATTCGTAGAGACAAGAAGTAGAATAGTGACCAAGGTTAAAGGGTAGGAGGAATGGGGACTTACTGTTTAAGAGGTGTGGAGTTTGGAATAATAAAATTCTGGCTAGCTAGTTGTGATAGTTATACTAGTGTGAATATGCTGAATTACACATGTAACATTAACTTTTCTAAACATTTTTATGTTTATAATATATTTTACTACAACACACACACAGAGAGTAGGGTGGCTACAATGATACATTTCTCTATTCTTGATTAAGTGAAAGTGAAAATTGCTCAGTCCTGTCCGACTCTTTGCGACCCCGTGGACTATACAGTCCATGGAATTCTCCAGGCCAGAATCCACTTTCTCTTCTCCAGGGGATCTTCCCAACCCAGGAATTAAACCCAGGTCTCCTGCATTGCAGGTGGATTGTTTACCAGCTGAGCCTCCAGGGAAGTTCAATTCTTGGTTAAGTGGTTTTCTAAAGGCAGGCCATAAAATTGTGGATGTCTGTATCCACTTGTATATAAACGCATATGCATACACATTTACCACCCTTTGTCTCCAACTAATCCTCTTACCCCTTCTAAACCTATCATCAATCCAAATATTTTATTTCAAATGTCCAGGTTCGATGCATGAGACAGGGTGCTCGGGGCTGGTGCACTGGGATGACCCGGAGGGATGGGATGAGGAGGGAGGTGGGATGGGGGTTCAGGATGGGGAACACACGTACACTCATGGCGGATTCATGTCAATGTATGGCAAAACCAATACAATATTGTAAAGTAAAAAAATAATAAATCAAATCCTGAAAAAAAACTATGCAATTTGCCATTAACTTTAGGATCTCTCAAATGACTTTAGAGTTTTATTTTTTTTATCTCTCAACTCAGTAGTTACTTATCGATCTCTGAAATTAACCGCTGAAGCTCCCTCTGCTTGACACAGGAAAGGGTTCTTTTGGACTCCTGAGGCTCTTTGCTCCGGGCAGTGTACAGTGAATCCTTATCACTTGCTAAGAGAAGCTGAGAAGCTGTTTGAGAAAGTCTCAGAAACAAAGTTCCCCAGCAGTGGGGGTGAGGGCATCCTATACTGGAAAATACAGTTTAACATCTTTTTTTCCTAACACCACAATCTGATGAAAGGGTACATATTACAGCTATACCCATGTGATTTTATGTGAGTTACTTCTCTGATCTCAGCCTTCTTATCTGTAAGATCAGGAACACTAGGACCTGCTTGCTCAGTCCTTGTGGATGTAGATCTACCATGCAGGACATACGGTAGATACTCAAGAAATTCTAAGTTTCTGTCCCTTCCCTAATCAGAGGGTCCTGGCATGACCAGTAAGGATTTGGATCTTGAGGTTGTTGGGCAACCCGCCCATGGTCCACAAGCCCATCAATGTGGAGAAGGTTTTGCCTGTGATCCTGTGCCAGAAAAAGTGAAATTTATAATACCAAGGACCATGAAGTATGATGGAGAAAAAGCAAATAGTTATTTAAAACCCAACTATAGCTACACTTCCTTCTCCAGGGGATCTTCCCAACCCAGGGAGCAAATCCAGGTCTCCTGCATTGAAGGTGTATTCTTTACCACTGAACTACCTAGGAATCCCAAGAGGCACTATGAAAGTGAAAGTGAAGTTGCTCAGTCGTGTCCGATTCTTTGCGACCCCACGGACTGTAGCCTGCCAAGCTCCTCCGTCCATGGGATTCTCCAGGCAAGACTACTGGAGTGGGTTGCCATTTTCTTCTCAAGATCTTCCTGACCCAGGGATTGAACCTAGGTCTCCCGCATTGCAGGCAGACTCTTTACCATCTGAGCTACCAGGGAAGTCAGAAGAGGCACTATACTGCTAACTAAATTCCCTTGGTATCCCCAAACCTTCGCTAAGATGTTCTACACACTCACACTAACTACTGTGATATTTTAGGGGATAAATCAAGGAGAAAGCACTGTATTCCGCCTCAGGTCATGTGGTACAATGCAGACACCGTTCTTGGGGAGAACATCACAGTCTGAAAAAAGCACAAACTGAAAAGTGGCTCAGAGCCTGAGTTGACCGAGAAAAGCATACACCATCCTTACCCTTCTTTCTTTCCCCTGCCAGAATTTTTGGAAAAACTATGAGCAATGTGGGGCTTCTGTCACTTGCAGGATAAGGTTCAAATCCATTCCATTTAAATGTAAGACGATGGTATACCTCCACTGATGTCTGGGATACCGCAGTAATGCTGGGCTGGATGTAGGTAGGAAGGTGCCCACGTCCCCCAGAGCAAAATTCAAGGGTAGCAGTCTGCAGTCCACTTCTCACAAAGGAACCGTCAGTCATCTCTGGAGAAAAGATTTATTTTTTCTATCAGGTTTGTGGGTTTTTTTGTTGTTATGTACTTACACCTCAAGCATAATTCTGGTTTCTTAAAAGAAACTGACTACACAAGAGAAAATACATCAGAATTTCCTTTGGAAGTATTTGTCAGCTGCCAACATGGATATTTCAAATTTGAGCTCCCAATTTGGATAGCAACAAAGATTCATAACTTCATTAAAGACCCCATCCTATTTTATGGAGGAAAGGAAGGGTTTGTAAGAAGACACGTTTGCTTTTCGATACAGTTTCAGTGTAAAGGTAGATAAATTACCCTATTCATTTTATTTCCTTTCATGGTTCTCTCCCCCCCATCCCACCAACCACTACTGCCTAGATGCTTGTTTCTTCAATTTGCTATAATTTAATCACTGACTTAGTTATTTAAGACTCATAGACCCCCAGGTGAATATCTAATTTAGGTGGCATTTGTTTCAGTGCTCATTTTTTAAATAGGTTATCATTTTTATATCAGTAAAGCAGACACAGGTGTATGTGAGTTATTTTCTCCAAAGGATTACAGTAACTTATTTTCTAGTTTGCTAGTTAGTTATTTGAAAGGAAAAATAATTGTGATAGGAGCAATGCTTGGAATGTAATTGATTCTCAGTAAATACTTTAAAGGAAATAAAGGCTGAAGATATCAAAAAATGAAGCAATGAATGAATTAATGAACATATCAAGATGACCTGTAGTCCATGGGGTTGCCAAGCGTTGGACATGACTGAATGACCAACACACTTCACTTGCTCTGAAAAGGCATTTAATTATTGATAATCCATGGAGAGATTTGACGTTCTACACTCTGAGAAAACCACCACTTAAGATCTTTTCAGTTGTTGAGGTTATTTTATAGGGTTGTTGTCGGGAGGCAGTGCAGTATAATGATAGAACATGGGACTTAAGGTAATGCACAAACCCAGGTCCAGATCCCATCTCCGTAAGCAAGTGACTTCATCTCTCTCATCTCTCTCTCTCTCCCCCACTAGCTTGTGTATTAGTTGCACTCTCTACCTCCCCACCATAACATCCCTAACCCAGCCAACAGCATAAGCACATACACACCCCCCACATGCACCAGTGTGTTTATATAAATATTTGTCTAGGCAAGTGGGTACCTAAAACTTTTAGGCGGCTTGTCTTAGATTTACAGGTTGAAGTCTGAAAGGAAAAGGGAACTCTCCCCTCTTCTGCTGCTTTTCTCTTTGTTTACTGAGCACTGATTGACAAAATAAATGAATACTCAACTCAGGCTACTGCTCTCTTTCATCTTGAGTATGCCAAAGGGTTTTTGTAAATAAATATAAAACAAACATTTTGACTTTTAATAGGACATGTACCTTAACCTATATTATCGTCTTCTGACAAAAGTGATGTTTAAGATATTTGTGCAACTTTCTTAGAGATGAAATACAAGTTCTCTTTTCTCCTCTCAACAAACTGTTTTCTTCACGGACGAATGTTTGTGGTTGAACAATTACAGCACTCCATCCAACTCTGGAATTGACATTGTGTTGTGAATTTGTAATATTTAATTTTTGTGTTTATAAAAAGATAGCATATCATTATCACACTATATTATTATCATGCTAAATGAAGTCAGAGGATGACAAATATATGGTATCACACATGGAATCTAACATATGATACAAATGAACTTATTTGCTAAATAGATACGGACTCACAGACATAGAAAACAAGCTTATAGTTACCAAAGAGAAATGGGGGCATAAATTAAGAATTTGGGATTAGCAGGCACAAACTACCAAATATAAAATAAACAACAAAATCCCACTGTATAGCACAGGGAACTAATATCTTGTATTAAGCTATAATGGAAAAGAATATGGAAAATAATATAATGAAAAATAATTATGAAACGACAGTGGAAAAGAAAATAATATGAAAATATGAACTATCATGTTAAAGAATATGAATCACTTTTCTGTACACTAGAAGTTAACACAGCATTGTAAATCAAATATACTTCAATTTTTAAAAAGATACTATACATAGGTTAATGGAATTATAATAGTTAACCTGTTAAAGTTATTAATACCTGAACATTACTGAGACTTAAGTTTGCCCTTTCAATCATGAGTGGCTTTGCCCATTTCTTTCATTTTATTGGTACAATTGAAATACATGCAATTAGAGCATTTGCCCTCAAGGGTCATGATGGTAAAGGAGAGTAGCTTGTGCCATGGCTTGTGAGCAGAAGATCCAAAGGAGCCTATAATGTTTAGGACTAGAATGTATACACAAGACATAGTCTGGGAATTGATCATTTCAATAACCAAATTAGACAAAAATCCTAAATATCTGTGTTAATTTTTAAAGACTCCATCTGTTTAAGATCAAGAGAGTAATGCAAATTAACAACAACAAAAAAGGTGTTGGCAGGTGTAGGTTGACTCAAGTAAGTTCCAAGAACCAGTGACTGAAGAGTGAACTCTGATTCTTTCCTGGTTTCTCTACATTGTTTGGAATTAGAATGGTCTAAATACCATGAGTAATATGGAAGTTCTCTGAAGGGTAAGTTACTGCTCTGATTAACACTTTCTGATAATTCAACTGGAAACATAATTGAGAAACATTCCTATGGCAGTTTCTCAGAGATGGGAGTGATATGCAGAGTCACTCTGCTTGGAACTTCATCAGTTTATTCCTAAATCCTGGCAGGATGAATTCATCACTTGCTTGGTTGTTACTATTGCCTTTTCATGCCTAAGAAACAAGTCCTGGTCCTTAAATAGCCACTGTCATCACCCTTAACACCACAATACACCTTCTTCTTTATACTTTGTATTTCAAATTCTACAGGATATTCTATTTATGATATTTCTAAAAGAAAAGTGATAGAAGATGTGGTGCTTTTTTTTTAATGAAAATAGTTTATAAATATTCTGCATGTTCTCTTATGAGGTTAGTGTCTGGATAAGGTTTTAGCCCATAGGCTCTGGTGATTAATGGTAATACAAATTATACTGGTATAGCACTTGCTTCTTTACTGTATTCATCTTCAGAGCAGTACAGCCTACTTTAGACATTACTTTCTTTATGTCTTTTATGTATCACCACTGGCTTACTTTTAATGTAGCTTATTATTGAATATCTACATAGCCATAAAATTTAAATAGTTATAAAAAGAAAATAATATAAATAAAAAGGACAGAGTTCACATCTTTCAGACATTCTCTTTGGAGTCATTTGAAAGATGTTTAACTTTTGGGCCCCAGTAAATTCTCTTGTGGCCTTGTCAGCACCACATTAGGTGGCCAAGTAGATAATTTGTGTCTTGAGCCAAGGTTAAGAAAAAACAACTGTGGATAACCAACAATTGAAACTACAAACTAGCAAAAGAAAGAGCACCAAATTATAACTGTGTATTACCAGGATTTAAAATGAATTTTATGGTTCTTTAGCTTGAGTTTAGATCCATATTTTTTTTAAAGTACATCTTAATCACTCTGTTCATGGGGCTCTTGACATGCTAGAGAAGACTCCTGAGAGTCCCTAGGACTGCATAGAGATGAAACCAGTCAATCCTAAAGGAAATCAACCCTGAATGTTCATTGGAAGAACTGATGCTGCAGCTCTAATATTTTGGCCACCTGATGTGAAGAGCCGATTCATTGAAAAAGACCCTGATGCTGGGAAAGACTGAGGGCAATAGAAAGGGGTGGCAGAGAATGAGATGGTTGGATGGCATCACCGACTCGATGGACATGAGTTTGAGCAAAGTCCGGGAGATGGGGAAAGACATGGGGGCCTGGCGTGCTGCAGTCCACAGGGTCGCAGAGTCAGACATACTTAGTGACTGAACTACAGCAAATCACTCCGTATGAAGAACAAAAAATACAGTAGTGAAGAAATTTCATTGCTACACATAATTAAATAATTATATTTCAGTATATAGAACAGAGACTTTATTGTAGCAAATAATCATAATAGTTAAAAAAAAAAACAGACTTTCTGACTACACCTAGAAAGGTCACTTTTTCCTAATTCAGTAATAATAATAAAAATAAAATAAATTCCAGTAAAGCTCCTTGATAAACTGCAGAAAACTTCTTAGAAGTCTTTCACTTACTTTTGTGTGATAACTCTTCGGAGAAGGTTCTACTGGAGTTTTGAAACACTAATAAAGTCAAGGTGTCCTTTTTTACTACAGGTTTTTAGACCTTCAGCTTCTTAGATAAAGTTCATGTGAATATGAGAGTCCAATAATGCTGCCTAACTTAAAATATGTTCTCAATTTATAGCTAGAAATAATTAGAAGTCTTCATTTTAAATCATTCACACTATGGACAAATCATTGAATGACATTTCTAAGAATTTTCTATTCAAGTAAGAGGAACTGTGTAGATCAACCATTTTCTTGACACTTGTAATGGTGAAACCCCCTTCACTATAGCTATTGTTTTGGTTTTTTGCATAGTTGAGTGATGAGAATGTGCTTTTTAAAAAAACAGGAATCCTAACTCAAGAAGTTAAAGCAATAAAATTCATTCTCAATCATGCTAACACCTGATTAAATTTGATGCCTTCTCACTAATTTGTGGTTTCTTCAGTTGTTATTAATCTATAGTTGGTTTTCCACTGTAATACCTTTTGCATCCAATTCTCTATTTCCAGGGTCCCTGAACTTGGCCTCAGGGGTCTATCGGGTTTTCTGCTAACTACTGTATCTTAGGTAAGTCATATAGTGACATAGATGCTCTGTGAACACCCTCATACGTAAAATGTAAGAGTGAAAGGAGATTAAATTATATCCAACATGCCTGTCCTAAAGAATTTCAGGAAACTACAATTCCAGTTCAGGTTCCTCTTATACCAGGAACCCTGTCCTCATTAATCTGTCTACCTCCAGTATGACCTCTAGCATTTAAGGTGGTTTATTAGAATTTAATCACTTTGGATTTGGGGAAACCTTTTTAATGTTTATTTTATACTGGAGTATAGTTGATTAACAGTGTCACATTTCAAGTGTATAGCAAAGTGAGTCACTTATACATACGCATGTATCTATTTTTTTTCCAATTCATTTCCCATATAGGTTGTTATAGAATATTGAGTAGAGTTTCCTGTGCTATACAGTAGGTCCTTGTTGATTATTTTACATATATTAGTGTATTTACGTTAATCCCCAACTCCTAATTTATCCTTTTCCTGCATTGGGGAAATCTTGCTTATCTTCATTTACTGTTTAAAATGAAATCTATCTCCTGGACTACCCCCCCCCCCCCCGCCCCAGATATTCCCACCTGTTTTCCAAACTTGTGTAAAACCATCATGAAAGCTGAAGCTACTGAACTTGGCAAAATTCTGTGCAGGCAACTGTTGGCCATAAGTTCCTTAGTCACAGCCATAGGTAATCCGCTTCCTTCTTGGCTGTTAGGGAAGGGTTTGGTAAGCCAATCTAACAACTTCCACGCCCCACCCCCTACTTGCCTGGGATAGTTCTTTCCTCCTGCCGGAGGCTTCATGCCAGGTTGTACAGAGCGATCAAGTTACTTCTGCAGTGGAGCCAGCAACGGCACAATGCTGTTTATCTGTCGTCCACTCCACAATTGTCTTTTTCAACATCAAAAGTTCTGCTTGCCTTGACTCTTCATGTTTTTCTACCTCGGGAAATCTACCACTTGTCCCATTTGTTTCTAAAGAATTGATGAATGTTCTAATTTTCAATTTTGCTTCCCTGTCCTGAGTAACATACTGAATTGCACATAAATTGGTGAGACTTAACCTCAGCAACAAATGAAATAAGTTAAAAAAAAAAAACACCAAAATCTTTCCACCCATCCAGAAAGTCATATGCTAGGCCTGAGAGCAATGGGAATGGAATGTTTCAGAAAAGTTAGACATTTACACTTTTCACAAATGTGAAAACAACACCTTTCACTTCAGTCATAGAGTTTTGCTTAGAATTGATGCCTTCTTATAATGATCTTTTCTGGGATTAGTATATGAAAAGCTGTTATGAAGAGGCAAAATCTATGCTATGTCAACGTACACTTGGCAAAGAGAGTGACTCATCGTCATGAATTCTGTGTGTATTAAAGAGTTCAGTTGGGTGGCCAGGTGATCGGTAGGAGTGTCTTATTTACCTGGGAGGACCTGGAAAGCCTTTTCCACAGTGTCAACAGGATTGTTGTTAAGCAGCAAGTTGGCAAACATGGGAAGGTTGTCATTAAACAATGTTGGGATTCAGAACTGTTGACGTTTATTTGCTTTTTGACTCTTCAACAACTCATGGAACTATCCAAGCTATCTGAAAAGGCACATGCATCATTGCACTCCTTCTCTCTCTCTTTTTAAAGCTCTTGGCAGCTCTAAAACAGGGTGAAAAAAAATCCTGTAGGGTGAGGGCTTTTTTACGTGGGCTTCCATAAATGGGCTTTCAGGAGTTCGTGAACTCCTGCAAATATATGTGACATGTGCTGTATAATTGATGTGTGTATAGAGAGTCTCCTCTTTGGGTAGAGTGGGAGGCTTACATGTCTTTTACTAGATTTTTGAGGGGTCTGTGAAACAATGATGTTTACAAACTATGCCTCTGGGGTCTAAGTTGAGCAGCTTTAATAATGTGGGTGGGGAAGTAGAAAGAGAATACTGGCATAGTGCATGTTCTTCTCCTACACAATTTGTAAAAGCAAGGCCACGTAGGTAGTCGTGGAAGTACAAGATAGAAAACCTTGGTCACTGCTGCAAAGTCAAACTGGTACGTTGAAAGCAATTGAATTGAGAGAAAATTAACGTAGCCCCTCGAAGGCATCGGGACACCCTCATCCTATCCAACTAGAAAGGAGTTTTCTAGCTTTTGGTATTCATGGGAAAACTGCCAACAAGTACTGCTTTTCTAAGAGTTGTTGTTGTTTAGTCACTGTAAGTCCCGACTCTTTTTGCGTCCTACTCGAGTTCCTCCTCAGATGCAAATGGGTTCAGGATCTATTTGCTGTTGTGCTTGGCTCATCACACGGCTCTGAGACTTACATCCAGGGGGGCCTTTACACGGCCCTCTATTTGCTGAGTAAAGAGAAGCTGTTGGATCAGGAATTGTGTTGTTCCACCCCCAAATCTGTATAGTTTTCTCAAATTGCATCAAGGTAGCAGACTGCAGAAATGGCAGTCCAACCTCTGAGACCTTAGTAAATTCTGTTATCTTATTTCTGTTCCCTTCAGAGTAAGGGAGCTTTGGAGATGCTTTTTTCCCAACTGAATCACCACCTTTGACTATGCCTTCCTCATTCACTGGTGAATCCACATCCATCCCCCTTATGAAAACAACAACAATAAGCTTTGCTACAGTTGGCTGACCCTGGCTTCTCTCCAAGGCAGGCTTCTGCTTTTTTTTTTTTTTTTTTTTTGTCTCACTGTTTCTTAGGTCAGAGTAAAATTGGTTAAAAACCTGAATTTTTCTTTGGGTTTATGGTTCATTTATAGGACTGTGCCTTATTTGCCAGGTTTCCAAAAGACACTGTTCTGCCCACGCCTTATCAACTTCACTCCCAGAGTTTATAAGCCATGACTGCTGGGTGACCTCCCTCCCCCCAAAGCCTTCGCATCTCCCCCTCCTCCCCCCCTTTTTTTTTGAGGTGGGGGAATAGAATACAGACTTCCCTTGAAGTTTTAGATAGCATTCTTAAAATGTGTTATTTTGCTTCCTACTATCCTTCCAGCTAACTGCACACACACCCCCAAACTCCATTTCCACAGAATGTGAGATTTTACTCATCAAAAAGTCAAGTTATCATAATTGACTGGCAACGTATCTGCTTCTGCAGTGCTGAGTCTGCGTTAGTATTTTAAATATGCCTCTCTTAACTGATGCTATCATCAGTTCAGTTCAGTCGCTCAATCGTGTCCTACCCCATGGACTGCAGCACGCTAGGCTTCCCTGCTTTATCACCAGCTCCCAGTTTATTCAAACTCATGTCCATTGCAGAGAAGGCAATTGCAACCCACTCCAGTACTCTTGCCTGGAAAATCCCATGGATGGAGGAGCCTGGTAGGCTGCAGTCCATGGGGTCATTAGGAGTTGGACACGACTGAGCGACTTCACTTTCACTTTTTACTTTCATGCATTGGAGAAGGAAATGGCAACCCACTCCAGTGTTCTTGCCTGGAGAATCCCAGGGATGGGGGAGCCTGGTGGGCTGCTGTCTATGGGGTTGCACAGAGTCGGACACGACTGACGTGACTTAGCAGCTTAGCAGCAGCATGTCCATTAAATCAGTGATGCCATCCAACCATCTCATCCTCTGTCATTCCCTTCTCCTCCTGACTTCAGTCTTTCCCAGGAGAGCATATGCTATTCTATGTTTTTCCTTAAGTCTAAAAACTATCCTTTAGCATTAAAAAGAAACAGTGTTGTTGAAACACACTAAAATCTGGATAGTCATTTGCATATAATTGTGACAAGTAAGTGTGTGTGTCTTGAGACATACCATATGTATGCTATGGTCTCTAAACCTTGCAGGCTTCAGATACAAATTCCCCCTTTAGAGTTGAATGGATTTTTAAATTTTACTCCATAAATATACTAGTTTCTTACTATTGCTATAACAAATCAGTGGTTTAAAACAGCAAAAATGTATTTTCTTACAGTTCTAGAGGTCTGAAGTCCAAACTGTCTTCCACTGGGCTGAAGTCAAGGTGTCAGCAGGGCCATATTCCTTCCTTCTGGGCGTTCCAGAGGTGAACTCATTTCTTTGTTTTTTCCAGCTTGCAGAGGTAACTTATATTTCTTGGCTCCACACCCCTTGTTCTGTGTTCAAGGACAGCAACACAACAGTATATCTCTCCGCCAACCCCCTGCCCTCTCTTTTATAAGTTTCCTGTGCCTACACTGGACCCACCTGGGTAATTCAAACTACTCTCCCCATCTCAAGATCTTAACCTAGTCACACCTGTAAAGCTCCTTTTGTCATGTCCCATCACATATTCCCTGGAGGTCCTGGAGATTAGGATACGGACATCTTTGGGAGCCATCATTAAGCCTACCACAGTAAAAATTAATGGGGTGTCTACAATATAATGCCTACGGTAAAGAAGATAGTCTTCAAAATTTCATTGGAAATCAAAATATTTACTGTTCACTAGACCAATTAACTCCAGCCAGGTCAGAATTGTTAGAGTCAATTCAAATGAAAACCTTTCCAATTCAACTCCACAAATGCATTTTGGGTGCACGTGTTAGACTGGAACGCTGAGAAAATCCAACAGCTCTTAGGTAAAAGGAGTTGTCAGGGTAATTTCTTTCTAGGCTGTGGGTTTCTCCACAGATGTTGCAAATAAATCAGGAAGAGGCTGGAGTCACGGCACCTGTGTTTAGTATTCTCCAAACTCTGCTCAGAGCTGAGAAACCGTAAACACTTTCTTCCATCCCCATTCCCTCTAAAGGAGTTATGCAGCTGGTTTGCCCTGCAGCTCTGACTTTTCCAAATTTTGTTACTTTATGCCTTCAGACACAGAAAACAGCCGAGGAGGCCGTGCCTGGGTCTTCAGGTGGCTGATGATCGCCCTCCCTGCTCCCTCTGGATGCCTCTCTCTCCGCGGATGATGAGTGACGTGTGGCGAAGGTGGAGCAGGTGCGTCGTGTCCGCCCTTGGCGTGTTGAAGCGTGACTCGGGGGAAGAAACTTGGCTTTTCCATTTCTTACAGGAGAAGGGAACCAAAGGGATGACAGACTCCCATAGGAAATGCACACACACACCTGTTTTTTTGGATTTGATGCGCTAGGCAGTTTCAGAAAACAAACCCCAGAGTAAAACTGTCAACACGAGAATGCCTTCCTGCTCTTCAATGTTAGTCTCAGAAACGAAGTAGCACTTTCTGACCAGGTGCAGGAGAATATTTTCTTTTTCTCCTTTTTTCCTAAACACAAAACTAATTTTTATTACTTTCCTGGGCAATAAATTATTTTTTTCAAATCACATTTGGATAAAAATATCAGATGACCCTGACAGTTTTTAAACATAGATATTTCTCATTCATAATCCTTGAAAACAAAATCTAGTTTTTCGACTTCATGTATCTTCACATAAGATCTAGATATAAGTGTGTAAATTATTGCTGTGTATAATAAATATGTAGCCTACTGAGAAATTAGCATCATTAAGAAGAGAACTACTTACCTGAAATTTTTGTCTGCTTTTGGCATACAAACAGTTGTGTGCTGGTAAATTAATAATAGAAGGCTCTCTAGGGGAAGACAGCCCTAATTTGTAATGTTTGTAGCTTTCTATGGTGTTAAAAAAATGGGCTTCCCTGGTAGCTCAGTGGTAAAGAATCTGCCTGCTAATGCAAGAGATGTGGGTTTGATCCCTGGGTCAGGAAGATTCCCTGGAGAGGGAAATGGCAATCCATTCCAGTATTCTTGCCTGGGAAATCCCATGGACAGAAGCCTGGGGAGCTACAGTCCTCAGGGTTAAAAAAGAGTCAGATACAGCTTAGCGACTACACAGCTACAACTAATGGTGTTTAAAAATACTCCCACCAATACCAATTTTAAGCAACCGTTCTGAAGTCACTGAAGACAGGGATGGGGAAAAGGGGCTCAGTTGTTTTTCCTGAGCTGGTGTAAGAATCTATAATATGACCTAGAGAATTCATATAGATAACAATGGGATATTTCAGAACCCTGACTCTGAAAGTACTATGTACATTTTGCTATTCAGTGAACCATGAGGCTATATCATAGATCTGTAACCAAGAACATGATTTCTGACCTAGGATGGTCTGGATTCTTCTTTTCCTAGATTCTGCTAATAATTCTTTGCTCTGTATCTTATCCTGGTTATCCTGGGAGTTTGCCTCTTGCTTCAGGGGCTTTGGTAAAAATCACAGGAGGCCCCAAATTCTTATTTATGCAGTTAACACCAAGTACACTTTTTATGTATGGAGTTTTCTCCAATTACCCTGTGTGAAAGACTTGAGTCCTTTCCAAAATCAGCTGGAAATACAAGATGCCTGTTTGTACGGAAATTTCCTGAGACTGCCTCTTTTAACTTGCCGACCTAAGCAGTATATATATGAGTTTCCCACTGGATTTTATACCCTGCATTTTCTCTGATTTGCAGTTGCAAAACCTTTGCACTAATGTACAAGGGTCCCTGTCTGCCTCCCACCCCAGCCTCAGTATTGCGTTTAGACCTGGGGAGGTGGATCTGCTGCTCTGGGCTCCTGAACCAAAGACTTGACTGTAGCCATCTGTTGGCTGTTTCCCTTCCCATTGAGTTTGTGACCCCAGTTCTAAGACCAGTGTCTAAATTCCAGAGATACTGGAACTGCCCACCCAACAGGCACTGAGTGTATTGGATCTGAATTGGTA
Organism: Muntiacus reevesi; assembly: GCF_963930625.1. Classification (NCBI taxonomy): domain Eukaryota; kingdom Metazoa; phylum Chordata; class Mammalia; order Artiodactyla; family Cervidae; genus Muntiacus; species Muntiacus reevesi. The sequence goes on from NC_089251.1 coordinate 135,302,470, forward strand.
TCTCTGTCTGTCCATCTCCCAAAGGGCAGACTCTGCCCAAGACTGTGATAAAGGGAAGCTGTTGCTGTGAACAGAACTATACATAAGGGCTACGATGCAGCCTAAACTTGAGCCAGGCTTTCTAGGTCAAGCATGTGGGTTGGAATGTATTTCATGCAAGCATTTGTTGGCTTAAACATTTATATATTTAGACATACAGTATATGGACCTCCATTTGTACTTTTATCCTGCCCTGTGAATATTAGGGCAGGACCCCCAAACCACAGGGCAAACAGAAGAGTGTTCTCATTTCTCCTTTAAGTGTAGACAATCTACATAAGGATGAGGTTTTTAAGAGGGAAACATTCTAGGGAAAGAAGCATGGGCATGTGGATTCCTTTATCAAAGAATAGAAAGCTAATGTCCCAGTGCCATTGTCAGAGAGAATGTAGCCAGCCTAGCCCCGGGAGCTTCTGTGAAGACACACTTGGCTCCCTAGACAGCAAGAAGACTCATCAATGGCAGTAGCCCAGCTTTCAGAACAGAGATCCACTTCTTCCTCTTCACTTAACCTCCTGCCTCTCCCTCTACCGCTCTCTACCTCCTCCAGATGTACTCAGGAGAGCTAATCACTGTCCTGGGGGAGGTGTTAGAGGCTCCCCCTAGTTGTAGACTCCAGCGTCACCCTAATCTCATCAATTCTACCATGGTCCATCTGTTTCTTCATTGAAGTGAACCAACCAGTGAACATTTTAAACTCCTTTGGGTGAGAAGAATCACCTTCTGTGTAGACTGTGAGATGAAAATAAATGTCTTCATTGCGTAGCACCATGGTCTTTTCTGTGTCATTAATCTCCTTTTTGCAAAGCCCAGCATCAGTAGTTCTGGGACATTACAATATAATTGCTGCCTACTCAAGATCAAGTAGGTTACTATATGAACATACTATTTCCCAAGGCTTACTCAGCAAAACCTATGTCAGTGTGTGAATGCATGTTAAGACAAACTTCATTGGTGTCATTTTTTTTGTACTCAATAGATGGTACAATAAAAATTCAGCATCATGGCTATTTCCAAGACTGTCAGCACGAATGTAATAATAATGCTTGTTTCAGTAGTAAGTACTTCTTGTGGGAAGAGTATTATAGTGTCTTCTAGTTAGTAAAAGTACTCAGATAAAAATTTTCATGAACTGGGAAAATAAAGAAAAAACCAATTAGCTAAAATTTGAGGAGTATTGAGCACTATGAGGTTTATGTTAAAAGTATGATAGGAGTCCTGCCTTTATGATTATCACCAGTTGGGTAGAGGCAAGTCTAATACTCTAAAAACAAGAATAGAAAAACTAAGGTAGTATATCACCTCGGACTAGCACATAGTATTGACTCTCTGAGTGCTATTGGTAGTTGAGATGAGGAAGAAATCAATGAAGGAAAGTTAGGAAAATCTTCTTGGAAAACATAGACTTGATCTATGACTTGACAGGTGTGCAATGGAAAAGGGACAATTCCAAGAAATGAGAACATGAAAAGTGTCATGGTTAATGTTATGTATCAGCTTGACTGGCCATGGGGTGTCCAGATATTGGGTCAGATATTTTCTGGGTGATACTGTGAGGGTGTTTTAGATGAGGTGATTGCAGCCATGAAATTAAAAGATGCTTACTCCTTGGAAGGAAAGTTGTGACTAACCTAGATAGTATATTAAAAAGCAGAGACATTACTTTGCCAACAAAGGTCCATCTAGTCAAGGCTATGGTTTTTCCAGTGGTCATGTATGGATGTAAGAGTTGGACTATGAAGAAAGCTGGGCGCCGAAAAATTGATGCTTTTGATCTGTGGTGTTGAAGAAAACTCTTGAGAGTCCCTTGGACTGCAAGGAGATCCAACCAGTCCATCCTAAAGGAGATCAGTCCTGGGTGTTCATTGGAAGGACTGATGCTGAAGCTGAAACTCCAGTACTTTGGCCACCTCATGTGAAGAGTTGACTGATTGGAAAAGACCCTGATGCAGGAGGGGAAGGGGAAGACAGAGGATGAGATGGCTGGATGGCATTGCCGACTCAATGGACATGAGTGAATAAACTCCGGGAGTTGGTGATGAACAGGGAGGCCTGGCATGCTGTGATTCATGGGGTTGCAAAGAGTGAGACATGACTGAGTGACTGAACTGAACTGAACTGAACATTTAAATCAGTAAACTGAGGGAAGACTGCTTTCCCTACTGTGGGTAGTGCTCACCCAACCAGTTGAAGGCCTACCTAGAAAAGAACGACTGACCTTCCCTCAAGTAAAAAATAATTCTTCTCCTTTGATTCCTTTCAAATAGAGACATAGACTTTTTCCCTGCCCTCAAACTTGAACTGAAATATTAACTCTTCCTGAGTCTTGAGCCTGCCAGTATTTGGAATGGAACCTACATCATCTTCCCTCCTAATCCTCAGGTCTTCAAACTCAGACTGAAAGTAACCATCAGCATTCCAGGGTCTCCAATGCCCTGACTCATCCTGCAGCCTCCAAAATCACATGAGTTTCTTGTGATAAATCCATGTAGGTTCTGTTTCTCCATCCTATTGGTTCTGTTTCGCTGGGGAATCCTGACTAAAACAATAAGTACAGCCATGCAACATTTGCAGAACAGTACAAAGTCTGTCCTGGCCAAATTAGAAACTATATGTTGTGGAGAAATTCAACATAATAGTTGGTTTGGTAGAGTAAGAGAAGATGAAGAGTTAGGAAGGTTTGTAATGGTAATGCAGTTATCCCACTCCTAAGGTAATCATGCTCACTTGTCAGTTCCCTCACTTTTTTCCCACTGAATCCAAATTTGAGTGAAGATTTCATCTCAATGTGTGTGTGTATTAGACTCCATCATGTCCAACTCTTTGAGACCCCATGGACTTATAGCCTGCCAGGCTCCTCTGCCCATGGAATTCTCTAGGCAAGAATACTGGAGTGGTTTCCATTCCCTTCTCCAGAGGATCTTCCCAATCCAGGGATCAAACCCATGTCTCCTGCATTGTAGGCAGTTCTTTACCGTCTGAGCCACCAGGGAAACCCCTTCATCTTGATATTATATCCCTAAATATGCACTAGTAATCATTTAGAGCAGAAGTACTAGATTAAACCTTTAGAATATCTGCTGGACAACTGGTTAAAAATGCAGCTTCTGATTCAGTAGGCCCCGGGGGAGTCCGAGTTCTACAGTCCTGGGTGATACAGATGTATCACATACACATACAGATGTACATGTGCTGTGAGAACCACACTTTGAGTAGGGAGCATCCCTTGTTTAGTTACTGCTGCTTGAATCAAAGAGCCACTGAAGAAATACTACTTAGTCTGTGAAGAAATAAAGCCTGGTTGGGAAATAGTACATCTCGGAATTGTTTCTGAATTTTTCTGTGGATATTATCTCCTAAATATTGTCATGGGAATGGATTGTCAAGAATTTGCAAAATCATAGAACAAAAATTAAGAGGAAATCAACATGTATTCAGAATAACTAATTTAAGATAAGCATCATGAGTTTGTCTGAGACAATGTGAACAGCCATTTTGCTAATAAAGAGAGGGCATTTTAAAATTTGAACTCTGAGAAGCATTTGATGTAATTAATTACAAAACGCTCATCTTGGGTAATTGGAAGATGCCAAAGGATTTGGGTAAATCAAGCAGAACTGTTCGACTAGGATTTCTCTGGGGAGCGGCAGCGTGGAGGTGGTAATTCCAAGGAAACCAAGTTGCAAGCCTTTTGAAATCAAGAGCTGTGGTTTTCCGGTTAGGACACTGGGTAGAAAAGAATAGAGAACAAGTGAGTCATACATCCAGGAAGGATAATCTATTTGGAAATAAATAAAAGGAATAAACAATTTGTCAACTGTCCATATGATTGATTCATGGAAATAGGACATTATAAGATACAAAGTGAAAATTAAATGATAAACTGATAAACGAGGCTGAAGTCCAATGTATGCTCACATTAAAATATTTAGAACATCATAATGAAAAGAAGAAATACAGGTCTTGTGATAAGAAAAAGAAATGGAGACCAAAGGGTTGAATGATGAACAGGAGTTTCTCATAAATAACACAAAAATACACACGCAAGATTATCTCTTTATATAGATATGCATTTTGTTGTAGTTCAGTGTTTAGCTATAGAAATGAAGGGATGATTAAGTGTAATTTTGCCCATGTCTGTGCTGTTAGTTTGGAATGATGAATTTAACGGAAAGAATTAACAGCCAGTTAACTTGAATTTCAGTGTTATCACTTATTAGATTGGAGCTATTCCTCCTTGATTTAGTTAAAATACACTCAACTACAAATTTTCAAACATCTAAAGTCTACCAAATACCATACTAGGTGTTCCAGAAACAACATAACGGGGAGACTGAGTCCTAGTCCCCATGGAGGTTATTAATCAGTATTTAAGAGCTCTGACTTGGAATTCAAACCGTCTTGTGCTCTCCTGCAGGATATATCGCTAACCTGTTGTTTGACCCCGAGGAACGTGACAAATGTTTAGCACAATGCCCAGAAATTACTAAATGTGCAGTAGTTATTAGTTATCTATTACTCTTGAGCTTAAAAGTGGAGCTTAAAAGCCTTTTCCATGAAGCAACCCCAAATCTATGTGTGTTCAAATTACTCAAATAACTTACTTTGGAAATTTTGTCACCAGTTATACTGTTAAACAGTCTCATACTCTTTCACAGACATATGAAAGAGTCATATGTTTGATTCTTTTGGGACCATATATGGAGTAAAATGGGCATTCTTTGAAGCTAAAAATGCTGTCTTTTATTTCATGTATTATTCCCCTGTCACACACAATATGAATACATAGCAGACTGAGTCCTTAACGTTTGTCAGTTCAGTTCAGTTCAGTTCACTCAGTTGTGTCCGACTCTTTGCGACCCCATGAACCGCAGCACACCAGGCCAGAGTCCACTCAAACCCATGCCCATTGAGTCAGTGATGCCATCCAACCATCTCATCCTCTGCCGTCCCCTTCTCCTCCTGCCCTCAATCTTCCCCAGCATCAGGGTCTTTTCAAATGAGTCCGCTCTTCGCATCAGGTGGCCAAAGTATTGGAGTTTCAGCTTCAACATCAGTCCTTCCAATGAACAACCAGGACTGATTTCCTTTAGGATGGACTGGTTGGATCTCCTTGCAGTCCAAGGGACTCTCAAGAGTCTTCTCCAACACCAACTCTAATATCTTCATGTCACAATTTCCTTTTTTCATTCCCCTGTGTCCATATTCTACCTATTTCAAAGATTGTTTATAAGGACAAACATTGTAGATATGAAACTTCTTGGAAAAGAAGTACAAATTGAAGATACTTTATTATGATGATAATTATGATTTTCTTTTCATAAACTTATTTTCAAATATAGTTTGTGTATTCATCTCCTAAAACTCATTTGGCTGCTTATTCCTCATATTTTGTAAAAATGAAAAAAGTGACAGTTCTAAAACTCTAAGCTGTGTCCTGATATAATGAAAATTAGCAAATATTTGCCTTGTTTTTTCTTGGAGAAAGTTAAACATAAATAATGCTTTTGTGGTGGGTGAGCCCCACGGAGGGGATAAAGGGAAAATAATAATATGCAGAGCAAATTCTTCTAGGACTGAGTGGGTATCACTGGTAAAAACACTGGCTCTGAGTTTCCCTTTGATTCTTCCATTAGTCCCCATTCTCTGATTTCCACCCTGAAAAGCCTTTAGAGTCTTTACATTCTGTTATCATGGACCCCTTTACCAATTTGGAGAACTTTAGAGATCCCTTCTCAATAATACTTTTAAATATTTAAACATATACAATAAAATACATGCAATAACAAGGAAAAAATAAATTTTAGAGAAATAGACACCTAAGTATTTTACAACAAATGGTGTTAGTGGTAAAGAATTTGCCTGCCAATGCAGGAGACAAAAGAGATGCAGGCCTGATCCCTGTTGTTAGGAAGGCTCCCTGGAAAAGGGAATGGCAACCCACTCCAGTATTCTTGCCTGGAGAATCCCACGGAAAGAGGAGCCTGGTGGGCTACAGTCCATGGGGGTCACAAAAGAGTCAGACATGCCTGAAGCAACTTGTAAATATGTGTACCTATAAACTTTTATGAAAACATTAAGATTATATTAAAAAGAGGATCCTATAGAATTCTGTGATTCTACCAATTTTGTTTCATCTAACTCTTTATTGATATTTTCAAATGTTTTATTTCAGAAAATCTTAAATATATATATGTAAGTAGAGGAAAGAGTGTAAAAATAAATAAATGAAAACATTAAAGATCTTTTGTGTATCCAATTACTGCCACAATTCAAATCATCAATGAGTGTAAACTGTATTTCAAGATATCTACAATGACTCTACTATGATATGAAATTTTCTATTATTTGTTTTTATGAGAAAGGTCACAGTTATCACTAATACAATAGCTGTCACCTACATTCATAATCAAAAGAAATGTTAAATTTCAGTTAGAGATAAATGAAAACAGAGATTATTTTTTTCCCATCCAAGTCCATGACACTTCTATATTCTATCCATGGACCTTTCAGGATCTGCAGTCTGGATTAAGAACCCTTGATTTAGACTGTGTTTTAGTCACTTAATAACATCTCAAGCTACCCCGTCTCCTGAATTTCCTGAAGCTTACTCTTTCTTTTGTTGCCACCTTCAACTTGTGACACCTGCTTTTCCACTAAAGCTCAGCCCACCATTTTCAGGAAGATTTGGTGAAGTGGGTGCCAATTTCCTGCCTCTCCTCGACTCTACTTATCAAAACAACTAGCAAATTGTGTTTTTGTTTTATTGGTTCCTCTCCACCAACTGTCCTTGGTGCTACTTGAAGACAGTGATGGGTCATTTGTTTATTTTCATTCATTAATATATCATCAGTTATTTACTAAGTGACGGACTCCATACCTGGCTGAGTGGTAATAATGTATACTTTGTGTCATTAATAAACTTTATGTGTGAGCACTGGTATGGATGAGGTCTGGACAAAAAGATGAAAATAGTAGGATAAATGTTCCGACAGGAATAAGGACAAGGACTCTTAAGGGTAATCACAAGAGGTGCATGGAAACTTAGCCTTGGAGGTTAGGGAAGTTTTCAGTAGGCAAATATAAAATGCTGAATATAATGAATGTAATATCAGTTTTGAATGTGTTCCCCTTATAATTGTTCTTAAAATGTACTTACACATTTTACACAGTATAGACATGCTATGAACTGAAAAACCTCAGATATGATGGGTGTTGAAGAATGAGAGGTCTATGGTGCTTCCCAGACAGGTTAGCATGTTGACTGGTCCTGAGGGAGGGCATCCCCATGCCCACCCTGGTAACTATCACTCCTCAGTGAATGGCTAGATCTATTTTCAATTGATTTAATTAATTCTTCAAGCTGTTAACCATTTCAAATCTAGGTGGCCAGAAAATTGAGATTAAGTGAATTTTACCTGAAATGTCTAAGCAAATTGTTTTCATTCTTTATAATACACCTTTGGATATACATTTAGCCTAACCCAGAAAGATAGTTTAACTGTTTCAATACTTGAAAACAGAGCCATAATTTTACTTTTGCTGGCTCAAATTATATACTAGAAGGCATACTTTGAATAAGCTCAAGCACAAAAGAGTTATATTTTCTATTTGTTTCCCAGTGATGATAACTCAAAATATTAAGTATTTAGAAGAAATTAACTAAGAATGAAAAAGAGCTCTTGTTTGTACTGTCTGTGGTTACTTGTATCTGTTATGACATAGTTTAGATTCTGGTATGATTCTCTTAATCAAAAGTTCCTCCCGATTGAAAATATTACATTTGTTAAGACTAAAATGCTGTTAGGAAAGATGTGATCTCATTTTAGGATGCTAAAAAGAGAAAAAGTGTTTATTAAGCTTTGCAGTGAAAAAAAGAAAGGACATGAGTTATATCTGTTAATGCAAATAACAGATATAAACAACAAATCAACTTAAGAGTAGAATTTAGTAGAAGTGGAATAGCTCCTAAGATCTAAGAAATGGAAGCACGGTCAGAACTCCAGACAAAAGCAGGACAGTAACAAGGATCTCGGTGAAGAAACAAGGACAATCTCTTTGGGGAGTTGTCATCAAAAGACTCTCCTCTGACCATCTTCTATCCTTGAGCCAATTTCCTAGGACTCCTATCTGATTGGAAAGTGAGAGTAGAGATGAAAAGTGCCATCCCATCTCTTTGCACTTTGGTCTGTAGTTTGAGTCCACCAAGATGATACGTGATGGGGATGGGTGTTCCCCTGAGAGTCAGAGGGACATTATCAAGCTAGGAGGAAGAGATGCTGCACTGGCAAAAACAACAACTGTTCACCGCAGGTACTTTTGTTTTATCAAAGGGAAAAAGAAGTTCTCTCTAAGATAGTCTATCTGATCCAGTGTTGCTGACATCTTTCTGCATGTTGGGAGTTCAAATACTAACCATTTTCAGTTAAAGGCCTAGGCACAGGTTATATACAAACATTAGTGACAATTTTAGAAGCCCTAGCTATTTATCATCAATCATTTTGCAATGCCACAAGGATCTGGAAAGGCAGCTAGATGTTTTCTTGCTGATCATTGCATTTCTTAGAATGATCACATTAAAACCATCCTTTTTATGTAAAAGCTTACAATTAGTATCATGTAACTTGTGGATGAAATTAACATCAAATGTTAAGAAAAATACTTCATGTTCTTTTTTACCTTATGAAATGTAAGTTGTTTTTTCTTAACTTAATGGGATGTTGCGGTTACTCAATTTTAATTTAAATCACTAATAACTGAGTATTATTTTAACCTTAATCTGGGTTTGGCTTATTTTTTCCCTGGTATTCAATGATGTGGATAATGGGTAAAGAAGATGTCAGATGTTAAATATAATTAATGTTCAAAACAGATCTGATGAATCAGAGGTTAATTCTAAAGAGAATGACTCAACAAGGCTTGCTGGTCACAACTACTAAAAATTAGTCATCCCGTGAGATCTTTTCTGATACTAATGGATGAAACACCTTTGAGGGAAACCCTTTTGAAAATGCTGCAACATGACCTCAGAGAAACATGCCTTTCCTGACACAAAAACTAGTTATCAATTCATCCAAGAGGATGTGAGCAAAGTTTTCTTAGAATTTAAGTATCACTGAAAAGTAAGCTTTGAACAGATCTCTTTCCCTTGCTACGTTTCATGTAGGTGATTTTTTGCTCTATACTTTGCATGCATTCCTTAAAGTTACTTAAGACTAAGGTAAGGACTTAACCTCTGTGAACCTCAGTTTTCCAGTCTGGATAAATGAGGACAATATTGGTCTTACCCTTAGGGGAAGGATATTAACTGAAGTAAAGCATGTGTAGTACTTAACCCAGTATAGGATACATAAGAGATGCTTTAAAACCTTTAATTAATATACTTTTTATGAAGCATTTTTATGGTAATCTGAAGATTCCACTAATTTTCCAGCACATGAGGGAAAATCTCTTTCATTTTGTCACACCAGTAAATTTTATATGCCTCTCAATTTATGTTGCACCTTCTCTTCCCTAAGACTGTCAGTTTCCTTTTCCAAGTCATCTTTAGTGAGCAATCAGCTGGATCCTTCCCTTTCATTAGGCAATTCACTGGCACAGCCCCCTCATCATCAGGTCTCAGGCTGCCAAGAAGATAGACCAATTCCCTTGACATTTCTCCTTGTTCCTCACAGGCATCTGTTTCCCTTTCTGCCTCATCACCTTTAGAAAAATCTTCTTTTGTTCTCACAATTGCCAGCTAATACGGTTCTCACAGTTTGCCAGACGATGTACAGGCATGCCCAGCAATGATGGGTTCCTAAGAAAAGACTAGGAATCCTTGAAAATGAAATGTATACTGATCTGGACAGAGTAATGATAGGAAAGATTGCAGAGATTCATGAATTCTTAGCGTATGGAACATATGAAAGAATGTTGAGATATCCCTGTGGATATTTTGTTTTTACATTACTAGAACCATGTCATGTTTTATAGTATTTATTTCCTTAAGATCTTAGAAATATACCTAGATTTGCAGTGGAACACTCATGTCTGAAAAGAAATGTCTTAAGTTAACATATATTTTTGCTATCTGTGTCAGTTATCATAACTTAATCCTACCCTTGTACTCACTAGAGCCTAACAGGTCATGGGGGTGAGGTCTGATTGATTGGTTTTTAGGTATAAGCAACAGTTTTTATACCCTAGAAAGAAAGAAAGAAAAACTCCACTTTTGGAAATATTTTTGGCTAATATTTGTTGAGTTCCTATAATTTATTAAATACAGTTGAACAGTCTTTCATGTAAATCTCAAAGAAAATATATGACATAGGTATTATTTTTATGTCCCATTTTACAGAATAGGAAACTAGGATTTAAAGAGTATAGATCACTTATCCAAAGTCACAAGCTAGTTAATGGCAGGAATAGGCAGTAGATCAAATTCTTTTAAAATGCAAATTCAGTTGCTTAATTGCCATGGCATAACAGCTCTTCTCCAGGAAAGCTAATCTCTCTTTCAACACAGGTCCTACAGGTGGTTCTACTAATTTTGTTTGTGAACTTTCATTTTTCCTTCACGATTTGCTTTCTCATAATGTGTATGATTTAGCTTCAAATTACTCTTCTCCAAATGGAGATAGTGGACAAGCCTAAAGCTAACGGGCAGGGTTGGAATGTCGAAGTCTCAGCTCCTTAAGGGTCTTAGAGAAACCTCCCTCTCAAGACTGCCTGGCCTCTGGGCTTCTTTCCAGGCTCAGCTGCCCACAGCACTTGATTGCTCCATCTTGCTGGTTCTCAATGGAGAACTCTTTGTCTTTGATCCTGTTCTTGTATTCTGCTCAGTGGACTTGAAAATTGGAGATTTCCTTGCTTCCTGGTCCTCCTTATGCCTGGGAAACAGACATGGAATTCTTCTTTTCTTCTCTTTATTCAGCAAAAGAACAGCCCCACCAGTTACCATCCCTTGTTTCAGCTCTTGGAACCCAGCCTGGGCCAACAGTTAGGCCCCCTGAGAAAAGAAGTTTAACTTCCTTGGCCTAATTCCTTCCTCAATAGATTGAAGAACTGAAGAGAGAAAAGCTTCTCAACATATACTAAAATCTACTTTCAAAAAAATACTTAAGCCCTGTATTACCATCATTTAAGACAGTGTATACAAGCTAATATTATCTCCTATATCATCCCCAAAGAAAATAAACCATTTCTTTCCTTTTCTCTTCCCTTACTGAGATGAAGCATAAATAGATGCTTGAGCAGAATCAGTTCTTATAGTTTGTAGGTGTGAATGCTTCTGACAACCCCAAAAGCCATAATCACTCTTTATATAGTATCTTTTATTTTGCTGAGGCAGAATTTGTATGGTGTATGTGGTAAAGGTGACAAGCTGCCCACAAAACCCCTTCTCCTCTTTCTCCTGAGCCCCACACAGCTGAACTATATTTTCCAGTCTCCCTTGCAGTCTGGTGTGACCAGGTCCTAGTGTTCTCACACAGGTGTGTTCTGACACGCCTTCCCACCATCCGTCTTCCGGATATGGAGCCAACAACAGCCACCCTGAAAGGATGATGTGCGTGTGTGTGCTTCATTGCTCAATTGTGTCTGACTCTTTGCAACCCCAACTCTTTGCAACTGTAGTCCTCCAGGCTCCTCTGCCCATGAGGATTTCCCAGGTGAGAATGTTGGAGTGGGTTGCCATTTCCTTCTCCAAGGGATCTTCCCAACCCAGGGGTCGAACCCAGGTCTCCTTTACCATCTGAGCCACCAGGGAAGCCCTGAATGATAGAGCTCTGTCATCCTGGTCCATTGAATGACTGCCACTGACCTGGAACCCTCACCCTGATCTTTTATATGAACGAGAAATAAATGTCTTCTTCTCTGAGACACTAAATTTGGAGATCTCTCCTTTTAAAAATATTAGTTTTTATTTAGTTTTATTTAGTTGGCTGCCTTGGGTCTTAGTTGCAACACACAGGATCTTTCCTGCCCTGCATGGACTCTAGTTGTGGCATGTGGGCTCAGTAGCTCCAGGCCTGTGGGATCTTAGCTCCATGACCAGGGATCAAACCCACATCCTCTGCATTGTAAGTCGGATTCTTGACCCACATACCCTGCTCTGTAAGGCGGATTCCAGGGTAGTCCCTGGAGATAATTTTGTTACTACAGCATGGACCATCCTAACTGAAACAGTACCTGTTTTGAGTAGGTACCTGGTCTTGAGTACAGATTCTTAGCTAGTGAGAGTACTCAGAATGTGAGTACCTGCCCTTCATTATGATTGCTGTCTCCACCTCACCTTAGTGCAAGCAATAACTGCCAAGTGGCATGTGTTTTGAATGTGGATGGAATACGACAACACAAAGGAAACCAGCAAATTGTTGGTAGATAAAGTAAAATAAAATTTAGTGTGCCTAAGAAGGCAACTGCTTCATGGGAAATAGATGGGGAAACAGTGGAAACAGTGTCAGGCTTTATTTTTGGGGGGCTCCAAAATCACTGCAGATGATGGTGACTGCAGTCATGAAATTAAAAGACGCTTACTCCTTGGAAGGAAAGTTATGACCAACCTAGAAAGCATATTAAAAAGCAGAGACATTACATTGCCAACAAAGGTCCGTTTAGTCAAGGCTATGGTTTTTCCAGTGGTCATGTATGGATGTGACAGTTGGACTGTGAAGAATGCTGAGCGCGGAAAAATTGATGCTTTTGAACTGTGGTGTTGGAGAAGACTCTTGAAAGTCCCTTGGACTGCAAGGAAATCCAACCAGTCCATCCTAAAGGAGATCAGTCCTGGGTGTTCATTGGAAGGACTGATGCTGAAGCTGAAACTCCAGTACTTTGGCCACCTGATGCGAAGAGTTGACTCATTGGAAAAGTCTCTGATGCTGGGAGGGATTGGGGGCAGGAGGAGAAGGGGCCAACAGAGGATGAGATGGCTGGATGGCATCACTGACTCGATGGACATGAGTCTGAGTAAACTCCGGGAGTTGGTGATGGACAGGGAGGCCTGGCGTGCTGTGATTCATGGGGTCGCAAAGAGTCGGACACGACTGAGTGACTGAACTGAACTGAACTGAAGAAGGCAACAGTTCTTAGATAAAAGGTGAACATTGTCTATAATTTAATAGTAAAATGCTAAATTCATATCAGTGATATGGATAATTCCATTATACGCTTTATATACAGAAAGTACAAAAGACTTTATTCGTAATTCTTGAGCTATTTCAGCAAATGCTTCAACCAAGATTTTTTAAAAATAGCTCAATAGGAAATGATGATCCTGAATTTATAATATCAATGATATAAGAAGGGATTATTTATATTTTTTAATTTATACTTTGCCACATTTCTAGTAGGAAAATATACTGTATGTATTTGAAAATTTGGTGATTCATACACATGTACAGAAAAGATGATTGCTTTATGATATATTCCTTATAAATATCATTTGGTTAGTTTAAGTTGAGGATAAATTCACCTTCTTAGTCCTATAAGACTGTATGTTTAGACCACATAAATTGTAAAATTTCAGAATATAAAGGAAGGAGGGAAAATGATACTTGTTTGTGGTTATTAAATTTGTGTGGTAAGCTAAAAAATGGTTTCCCAAAGATATCAGGTCCTAATTCTTAAAGTCTGTAATTGTTATCTTGAGTAGAAAAGTGGTCTTCATAGGTGTGATTAAGAAGTTAAAGATTCTGAGATGAGGGGATTATTCCAGATTATCAGAGTAGGTCCTAAATGCAGTCACATATGTCCTTATAAGTGGGAAATAGTGGGAGATTTGACACAAGGAGGAGAGGAGGCAATGCAATCACAGAGGCAGATTGTAGGATGCAGCCATAAGTCAGGGAATGCAGGCAACCACCAGAAGCTAGAAGAATAAAGAACTAGATTCTCACTTAGGGCATCTAAAGGTAGCATGGCCCTGCTGTAATATTGGACTTCTGTCTTCTAGAACTGTGGGAGGGTAAATTTCTGAGTTTTTAAGCCACTGAATTTGTGGTGATTTGCTACAACAGCCACAGGAAAAACAAACAGAAACAAACCCCATTTATCAATGGCTGAGTTTAACTTTGCTGAGTTTGTGATACTTTTTTGCAAGCCTCTGGAGACTTACTTTTGTCTTTCCTTCTTGGAAAAGGCAGGCATGACTCCCATTGTAATGTGGGCTGTTGGGTCAGTAGGGGGATCAAGACGAGGCCCATCTCTTTCCCTAGCTGAGTCTGACCCACCAAACAATAAGATGGTAAGATAGAGAACATAATCCATTTTCCCCCTGATAGAGCTGATTTTGGAGAGTGAGTTTACCAATACTGAACCTCAGATTTACAAAAACTTACCTGCTGCCTTTCCAGGACTGGACAACATTGTTGTTCAGTTACCCAGTCATGTCTGGCTCTTTGAGACCCCATGGACACATCCATTGCATCAGTGATGCCATCCAGCCAACACAGTCCTCCTTCAAAACTTGGGGTCTGAAATAGGAGAGTGTAATGTGTGCTTTTTGTAGGCACCCAGCTCCCAGGAGAATGAGAAGATAAAGGGGCTCAATAAAATTAAATGATTCCTTCTTCCTATGAGGGCAAAAATGCCAGCACTGCTATGTTAATGTAGACCCCTCTAAAAGGAGGGAAATATTAGGAGTAAAGATGAGCTATTTCTGATAGCTCCAACCCATGATTAATAGCTATTCATGAGCAGGAATGACAGCATTCTATCATTCTACCCTTTAATAGCTGATTGAAAGATAGCTTAAAGGCAAATGGTAAAGTCATAGCTAGTGTCAGTTCAAATTTATATATATATTAGTGTTTATAAAATTTAATACAAATTTTTAATAAGTTAAATATTATGTATATATTGAATGGGTTTCTCAGATGGTGCTAGTGGTAAAGAACCCACCTGCCTTACAGGGAGTCGTAAAAGACACAGACTTGATCCCTGAGTGGAGAATCCCATGGACAGAGGAGCCTGGCAGGATACAGTCCATAGCATCGCAAAGAGTCAGACACGACTGAAGCAACTTAGCAGAATAGCACACAGCACATATACTTACTGGTTCCCTTTGCACTGTGTCTAAGGTTCTAAATGAACCTGCTGGAGTCTGGTTAACTCCTGAGTATTTCCAGAGTTCACACATGGACCTTTTGTTATATATCCCTTTTCCTAAAATCTGCTAAAGGAGACTTCTGCTTAATCAAGTCTTGTAATAGAAACTGTTTTTATAAACATATTTGTTATTACGCAACTAGAAATGTCCCTCTTTCATAAACAGGTATTAATAGGTTGTCTACTTTTCTTCCCCAAATGATTCTTCCTTGAAGATTAAAATAACAATTTTTCTAGTGTTAAAAGCCTACCACCTCAAGATGAGGTCTCAATAATCCAGTTGCTACCTATTTGTCTTTGTAGATTCATTTATTCTCTCTTTCCCAAGGTTATTTTAGCAACTTACGTTATTTGTAATAGAAGTTGCTTTTGTTTCCACATTGGGCCAGAACTGATTGAGTAATAACATTAGCAAATACTGTAAACTCACATAGCACCTTTCACCCTAAATCCTTTCCAGTTACTAACTTATTGTCTCCTGAACATTCCAGTAGCTTAGTGACAAGGGTTTTATTCCCATTTTTCAGAGGAATAAAGGGAAAACATAAAAAACTCAGAGCACAGTTATATCTAGAAATCAGGGACTTTGACACTACTGTCGTACATTTTTCCTTTGTCTTCTAAAAAAGCATGCTCTTTGTTAAGTATTTCTCCTGATTATTCTGGGTGATATTGCTGAATGTAATCTTATGCGGCAGTGAGGTAAGCAGTAGCTGGATTCCTGTGGTTGGTGTTTTAAAGATACACCTTCTATGTGTAGGACACAATGCATTCTCACTCTGAATCTTGCAAGTCCCTAAAACCTTGAGATTTGAATGAGGGTCCAAGTGCTGGCTTTAACTTCCTTTCCTACGCTTGTAGGTTTGCTCAAGTTAAGGGACATTTTAAGACTCAGAATATATGAACCTGTCTTTTCAGGTTAATTCAGGACTCTAGGTCCAAAACCAAGCAACGCTGATCACTTCCAAAGGGTTCTGGAGATATCTGGTTGATGATTTTTGGATCCATAAAATGGTTTCTTTTCTGTTTGTGGGGGGAGGTTCCTAAAGCAGTACCAATCAATAAAACATCGATCTGATGATGCCCAACATCAAAATCTTAATACATTAAACTTCACATAGTATTAAAAACTCTATCTTAATTTCATAGTTCTGACACATTGGAGTTACTTAAAGGTAAAAAATCTTTACTGACTCTCATTATTAAACAATTCTTGTCATAATATTGAGCTGGAAATGTGCTATGATTGTTTTAAAGTTGTTCACATATTCTTTTAAAATTTCCTTTTGTTGTTGTTGAGTCACTCAGTTGTGTCCAACTACCTGTGACCCCATAGACTACAGCACACTAGGCTTCCATGTCTTTCACTATCTCCCAGACTTTGCTCAAATTCATGTCCATTGAGTGATTGGTACCATCCAACCATCTCGTCTTCTGCCATCCCCTTCTCTTCCTGTCCTCAATCTTTCCCAGCATCAGGGTCTTTCCCAATAAGTCAGCTCTTTGCATCATGTGTCCAAAGTATTGGAGCTTCGGCATCAGTCCCTCCAGTGAATATTTAGGGTTAATTTCCTTTAGGATTGACTGGTTTGATCTCCTTGCTGTCCAAGGGACTCTTGAGTCTTCAGCACCACAGTTTGAAAGCATCAGTTCTTAGTGCTCAGTTTTCTTTATGGTCCAACTCTCACATCCATATATGACTACTAGAAAATTCATAACTTTGAATATATGGACCTTTGTTGGCAAAGCAATGTCTCTGCTTTTTAATATGATGTCTAGGTTTGTCATAGGTTTTCTTCTAAGGAGCAACTGTCTTTTAATTCTTTTAAAATTTTGTTTAGTGAACAGGTAAGAACCATTGATGATCTAGTGATCTACATTATCATTTGATTGTTATTTTGCCTTTGTGTTTAAAGACAACATACTTACAGATACAATGTCTCATAATGATTTCCAAAGCTATGTAATTTTGATTTTTAAAAGGCAGAAAAACTTTTTGTTTTCCTAATTAAAAGTGTGTTATTCATTGCACTTGATAAAAGCACATAGTGGGAAAAAAGTAAAAACAAAAACAGGGAATAAACTAGAGATCCAAATACTATAACGGCCTAAAACATCAGGGATTAATCACCTGCATTCTGGGAATTGATGGACATGCATTCTTACTTGCTAATTTGTTGTAGAATGCATCTTCTGATGCAATATTCATTGCATCAATAGTATTTTGGAAGAATCTTCTGTGTATTCAGGGCCATCCTAAAAGCCATTAAATCTGTGAAGAACAAGCTTCTAACTTTAGGGAGCGGGAAATAAAATTGGGAAATAGAGAACCAAAAAAAAGACAACAGTAAATGAACACAGAAAATAGACCTCAGAATAAGTGCTACAGGATTTCCCCTGAAGAGGAAGGAAGACCTTCCTCATTTGATGAGTGTCTTATCTGGAAAAACATTGCAAAGGAAGTGAATTCTGAAGACATACATTGCCAGAAAGACATATATTGCCAGAAAGTACATTTTCCTGTTCTGGGTAGAGGGGGTAAGTAGGGTAAAGCCTGAGACAGTTTAACACCCATGAGAAATAGTGACCAAGAAAGTAATAGATACAGCCAAACAAAAAAAAAATAAATAAATAAAAAAATGAATATTTTCCCAGAATTCTCTTCTTGCAACTGGTACAAATAAAAATTTAAATTTCTTTTCAAAGATTTTTGTCTTCATTAATCCTTTAAAAATTTGACTGTATGGAAAAACATGAGAAAATAAAAGAAAATAAAAACACCAAGAGATGCTTAATTGAAATTTTCCTTATTTTTTTCTGGTATTTTTCCTCTGCATTAAATATGAACACATATATTGATATCATTGAAATTATAACATACATGCAGTACACTACAAATTTTTAATAATTAACTTTACAAAAAGTCACCTCTTTCTACTGATCAAGCCTGTTTCTCCAAGATTGACCTGTTAGGAAAGAATATCTCAACCAGTTTCCTGTCAATGTGCAGGATTCCCCATAACAATTAAGCATTCTGCCTAATCCACATTCCCCTTTCCTATTAGAACAGGGAATGGAGAACAGGAAAGAAACAGGAAGCTCATATCTTTCTCATGTATGCCCAAAGTTGTGAAAGTGAAAGTCACTCAGTCGTGTCCAACTCTTTGTGACCCCATGGACTATGCAGTTCATGGAATTCACCAGGCCAGAATACTGGAGTGGGTAGCCTTTCCCTTCTCCAGGGGACCTTCCCAATCCTGGGATTGAACCCAGATCTCCCTGCACTGCAGGCGGATTCTTTACCAGCCGAGCCACAAGTAGCAACATGGAGAAATGAAAATTGAAAGACTATACATTCATTTATTTTTCTATTAGGACTTACTTAGTCATTGCATAGTACATGCAGGCATGTTGCTAGTCTATGGTAAGATACCAAGACAGACATAATCCAGTTCTCCATCAACTCAGTGTAAGGGGGACACAGTTCCCTAACTAGAAAATCCTAGAACAGCATTACAAGTACTAAGACAAAAAAAAAAAAAAAATGCAGGATGTTATGGTAACTCATAGTCTAGGCTGATTCAGGAAGTCTATTCAAGACACTGAATGTAGCAGTGACTAAACAAAGTTGAAAAGGTGGCTAGGAGTTAGCTACAGGTCAAGGAGGGAAACCTGAGTTTCAGGCAGAAGAATGAATTTTCTCTGAGCATGACACGACAGCCACAACGAAGTCCTCAGTTGGGTTGAAGCAGAGTGCAATGAGAGGTCTGGGGAAAGATAACAGGACAAGAAAGGGCAGAATAAGAGCAGGAAGGGCAGGGGGTATGAAGACAACTGGAGTTTTCAGAACAAGAGGGACTCAGTAAAATTCAAAAGTAGGAAGCAACACGATCAGCTCCTATGTTCACTCAAAAATCCTATCAACATTAGTTTCTTAATTTTAGCTATAACTAGTTTATTTAAAGTTATTATGATACTAAACACTTACATGAAATAACTATTATTCATAATAACCTTGCAAAGTTAATGCTATCCTTTCAGTTAGAGAGGAAACTGAACTCAGGATCTGTAATTTGCCCCAAATCACCTAGCTAATAAATGGCAGAGAACTCAAAGGAAGATCTATTTCACTACAAAGTCCATGTTCTTTCCAGTGGAACATGCTGTCTTCTAGTTATGCTCAGTACTAACTGTTGGATCAGGATGCCAAATGTTATCTGAAACCAAAGAACGGCAGGAGCCTGAGAAAGGAAAAAAGGTAAAAGGGTGCGGCAAGCGTAGGAGGTGTACTAGGTGGGAGGGAAAGCACTGAGTGAATCAATACCTTTCAGCGATAGACTCCACTTCATGCAGGTTTGCTTAAGTGGATTCTTACATTCAAGAACTTGTCAGCCAACTGATATAATCCTTTTAGAACATACAAGTTTTCTTTTACCTAAAGGAGTTTGATTACATTGGCAACTCCAAATAATCCCAATTTCCTTGATTCTTTGAGTTTCTGAGTTCATCGTCAAGGAGGAAATAAAAGTTCCACTGGAAATAAATGATGATTGTGACCTTTTGACAGGTAGTTGTTAATTCAAATGAGAATTTCTAAAAGATAAAAAGCTATTAAGAAAGTTCTAGTAAGGCAGATAGACTTCCCAGTTGGTACTAGTGGTAAAGAACTCACCTGCCAATGTAGGAGACATAAGAGATGCAGGTTTGATCCCTGGCTCAAGCAGATCCCCTGGAGGAGGGCAGGGCAACCCACTCCAGTATTCTTGCCTGGAGAATCCCATGGACGGAGGAGTCTGGTGGGTCATAGTCCACTGGGTCGCAAAGAGTCAGACATGACTGACGCGGCTTGACATGCGTGCATGCAGTAAGGTAGACAGGTAATGTAGGAGAGCTTTATGAAACTTTTGGTGAATTTCATTATGTAGATATACTACCTATGTTCAAAGTTTTTTATTCCTGTATTTTGTCTACAAACCAAGGATAGGTTCCCTAAGCAGCTTCAGTGAAATATAAATAATACTGTCCAAATGTCTTTGTTCACAGTGACTAAGTGTATAGTATATGTTTGTGAATTAAGGAATTCCCCAAAGAGTTTTCAGAGCAAGAGTTAGTCTTAGAGATAATTTAGTCCAGTCCACTATTTCATAGATTAGGGAACTGAGACTCAGATTGCTTTAGAATCTATTCAGCCTCATTGCCTGATTTCCTAAATAATTGTTTCTCCTCAAATATCATCAGTTGGTTCTATACTACCAATGCTTGGTAAACCAATCTGACTTAAAAAAAAATAAATAAAAAGAAAAACTACAAGTTTACCATGTTATTCTGTTTTTATACCAAGCTGCAAATCTCATACTCATTCAAGTATAGTGTACTATGAATTATCTCTTTTATAGAAAACATAAACTATAATTCTATCTCTTTGCCATTTTCTTTTTTGGGAATGTTTTGACTAGTTTCATCCTCCTGTAATCATTATTAGTCAAAAATGCTTCAGTCAGGGAATAAGAATTGTTGAAGTATTTGATAAAAATGTATTAGTTTCATGGGGAAGCATATCCAGTTATTTCTGCTCACCTTGTTTGACTGAAGAAGCATTACTTTACTGTGGGGAAGTGGAGCATTTAATGTCTTGCTCACCTCCTGTGTGACCCCTTCATACCACACCTCTGTTGGGAGACAAAAGCAAACACCACAGGGCTGAGAATTCCCAAGGGTTGAGGGCCAGGTGATCCTTTCAGAACTGCTCTAACCTGAAATTCCCTGACTAAGGTGGGACTTTGTTAGTTTTTGAGAGAACTAAAAGCTCCCTTTCTTCTCTTATTTGTTTTTCCTACTCCTTTTGCCTAAAATAACTATCTCACAATCCTAAATATTTTAGTCATCTTTCCATATATGCAGCGGATCATTCCAGGACTGCCTCCCACCACAAACCAAAATCCACGGATGCTCAAGTGCTCAAGTCCTTTATATTAAATGGTGCAGAATTTGCATATAACCTATGTACATCTTCCAGTATACAATAAATCATCTCTAGGTTACTTATAATACTTAATACAATATAAATGCTATGCAAATAGCTGTAAATCACTCAGTTGTGTCTGACTCTTTGTGACCCCATGGAGCCCACTAGGCTCCTCTGTCCATGGGATTCTGCAAGCAAGAATACAGGAGTAGGTAGCCATTCCCTTCTCTAGGGGATCTTCCTGACCCAGGGGTTGAAACTGTGTCTCTTAAGTCTCTTGCATTGCAGGAGGATTCTTTACTGTCTGAGATACCAGGGAAGCCCAAATACAATGTAAATATTGTTGGATTGTAGCAAGTTTAAGTTCTGATTTTTGGAATTTTCTGGAATTTTTTTCCAAACAGTATTGATTTAGAGTTGGTTGGGGCTTTCTAGGTGGCTCAGTGGTAAAGACTCTGCTTGCTAATGCAGGAGATGTGGGTTAGATCCCTGGGTCAGGAAGATCCCCTGGAGAAGGAAATGGCAACACACTCCAGTATTCTTGCCTGGGAAATCCCAATGTACAAAGGAGCCTGGTGGGCTACAGTCCATGGGGTTGCAAAAGAGTCAGACACAACTTAGCTGCTGAAAACCAATAACAGTTTGTGGCATCCGAAGATGGGGAACCCATGAATACAAAGGGCTGTCTATCCACTTATGATAATTATCTTACCTACTTTCTTTTTGAAATTACTCTCTTAAAAAAAAAAAAAAAAACAAGTGATTACCAAAGATTTTGTCATGGGGCAGAATTGCTGACCTGGGAATAATCAAATGACTAAATAATCAAATGACTAAAGTAAAATGACTACTTTATGAATGTAAGCATCATCTGAAAATCTCAAAGTGATTTTTTTCTAATTTCCTCACAAAGGGAACTTGGGAGATGAGACATGAGGTATGATGTCTTACAATCCACGGTATGAATGAGGCCCCCTGGTAGAGTCCAAAACTGTCTGGGCCTTCCTCCTTGAAGAAGACCTTGTAGATGTTGGCTTACTTTCTTCATGCTGGGAACAAGAAGCATTCCAGGGTTTAAGAGAGTCACCAACTCTCACTACTTAAATAGGAAGACATTTTGTCCCTGGTTTCCAAAAATGCCCAGTGGGATGTTAAGAAGGGTTGACATCCAGTTTTTCTGAATTTGTTCAGTGAGTGGTTTTTGAAGGGCTCCATAAGCAGCCAGACATCCCCATAGTTTTAGGGGAGAGAGGAGTCTCTTGAAAATTCTAAAATTCTAATGAAAAAGCTCATACTCAGTGTACCCAGCCAGGAAATGTTGGCGTCAGCCACAGTAAGCGTGAATACCAAGTTGCCCTGGCATGCACTAAGGCCAGACAAATCAGGCAGCATTGTAGAACCTCAGTCACTGGAAACTGACCAAATGCATCTGAACCTTTGCTCCACTACTTACTAGCTGTATAACTTTGGGTGAGTTACATTTTTGGCTTCAGTTTTCTCATCTTTAAAATGGACATAAGAGTACCTATTTCCTAGGGATTTTGTTTTTTTGTAAAATTCAAATGAATTAATATGTGTAAACTTAGATAGTACTGGACATGTAGTAAGTACTGAAAAAATGTTGTTCTTATCATTTTTGGACAAATGTGATAACCCCATGTAAACACAAAGAAAGAAAAATGAATGAATGAATCATTTGTGACCATAAAGAAAGTCACTTAAAATTTTAGACACCAAAAGTATTCTTCAAGGCCACCTTTTGAGCAATTTCAGGGGACATTTCACTTTTTTTTTTTTTCAGTGGAGCTTCTGGAGTTGTGTGACTTGATGATCCTAGCATGCTTTGAAAATTTCTCTCTCTGGTTTCCCATCATCATGGGGTTTCTGTTATTGTTGTTTTTTTTTTTTTTTTTTTCTTTCTTCTTCACAAATAATGAATATTTTTACTGTTAGAGCCTGTATTGATTTCTTCTGGCACCAGTGAGTAGAATGCTATTTATCCTAGGACACTTGAAAATAAGAACAACTGTATTCTTTTCTCACTGGTTATTCCCAGATCTGAGACTCCTGTGTGCTTAGACGGGTAGCAAATTAACATATGAACCCAAGTGATTAAGTCCCTTTAGAACTGGATGGAAAACTTGTCTAAATTGCTGTTGTTGCTGCTGCTGCTAAACCTGTATAGAAGTTGACAGTCTTTCAAAATGATATTTCAGTGATATTTTTAAATGATGAAAATCAAACCAACTGGTAATTATTTTGCATATACTATGGATATATGCATATACTTTATGGATATGAGATTACAAGACAGGCATTCTTCAGAGAGACAGTGAACAAGCCCAATGTTAAGTATATACAATTTATTTATATTTTTCCCTCAGAGATTTTTAAGTCCATTTGTTCAAAAAATGTAGGAATATAACATGAGAGGAACGGAAATACATTTCAGTGGAAACCAGGGTCTACTTGTGAAAATACCCAAATTTGCTAATAAAATAAAGCCTCATCCAGAAAAAAAGAAAAAAGAAAAATTCCCAGGTAGATGTGAAATACTAGGTCCAGAGAGACACCTACCACTTCTTTAGGATTTCCACCTACAAAAGTTTACAGCCAAAAGCCTGCCCAAAGGATTAATTCCTAAGTGGAGCTTTCCAGCCTCTTATAATAGCAGCATCAACCATGTCTTCTGACTCCCGTGGGGAAAAGTTGTACCAAATGAGCTCTGTTGCCACCATCTGTCTGTACTCTGCCCAGCCCTTTCCTAGCCCTTGTTACTTGGCCAAATTAAAAAAAAAAAAAAAAAAAAGCTCACATTTATAAGTGTCAAGCATTTTTAAAAATATTGAAATATTCAATTTTCATATTAACTCATTTTGCTTGTACAGCAAGGTGGATCCTCCCATTTTACAGATGAGGAAACTGAGGTGCCCACATATTAACAGCTAAGCCACGGGACTTTCCCTGGCAGTCCAGTCGTTGGGACTTCACCTTCCAATGCAGGTGTGTGTGTTTGATCCCTGGTTGGGGAGCTGGGCTCCCACATGCCTGGTGGTCAAAAAAACCAAAACACATGCAACAGAGACAGTTTTGTAACAAATTCAATAAAGACTTTGAAATAGTCCACATGAAAAAATTCTTAAACAAAAGAGCTGGGCTAGAGTTGGATCAGTAGCTACTGGAGCTACTAGTAGCTTCTGGTCTCTTAATCCCATTTTTATGCTGCTATAGGGCAGTGAGTGGTCTCAGTGGAGATAATAGATTTACTATTGAGGGGGGAGGCGGCAAGATTTCATATCCTAATTTTCTCATCTAAACCAACAAAGTTTCCGATTTTTATGAGAATAGAGAAAGATTCATTCTAACTGAGCACCTGAATTTGATATTGGGGTGGTGTAGTCACTAAATAGTGTCTGACTCTTTGCGACCCCATGGACTATAGCCTGCCACACTCCTCTCTCCATGGGATTTCCCAGGCAAAAATACTGAAGTAGGTAGCCATTTCCTTCTCTAGGGCATCTTCTCGACTCAGGGATCAAACCCCAGTCTCCTGCACTGCAGGTGGAGTCTTTGCTGACTCAGCCACCAGGGAAGCCCAAATTTGATAATAACTGTTCACAAAATTGGTCTCTAAGTGGCAATGCCTCTGAGAGAGAAGAAGCCCTGAGTGGTCCTGAACAAAGCTGTGACATGGCTGGGACCATCTGTAAAGAGATGGCCCCGGAATCCCACTGTTTAGGGAAAACCCATTGTCAGTTGCCTGGGATAGAAAGTGAGACCCTGGGGGCATGGACTTCTAAAAGGGGGCTCTCACCATCAGCTTGAGAAAGTGAAAACTAGTTGTCATTGCTTATGAGGAGAGGGTAGGTAACAGGATAAGATTGGGCCCAAAAAGGAGACAGTGTCAATGTAAGTGCTGGAGAACTGCATGGCTGAAAGTGCAAGTGAAAATGTCCTTGGGATTTCTGGGTCAGGGAGGCACATGGGGAGGAGGTTGTCTGTGTACAATAAAGGATATTTAAATTGGATCTTCTTAAAGTTTGATTTGGAAGTGTTTGTACTGCTCTAATGTAAACTCTGTTAAACCATCCCACACTCTCATCCATATACTGGGTCCTATCCTTGCATCTCTTAGAATTGGAGGAGATGTTTGGTGGGAATCTGGGAAGGGCTGAAAATCATCTCTGTGCTTAGCAGGGACCGAAGTAGAGACACAGGAGCCCAGAAGCAGAGAAGTTCATGGGAGCTTCCCCCAGAGGAAAGTTGCAGAAATCACAGAGGTACACAAGCCTTAAAATTGGGGGAGTTTGCACAGACATCATCTAAATTTCAAGGAGCTATCATTAAGATAATATGTCTCCTAATCTGGGTGTTTTCCTTCTCTCTGAGCACCTAGAGTTCTCATTAAGTCACTTATCCATTGCACTCCGTATTTAGCTCTACAACTCTCTTGACTGAATGGAGAGTTGATTCATTGTCTTATTTTTGATAATCCATATTCCCTTGACCCTTTATCATGGTTGCTCTTTTCCATCACCAAAAAGAAAAAAATGATTCGCCACTTCATCTCTGAGACTGTCCTCAGAATCTTTGATTTTCTCTGGAAATGACCTGGGGCTCCTTTTACACAAACACCGAAACCAAAGAGTCATATCATCACTGTGTTCCTAACCCTAGAGACTCTTAGCATGGGTGTGGGTTTGCATAACAGGGAAACTGGAATTGACCTGGTACAAATGCTAATTAAATGTTAAAAAAAAAAAAAAAGCCAAGGATAATGCTGCAATGATGTAAAAGGGTGTGTGTGTGTTATGTGTGCCTAAAGCATCTAAATGTATTAGACAGTGGAAACAAGATTCAGGGCAAAAACAGAAGAATAAAAAAAAATTGCCTGAATGGATAGCAAAAATGGTTCTTTTTCAGGGAAGTTGGTGAGTCACTATGTGACAATGCATAAGTTACCTAATCTCTAAGTTCTGTCCTCTACCTTTAAAAAGGGGACTGAAACACTTGAGAAAGTCACTCACTTAAAAAAAAAAAATCTTCAAGATACAGGAGACTCAAGTAATGAAGTGCATTCATCATTAGAAGGAAGGAGTTGAGCTTCAAGGACTGAAATCCTATGATGCTATCTGAAAAAGCAAAAGCAAAACCCTACCTAATTGCAAAATTAAAAGAGAAATTCAAGTTACCTTGGAAAGGGAAGAGAGTGGAATGGAAGAAGGGGTGGGGAGAAGAAAAGAAAAAACGCCAATATTTATGAAGGAAAGTATATATGAACTTTATGTACTTCTCTCTCTCTCTCTTTTTTTCCCCTAAGAGAGAGGCCAGACCACATTCCAGTGTCTCCTGCCTAAATTCAATGTTAATTCACATCTTGGCATAACCTGTATGTTGGGACAGTTCTGCATTCCAAGTACAGGGACATGCAAATAAAAATGATTTAACATATAAAATGTCACACTGTCTATTTTTTTGTCCTGGCAGATGCTCTTTAAATATGTAAAAGTGAAGGGAAAAAAAATCTCACTTTTTTGTTATCCTTTGGAATAATTTTTATTGTAGGAAATCAAAGTTTCTGATGTTGGTATACTCTGATTCAATTAAACAAATACTTTCTGCTTGCTCACCATCAAAATGAGGAAGCTGCTTGCCCACAAATTCTCTAAAGGAAGATTCAGAAGAAAAAGGAATTGTAGTTAATCCTTTCCCAGGTCACACCTAAACTAGGTCTCTGCTAATAGGGAAGTTATTTGTGTTTTAAATATAAAATACATGTAAGAATATGTTGAAGGAATTATTGATGAAAGAGGCGAGTCAGAAGTTCAGTTCCACACTAAAGGGATTGAAAAATGTAGACTACAAGGTTCCAAACACTATCGGAAGGCCTGAGAGCTTCTCTTATAATTCCCACTAAAAGGAAGATATAGGTGTTCCTTGGTTAAAGAATTCTGGGGAAAGCTGAGTTAAAGAAAGTTACTGCCTTCTAAATAACTTCCGTGTATTTGATAGACTGATATATAATATGAATGTCCAAGAGAGGGATGTATGTGGTAAAGCAACAATTCTCAAACATAAAACTTTACGGCACTTTAAAATGTCTCACATATTTTGAGAAAAGCAGGTTGGAAAACACTAGTGTAGAACAAAACTGCACTTGAACTTTGGTCTAAGTTTTCTGGTTAGGTTTATCGTGTTGTCAGTATCTAAACATCTTGACAGCATGTCCCATACACACCAGCGTCTATTCCTTTTTTTTTTTTTTTTTTTACTTTCAGTTATGTGTGGATTTAGTATTCACGCTCAGACGTCCAGACTTCTTGAGACATAATTGTGAACATGACCCTACTCTGGTGTGCGATGGTGGATAGTTAATTGAAAAGGAAAAAGAAATCAAGTTGAGATTCAGAGAGGAGGATAGCCAGTGAGCGCTGAAAGGAGTAGCATTAAATCACAAAATTAAGAAACAAAGTTAGGAATACAAAGCTAGAAAATGTTCTTTTGTGTTTACAATAGGAATATGGTGTTTGAGAAAAGTCAGACTATTTCTTTTTTCCCCTCCTAAAATGTTTATTTTGGGGAAAAAAATCTTTCATGATACAAAACTTAATTGTTTTCTTTTAAAAAAGTGTTTTGAGTGTAGTTATTTTCCAATGTTGTGTTAGTTTCTTCTAGCACACAGAGTGAATCAGTTATTTGTTGTTTTGTTGCTAAGTCATGTCTGACCCTTTTGTGACATCATGGACTGTAGCCTGCCAGGCTCCTCTGTCTATGGGGTTTCCCATGTGAGAATACTGGAATGGGTTGCTATTTCCTCCTCTAGGGGATCTTCCAGACTGAAGGATGGAACTCATGTCTCCTGCATTGGTACATTGGTAGGCAGATTCATTATCACTGAGCCACCAGGGAACCAGTTATACATATATATGTGTGTGTGTGTGTGTATCCCCTCTCTTTTTAAAGATTTCCTTCCCATTTAGGTCTCTGCAGAGCCTTGAGTAAAATTCCCTGTGCTATACCATATTCTCTCACTAGTTATCTGTTTTATATTTAGTAGTGTATATATGTCAATCCCAACCTCCCAATTCATCCCACCTTCTCCTTACCCCTTAGGTAGCCACATGTTTGTTCTCTACATTTCTGTCTTTTTTCATTTGCAAATAAGGTCATTAATACCATTATTCTAGATTCCAATGTAAGTCATATTATAAGAGATTTGTTTTTCTCTTTCTGACTTTCTTCACTCTGTATGAAAGCCTCTAGGTCTAGCCACATCTCTGAAAATGGCACTATTTCATTCCTTTTAATGGCTGAGTAATATTCCATTGTGCATATGTACTATATCCTCTCTAACCAGTCTTCTGTTAATGGACAGGTTGCTTCAATGCCCTGAGTATTGTAAATAAATAAATCGTAATTATTTTCTAAATCAATTTGTTTCTCTTCACCCCTTCTCAATTTGGAGCCTGCTTTTGTTCAGTGGTGTGTGACAGCCTCATGGGCTTTTGTGATGTCAACCCTGTACCTTTTCTGTGACAGCAGAACTTTGGTCAAGGTAGTCATATAGTTTGTTACTGCCTGCTCATCACCTCTTTGTGGTAACACCATGCTGCTTTATCTAGTTAAGGTATATTGGAGTTTGGTACTTAAAAATAAAGCTCCATATTGCAATAGATTATTTCAGAGAAAGTCATTGGGAGTGACTTTAGTTGAAAGAGCTGTCATTGTTACCAGCTGTGGGAATAATGGGGCAAGCTACTAGTATGTCAAGCAATAATAGCCTTTGGAAATCCTGAGTTATTTGTAAGTAACTATTCTTTCAAAACAAAACATATAAGGAGCAAAAGAAGATAATAAACCAAGCACCAGAAAGGACACATGCATATCTTTCCTAAACTGTGGTTTGCAGAATATGAGGGAAGCTGAACAGTTGTATATTGTCGCAGGAAGACTGCAAGTGAAATTGGCTCATTCATAATTTTAGTCACATTTCCCAGAATCAGAATTCAAGGAGAAAGCTTCTTCCCACCGTATGGATCTTTTTCCTTCTGTTGAGTGCTGTCTTCCTTGACAACCGTGCAGAAAGCACTCTGGCACAGGCCGGGAGACAGGCTCTACTGTCGAGCCTCGTCAGTCACGTTGAACACACCCCGCGGCGATTACCATTCTGATTCAGGGCAGGATAAAGAGAGTTCAGTGCACAATGTGGTGTTTAGGGAGGTGATCTGGAAGCATTAACCACACAACCTTGGCAGAAACTGCTTTGCGAATGTGTCAGTGATATCTCAAGTACACGAAAAACCAGCTTTACTGTCTCTTGATAGGAGATTAACTTTTTGTGTGTGTATTTCTAGAGCATTTACCATTGTAAGGTGGACAGACATTATCCTTGTTTTTCAGCTGTAGAAACTGGAATGCTGAAAGGTTAAGCAATGTTCACAGAGTTACATCGTGAGTCATTTTCTGAATCAGGAAATAAGTTGGTGGCTATGATTCCTTTTCCCCTTATCCTACCAGCCGGAAGGAGTCACTGAACACTATTTACAGAAGTCCTTTTCTTTATTGTCTTGCAGTGGACACTGAACAGATTTCCTGAGACTTAAAAAATCACAAAATGTGACATATTCTAGGGAGCAGTAGAATTCAAGCAATAACATTAACTCTGGCAACAAGTTTGACAGAGCAGTAATTATGCACAAGGGCCAAAGGTTTTCAGTCCTAATTTAAATTTGACTTGTGATTTGGAAATATGCATGTAAAGTCTTCTTGCCTTTGGTAAAATAGAGATAATGGTTCCTATCACAGACTTCATTTTAAAAAGTTATATGATTTTATTACATGATACATTTGAGCTGAATAGATGAAATTACTATCTCTTTTTAAAATATCATATGGTCTTCCCCCTTTCTTGTTGAACTTTGGTAAGTCCCTTATGAAAACATGTTAAAAAACATTAATTTTAGCATATGTGTTTCTACTTGTCAAAGTACTTCAGAAGAATGTACCATATTTTTGGACCAAACAGTTTTACATACATTGTCACACTTGGTCCTTGTGACAACCACTTTGCTACTCTTTCCAGTAGCCAATTACATCTAACCATATAACTCTTTTCCCTAAAGTTTCTTGGATGTTTCTCAGCTTAGATTGTTGTCCTGCAGACTAAGTTTACCTTCCAGTTCCAGTTACACCCCTTTTAAAGCTACAGCTAATACATGGCCAGAAATACCAAATGGGTTCATTAGCAAAATTGGAAATTTTTTTATAGGCCCCTGTTTTTAAACGGTTTTAACTAAGTAATAAGGGAAAAAATGAAAAGGACACAGATATAAAAAGACAATAACATAAGCCTAGTTTGTTGTTCAGTCACTAAGTCATGTCCAACTCCTTGTGCCCTCATGGACTGCAGCATGCCAGGCTTCCCTGTCCTTTACCATCTCCTGGAGTTTGCTCAAACTCATGTCCACAGTGTATATTTCTGATTGAGCTACTGCTAACTAGAACTCAGTCTTCATAAGATTCCAAATGCCATTTTGAACAATCTATAGTATAGGCCTCACATGCTTACCCAGAATTCTTGTATTATCTTGATAGTGAGTGAAGAGTCTTAAAGGCCAAAATCACCTTCAGATCAGTTACAGAGAATATCAAGGCTAGGAGGATCCCTCCCCATGGTGCTAGCAGGGGCAGTAAAACCTAGACAACTTCAGAGAGAGAAAAACCTGGGGGAATGCAAAAGCAAAAGGGCTCCCCCCCAAATCAACACCTGGCCTCTTCTTCCATGGCTAGGGGTTTCTAGATTTGGTGTTAGTACACTTTTATTTATAAGTTGTAATGTTATCTTTATTTTACAGAGGAAGAGGGAAAGAGAAACATGGAAAAGTAAAGAGCTCATTTTCGGTTAAATAAGCATGAACTAGTAAAACTTGAATTTGGATCCATTTATGTTGAAAGGAGGAGCTTCCCAGGTGTCTCAGTGATAAAGAATCTGCCTGCTATGCTAGAGACACGGGTTCGATCCCTGGGTCAGGAAGATCCCTTGGAGGAGAGCACGAAAACCCACTCCAGTATTCTTGCCTGGAGAATCCCAAGGACAGAGGAGCCTGGCAGGCTACAGTCTACAGGGTCATAAAGAGTCGGACATGACTGAAGCAACTAAGCACCCATGCACGTTTAAAAGAGGGGCTTCCCACGTGGCGCTAGTGGTAAAGAACCCGCCTGCCAATGCAGGAGATATAAGGGATGCGGATTTGATCCCTGGGTCAGAAAGACCCCTGGAGAAGGAAATGGCAACCCATTCCAGTATTCTTGCCTGGAAAATTCCATAGAAAGTGGAACCTGGTGGGCTACAGTCCACAGAGTCACAAAGAGACAGATACGACTGAAGCCACTTAACATGCTTTTATGTTTAAAGGAAATACTCTGTGGCCACCTGGAAGACCCAGAGAAGCCCTGTGTGGCCAGGCGGGCACAACCACCAGCTCACTTCCAGGGAACTCTGAACGAGTCACTCTTTGTTTAGCTTTAGATTAGGAAATATCTTCAATTACACCTAAGCCATAGTAAGAAAAAGAACCAAGAGCAAGATTTTTGAAAAAGGAATTAAAAGCCATAATAAAAAAAGGGGGGGGGGTGTGATGAGCATGAGACATATAGTAAACACAGATTCTTATTAAAATAAAGGCTTCATATTAATACCTTCCTGTAAACTCTCCGTCTGGCCCTTTCTAAAGATGATGAACATGCCATATATGCCGTCAATTCTCCTTAATTTTTTATTGTGTTAAAAGTCACATAATATAAAACCAGAATTTTTAACCATATTTTACTCTACAGTTAATGGCACTAATTGCATTCATGTTGTGCAACTCTCACCACCATCCATCACCCAAGTTTTTCAGCATCCTAAACCAAAACTCCATTCCTGTTAAACACTAACTCCCCACTCCGCCTACCCACTCCCTCATCCCTTAGCCCTTGGCAACTATGAATGTATTTTCTGATTCTATGAATTTTCCTAGCCTAAGTATCTTGTATAAGTGGAGTTGAACAGTGTTTGTTTATACATAGTATATACTGGAATGCAGTTTTGAGGTTACTTAATATAGGTCCTAAAAACAAGACCATACCTTTTTTTCCCTCTGTACTGTACAATAGGTTCTTGTTAGTTATCTCTTTTATACATAGTAGTGTGTATACTTGGAGAAAATCATAATTCCTAAAGATACACACACCCCATTGTTCACTGTGGCACTATTTACGGTCATCAGGACGTGGAAGCAACCTACATCCTCCTTATTTGTGGTAGTTCTGTCCTATAAAATTGGCTTAAATATTAAACCTCTGTTCCTAGAGGAAATAAAGGGTTAGGTTCCTACAATCGTCACATTTTCAATAACTGAGTAATACATAACCTTGCTTTGTTTCTGGTTAAAAGCACTTTATTTACTATTATCATTGATTCATTAACATTGACCTCACAGCTGAAGGCCCTGTAAGTCTTGCTTGAGTGAACCTTATCTAACACACATCCAGAAGACACAATCACAGACGTCTTGTACTTAGGAACAATAGACAATACTTCATCACTGGGTGATGGAGTCCGTTTTAAACACTGAATCACGACAAAAAGCACAAA
This sequence comes from Muntiacus reevesi, assembly GCF_963930625.1. Taxonomy (NCBI): domain Eukaryota; kingdom Metazoa; phylum Chordata; class Mammalia; order Artiodactyla; family Cervidae; genus Muntiacus; species Muntiacus reevesi. Next base: position 135,335,202 of record NC_089251.1, read on the forward strand.
CATGCAACAAAGAGAAGTGTGGCACTGAAGAGACTACAGAAATGACACATTTCCAGTATGAAAGCATCACTCTGTTCTGCCTCACCAGGACACATGCTGTCACTCCTCTGGGCTTGTGTATGAATGACCACAAAGCTGTGTGATCTGTGGGTTACAAACGAATTCTTGTGAGTAGCTGAGCTCACAAAGGCCGGATCTGAGAACAAAGAGGCTCAACTGTAAATGCAAACAAACCATACAAAACTCATTTTCATCCTGCGGCCGCTTACATTCCTATCCATACTGAGAAATCAATGAACCTAATCTTTATACTAGGAGTTAGGTGATCAATTATTAGTGTAATGATCAACCTCGCTTCAGTCTGTACCCTTTCAAATCATAATGCAGTTTCTACTAAAGTTTTAGGGATAAACTAACTGAAATATGATACATTTTAAAGTTATTATATCACAAAATGAAATCATTCAGAAGGATAACAAAATGAATGTTAGTAATAATATACGATAGTAGGGCCAACATTGGAAATGGGAAAGAATTGGAAGATGGTTTGGCGTGTATGCCAGGCTTTCATCCTAGCTAGCGTTCTCATACTGTGTGCTATAATCCCACACAGCCCACATGATGCTCAGTTGCATTAGGAGAAGTGACAGAAAAATAAGGAATAGAACAGCAGGGTTATGTGTCCCCATGGCTTGGAATTTAGACTTAGAAAGCAAGTAGTGAAAATCACATCATGGAGGAGTTGAGAGCTTGGTAAACACTGGTGAGTTGATGAACAGTGGCCTTTTCCAATATGATCTTATCATTAAACGGGCTTGTTTTTTTTCCATCACAAAACCATGCAAAATGAATATTGCCACAAATCATATATTTCGGCTCTCTCTGATATTCTGTAGATTGTAGAAGGCCTGATTTCTCTTGCAGAGGTTTAGTATCATTTTAAAGGATAATATGATAGTGTATTAAGGGGCAAAGGAAGGGCAGTGATAAATATATTGTGCAGATAAAAACTGATTGCTGTGTATAGCTAAGAGTAATTGAAATAGTTTGGATGGGCCTTTCCTCATGGTCCATTCTGACTTGTTTGAGGTTTAATAAGAATCTTCCTACCTTGAAGCCCATAAAATTTAAAGTTCAAGAAGACTGAATCCATGTACATTTTTCTCACGATTTTTTAACCAATGAATATTGTGTGGGAAATTGATTCCATATGTTTTCAAGTCATTTATGCAACTTGAATAATTAAAACGTTCATTGGTAAGAGCTGCCTGATGTCTTTAAAGTCAGGAAATTATCTTATGCCAAAAGTAGACAAACTCAAACACCAAAAGGTCAGGCTAAGTTTGAAATTTTGTAGCATCCAGAAATGAAAAATTTAAATGTTTGCTAATCCCTCCTGCTTATTATCACATGGTAAAAAAAGAAAAAAAAAAAAAAAGAAAAGAAAGAAAAGAAATGTCTTTATTCTCTCACATTTTAATTCCTTTATATTTTTGAAAAAAAAGTTTGCCTATGTGACTTTCTAAACTTACTACCAAGTTATGTTGGATGAGAGCCTAGTCTATCAAAGACATTTGCAATAAAATCTTGTCAGCTCTTAAAAAAAAATTAATAGATGCTTATGATTCATTTCTAATTAAAAACAAAGCATAATGTGAAAGATACATTTTTGCTTTAATCATATTCGAAGAAGTCTAAGAGTTGCAACTATTATTCCCATTTAATAGAGTTAAAAAGGTAGGCAGTCTATAGGATATGAAAGCACATCTAAACTGAATAAGTTAAACTTTGCCTGAAACACTATGGACATACTCAGAGAGAAGCCGGTAAAAAGGAGATAGCTCATAAATTTAGCCCTGATGAAATACTAATCCAAGATTAATCTAGTTACTTTTGTATATGGCACTAAGAGAATGAAACTTAGGGAAAAATATGAAAATGAGAAATACTGAGAATTTAAAGTGTTTGTGGAATAAAGATGTGTAACGTTGCAGCTGGAAGTTCCACATCCAGATTTGAACTCTTCCACTTACTGTTGACTCTATGACCTACTGAGGTCATTACTATGCACATGTAATATAATAATAGCAATTACAATAATATACAGAAAATGAGGCAGTCTCTACCTATAATGAAATTAAAAATTATTGAGTTTGAATACATTGTTTATTGTACTTGTTTAATATTAGAGTTTAATTGTTTTTCTCACCTTCATTGTGAAATATAAGTTTAATCATTTCCAAAAGTTATTTTCTGAAAAAGTATAAAATTGCTCTTCATTTCTCCAACCTGGGGTCATTTTTACTAAAAGAGGTACACCTTACTTTGTCTTACTTGCTGTAAATCTAAAACATTTTTTTTACTACTTAAAAAAGGTAATTAATCTAATTTAACAAGAAGGACAGTGGCTTTTCAAATAAGATGTTCCTTCAGGGGGGGAAAAAAAGAGTCCTAGGAAAAAGGGAAGAAAATAAGTCATTCATTTGGAAACAAGTTAATACCTGCCAAAACAATCCATGGAAATCACTCATTGCTGTGAGTATTGTGTTTATACTATAATTAAAACCGGATTAAAAAGAACTAGAGCATAGCACCTCTGATTACTGCTAGTCTTAACTCTCAAGAACAAGAAAGCCAGGTGTCAAGATTAGCCAGTGGCATTCAGTGAAGCCCAGTCTGTCTAGCCTGGCCTGGATTGAGGACAGTTAGTTTCCTTCATTGAGATGATCCCAATAAAATGGAGGAGGGAAAAGGTGATTTTTTTTTTTTTCCTGGCCAGAAACACCAGGAGTAACTAAGGAACTTGACACCTTCCCTCTCCTCTTTCTTCTCCTTATGTTAGGATTTGAGCTTTAGAATTGATAATTCTGAATATATCAGGTCATTTTAGTGCCCTATTGAGGTTTCAGATACAATATATTTTCATTCTATTTCCCAGCTGATGAAATGCTGGTTGCCTACCATTTTCCCTAAATAGAAAGGCTGCGTCTCTGCTCTTTGTGCTTTCCCCCTCCTTTTTCCAAACCCAGGTCTCATTGTGTTTACCCAGAAATGGTGGCAATTAAAAGATTCCAAAGTGGCAGAGACTAGCGCACACCAGTAGAGCAGGATTCCAGCTTTCCATGGTAACACCCAAGTTCCCTTCTCTAACCACCTCCTCTTAGTTCACTGAGACAATTCTAATCCTACCTCTGTGGTTACTCTGAAAAGGCATCCAGTTAGGTTATCAGAAAGAATCTTTCTTAAATAAATATTTACCAACGTCTGTTTCACTCTTTAGGAGGGTGAGCAAAGGAAGGGCTTGAGTCTCTTAATCCTTTTGGATCACATTTTGTGTAGATGATGATAGAATGCAGTGAGGGCTACTAGTACTGGAGCCCAAGCTGACACTTTATTTCCTTGATGATTGCAAACCTTAAGGGTCTTGATTGGCTGCTCATCACCTGGGTGACTATTCTTGCCATCCACTTCAGGTTGCTTCCTCTGTATGGCAGAAACCCAGGAACATTCCATGAGGGTTACGACATTTTCCTTTTACAACGATGGGCTTCACCTTTCTCTTGGTTCCATGAACTCTTTAAATGTCAAAGTGATTCACATGGGAGGAACTGACCCTATACTCACTGAAAAGTTCAAAGATATAAGATCTTTTCTCTCAGGAAATGGTTTAATTCAGTTCAGTCACTCAGTCGTGTCTGACTCTTTGTGACCCCATGGACTACAGCATGCCAAGCTTCCCTGTCCATCACCAACTCCCAGAGCTTGCTCAAACTCATGTCCGTCAAGTCGGTGATGCCATCCAACCATCTCATCCTCTGTCGTCCCCTTCTCCTCCTGCCTTCAATCTTTTCCAGCATTAGGGTCTTTTCCAATGAGCCAGTTCTTTGCATCAGGTGGCCAAAGTATTGGACCTTCAGCCTTAGGATAATTCCTCCCAGTGAATATTGTAATGATTGACTGATTTCCTTTATCATTGACTGGTTGGATTGCCTTGCAGTCCAAGGACTCTCAAGAGTCTTCTCCAATGATGCTTATCTATTTTGGTAACAATGCACTTCGCGCTTATCATCATCACATATTCAGTCAGTGTCTAGCCAAGCAGTCTATGGGATGAAAGGCATAAGGAATGTGTCATATTTGGGGAACGGTAATTTCTGAGGTGCTTGTTTTTTTCTACCTAGTTCAGGATGCTCTGAGCTATTGTGAAGAATAGCTCAGGAAAGAGTTAATTCTCCGTAGCCTTACACTGTAGGATTTCATTCACCATGTCTTAGTTTGAGGATAGTTTGCAGCAGTATCTTTCCCATAAACATTAAGGGGTGAAAGTTCATTTCTTTAGATGATTATTTTCCCCCACATGAATTCTGAACTACATTTTAAGTTATATACATATGTTGATCTAGTTACTAAGTCATGTCCAACTCTTGCAACTCCATGGATTATAGCCTGGCAGGTTCCACTGTCCATGGGACTTCTCAGGCAAGAATATTGGAGTGGGTTGCCATTGCCTTCTCCAGGGAATCTTCCTGACTTTGGAATGAACCAGCATCTTCTGCACTGGCAGGCGGATTCTTTACCACTGAGCCACCAGGAAAACTGTATATACATATACATACATGTGTGTATATGTATGTATATGAAAATTAAAATTTTGAGAAAGAACATACTAAGCATTTTAAAACTCTTTCACAACTATCTATTGAGACATGTCTCTGCTGTCACTATCTGTTCTCCAAGCAAGGGCCAATCCCCCTACTTAAGATCTAGATCCCATTCCCTCTTGTTTCTCGAAGGACATCATCCCAACAGTTTTTCTTTCTCTTACTTGCATCAACAATTTTCCCCTCTCTTGGATCTCTCTCATGTACCTACAAACATGCTGCTTAAAAAGTCCTCTTGGGATGCAATGTACCCCAGATAATACCTCATTTCTCTCCTTCCTTTCTAGACAAAGTCCTTGGAAGTATTTACAGCCTCTGACTTCTCTCTTGGACTTCGGCGAACTAGTCTTTTGCCCCCCACCACTCCAAGGAAATGATTACTCCTGTCAAAGTCACTAATAATCCTCAAGTTGCTAAACCCAAAGGTTAATTCTCAACCCTTATTTTCTTTAATCTGTTAGTATCATTTAACACAATTGGACCTCAAATTTATAGGAATTGAAATTATGATGCACTATTTCTAGGATTCAGAGCTTCAACTACCTCCTATTGGCTGATGACCCAAAATATACTTCTCCAATCCAGACCTGATACTTGTTTCAAGCATGGATGGATGAATGAATGAATTTTTTTCTATACTTCATCTTACATTTTATACTAATAGTATCACTAAGTGTAAGGAAAAAGTAGAGCAAATGCTTACCTTCAGAAGTATTTATTTCCTTTTTACAAATTTGTTGACAAGAGCCTGAAATGTGCTCTTTCTCTGAGCAAAGTTACCTAATGGGCAATAATAAAGCACTGTAATTTTATCCTTATGCTTCAGAAACAGTAAAAGTTGTACTTGTATAGATAAATAATATGCCATGCCAATTCTATAACTTTTTAATCTATGAAAACAATTAACTCTAATGTCAATCATCACCAGGACATTTCCAGCCCATGTCTAAAAATGTTTAATTGATTTGAATTATTGATGTAGGCTGTCTCATACATAGTGGTCAAAATTTACCATGTTTACAAGCTTCTTGTGTGTATGGCCTCATTAAAGAATCACGAGTAAAAAAATTTTTCTGCATTAACTTTCCAACTTAGCTCTTCTAAGAGGGCTAAGAGGCAGAGGCTCTTCTGTGTCTTCATTCTGTCTGGGCCCAGCTCTGAGCTCCTACAATTGGCCTGTACTCTTTCAACCAGGAAGCACAATGCCTAGCAGAGTCCTAGCCTGTCTGATCCTGCCCTGAAGCTTGGTAACTCTTTCTTTAATGATTGTGGTCTACTCTATTCCATGCTTCCTCGTTCCTGACTGTAGCTACAGACTGGTTTTTGAAAAAATTCCTAATAAGCCTTTGCTCTATGAAGTGAACTTTTTGTAATAAGATGACCCTGAGAGTAAGACTTTAATTTCCTTATTAATGCAGAAATGAAACCATCAACTAAAGTTGCAGTGTGGATTCTCATATGGCAATGGACACATATATCAGTAAAACAAACAGTATTCTATGTCTCTCATCATAATAGTCCCCCCGCTTTGCTGTGTCTAGGTTACACCAGTTTCAAGTGACTTGAATTGGCATTGATAATCCCAGACTTACAGGGTAATTATTATCTATGTTTTAATGCACTTTTTTCTTGGTTTAGAATGAGAAAACAGCAGGAATAGGATGTGTAGAAATGTGAAGGAAGGAATCTATATTACTGTGCACAAATTAATTTATAATAATGTGGTAGTTTCATATGACATCCTAATGAGTTCCTGTCTCAATAAGCAAAAAAAAAAAAAAAAAAAAAACCAGAAAAAGAAGAAGGAGAAAAGGAAGGAAGGAAGAGTGAGGAAGCGAGATGTAGGAAAGGTGAGACTGATAAAGGGAGGGGGAGATGAAGAGAGAGAAACTATTCGCTTCTCATAGTGAAGTGACAGTTGCTCAGTCGTGTCCAACTCTATGTGACCCCGTAGACTACATAGTCCATGGAATTCTCCAGGCCAGAATACTGGAGTGGGTAGCCTTTCCCTTTCTCCAGAGGATTTTCCCAACCCGGGGATGGAACCCAGGTCTCCCACATTGTAGGTGGATTCTTTACCAGCTGAGCCACAATAGAGACTGTAACTCCAGGGGGTCTCAATGCAGTATCAACTGAAAATCAACTTGCATTTGTTGCAGAGTATAGGAAAGCTTAAACTGGGAAAAATTGATTAAATTCCAAAGAACTCTTACTATGATAAAGAAATCACATCAGGTCTTGAGTTCAAGTCCTATTTGATGGCTGTTCTCTAAAGGGTGTGATGTATTGTAGTCAATTTAAAATAGAAGGATAGGAATTATTTTCTCACGGGTTCTGCCTGCTAGTACATCACATGAATTTAATCCATCTATCTGTGTTGTTATGTCCACTAATGAAAAAGAGTAATTCTTTATTTTATCAAAATGTAGGGTATTTTGAAATACCACTTTTATGCTAATGTATAAATATTAATGTCAAAAAGATTAGGAAATTTGTTGATTTAAAGAAAAAAATGAATATTTTTAGTAGCATCTACTGGCAAGAAGTACACGTAACAAAAGCTATCATTGTATTATACATAGTGCTCCCTGATGCCCATATATCAGAAATCTCAGAAGAGAAGCCAACATTTGACTCAGCAGAAAGATTGATCCCTACCGCTGGATCCTCCCATTTGGAATAATGTTCCAGACAGTTTGTACTACCACTCCCTATGCTAAAAAAATACATAAATTATGTTTCAATTAAGTCAATCTTTCCTTAATGTGAAATTCCCAGATATGTGGGGTGCAAGGCCTTTGAGAGTTATTTTAAAGGAATCAAGAATTAATCCCTATAAGTAATTCTTGTAAAGCTATTATTTCATAGGGAACAATCCAACATGGTCCCTCTAATGGTGGTGGAAAAGAAAGTTAGACCAAAGAAATACTCACCCAAAACATGTGACTGTGTAAACCTGTTGATAACATTTGAACCTGAATCAGCAGTTTTTACGTCAATAAGTAAATAAAATGTTATATTCTGGAAATTACATTTATATTAATTCTCCCCCCTCAATCTTGAATAGCCCCTTATAATTAATACCCAACTTTAAAAAGTACACCTAGAATCTTAATAGTGGTATAATAACTTCTTGATTGCTCTGAAACATGGTGACCTTTGTTATAATAGATGCAAACACGCACTACATGGACCTTCATGTCTCTGCTGTATTTCATGGTGTTTTTGGATTCCCTACTAAAAAGAACTAGCGCTTCTAGAACAGAGCTTCAGCAATCATATGCCTGGATTAATCTGTCATCACAGCATCAACACTCCTCACAGCAAAAGTTCTGAAACTCAGTTTTCCTGCTCCAGAACAACCTTTTGGCTACAGAAAAGAAAGGCAGGCAAGGTATGCCCTAGGTGACATACTTCTGACAAAAAAAACCTCATTTATCAGATAAACTAAAATCAGAGAAAGTTAAAATTATTTTGGAAAAAAAAAAAACTATCTTGGAAAATTTCTGTAAGAATAACACAGAGTTCTGTCATCAACAAGGTGTAAGTCATTCATAATTAGGATTCTGTGAGTGATGACTCACGTCTCTTGGATAAATGAACATAAAAGCAATTAGCAGGATGTGAGTTATTTGGTTTCTAAATAGCCTGACAGTTATGACAACCAAATTTAGATTTTTATCTGCCTAATGCTGGTTCAATGTATTCAGAATTAAATTAACTCTTTTTTCTTAGAGTCAGTGGTAAAATATATTTTAAAAGTTAAAAAAAACACATATGAATACATTTCCTATTTAAGGAAAGAGAGTATGATAAAATGATGTGATTCCCATAAGACGCCACTAAATTAGATGTGTCATCCCAGTGAACATGTCCAATATGATGCAGAACTTCAAGTGTCAAGATGGACAGCAAGGTACCTGCCCGGTGTATACCATGCTCATGATAAACCCAGAGAGCTGGTAAGCTTAATTGCTCTGAATTCTGTAAAGGACACTTGACATACTCAAGGCTGTCTCATAATCCTTGCTCAAGTAAAATTTATAACCTAAGATATACGTATTGACAGAGGCATAGAGAATGGAGGCCCATGACAGACAAGAAATTAATCATATCCCAGTGATTTATTCCTTAGGTTTATCTGAGCATTTACATAACAGCCGGGGAAACAGATAGACTATGAATTAAAAGCAAAGTCTTGGGAATACAACTTATGCTGCTGCTGCTGCTAAGTCACTTCAGCCGTGTCCGACTCTGTGCGACCCCATAGACCGCAGCCCACCAGGCTCCACCGCCGCTGGGATTCTCCAGGCAAGAACACTGGAGTGGGTTGCCATTTCCTTCTCCAATGCGTAAAAGTGAAAAGTAAAATTGAAGTTGCTCAGTCGTGTCCAACTCTTCTCTACCCCATGAACTGCAGCCTACCAGGCTCCTCCGTCCATGGGATTTTCCAGGCAAGAGTACTGGAGTGGGTTGCCATTGCCTTCTCCGGGGAATACAAATGAGCAGGATTCAAATACTGGTCACATTAATTGCTAATTGGATATTCTCAGGCAATTTAATTTGCCAGTTTCCTCCCAACCTTAGTTTCCTCCCTTATAGGACTATTGTAAAGATTAAATGTAACGATGCTTACTAGACCACAGAATTCTTAACAAGAGTGACTATCTTCACAGTCCTGTTACCCAGTACAGTGTCTAGTGCACAGCAGGTGCTCAGTAAGTGTTAGGTGAATAATTATGTAAAATGCACATCATGGTCCCTGGTGCAAAGTAAGTAAATATGATGATAGTGATAATGACACTTAGGAGCTTTAGGAATCTTTTAAATGGTTTCCCAAAGCACTTTATAACAATTTGCTGATTTCTATAAGGCCCTACATAATTTGACTCATTTATATCTTTTCATCTATCTTTTCTATGCTTCCCTGGTGGCTCAGATGGTAAAATCATCTGATTGCAATGCTGGAGACCCGGGTTCAATTCATGGGTCAGGGAAGATCCCCTGGAGAAGAAAATGGCAACCCACTCCAGTACTCTTGCCTGGAAAATTCCGTGGATGGAAGAACCTCGTAGGCTACAGTCCATGGGGTGGCAAAGAGTCAGAAACGACTGAGCGACTTCACTTTCACTATCTTTTCAATCTCTTCTTGAATTACCCTTCTTTTCTTCTACCTCTTGCCACACTGTTCTTCTTCACTGTCTTAAAGTAAACTAAAATATCTCCTACCTCAGGACCTTTGCACACACTACTTTCACAGTGTTCTTGTCTTCTTCCATTCTGTATCCAGTTCTCCTTTTCAACTCCTGGCATTTCTAATCAGGAGCTATGCCAGGTCCATCACCTGATGGTTTGCTATGAAATCACAGAAGCAAAAACCAAAAAGGACCACAAACTTCCCATGGATTTTTTCCACCAGCCTACTGCATAGTCTATACCAGCAGATGGCCATGCTTAGCTTCCTGAAAACTCAACTGTTTCACTCATGCCAGGGATGGTTAATGACTTTTTTTTTATTTTTTCAGACCTTTACTTATTCAGCTTCTTCCACAACTCCATGAGCTATAACTACTGTAATAAATTCTATTTTTTATAATATCATAGTTCTTCTGCTTTCCCAATTAAATATTAATTGCTGAAGTAACTGGTAATGTAACCTTAAGTTTCCAGGTCAATAAAACTTTTAAGATGAATATCTGATTGTATTGGGCTTCCCTTGTGGCTCAGAAGGTAAAGAATCTGCTTGTTAACTCAGGAGACCTGGGTTCAATCCCTGAATCAGGAAGATCCCCTGGAGAAGGGAATGGTTACCCACTCCAGTATTCTTGCCTGGAGAAGTCCAAGGACAGAAGAGCCTAGAGGGCTATTGTCCATGTGGTCACAAAGAGTTGGACACAACTGAGCGACTAAGTACACACATACACATCCAATCTTATTGGATTTAAAGGTATCAGTATTACTGTGGCCAGTGGTAAAAGGGATTCTGGTAATCCCCTGACAATCATTTCAATGTTTACTTTTGACACCTGTAATCAAGTGCCTATAGGAGACAAGGCTGGGGATGACCAAGTTTCTGCTATAGAATATTCTACTGAAAATAAGTGCTTTTACATGCACTGGAAAACTTAGAAAATGATGTAGTTGTTGTTTTAAATTGCCAGATAAGCAAATTGGATGAGGGTGGAAAAAACAATATTGAATCAAGGTGAATTTGTTGATAAGCATGCACTGTGTATAATCCTGGGTTTATGGTGATACTTTGAGTAGCTAGGAGAGAGTCTAACAATTTTGTTGACTGTTTGACTGAAATCTAGACCCAAATTTAATTTGCACTAAATAAAACTGTAATGTTAGAGCTTCTTTGTGTACTGTAGAGCAAGATATCATACAAAGGCATAGGGCTATTGAAATGATAGAATGCAATTACTCTGTAAGATCTTCTCACACAACCCTAAGCCTTAGGAAGGTCCAGAGGACATTCCTTCTACCAATGCTGTCCGAGGCTGAAAGAAATACCTTCATAAGGAGAATTCTGACATCTCTGAAGAGCTCTGTGGTAGATATTCTCTATAGGTCAGGGATAAGTGGTGAATTCTTGCCATAAAACTGAATTCCTAGAATTCAGTGGGAATTCTTGGGTGGCAACAGATAAGTGGCAGTGCAAAATCGCCAAAGAAAATGTGGATTTGGTGATCACAATGGGTAGCTAAGCCAAAGTAGTAATTAGGATGAGTTAACCAACGTGATCTTTGGCATCGGCTAGATAATCATTCTATCTATAGAACTGAAATCAATTGGCAGCCTGCTAAAGTTTTAATACAGTGGAAAAGCTCTACATCTTGTGAACAGAAGTCTGACTTGAGTCACTACAATACTACAGAAAGCTATGACCAATTCTTTAACAAATTCCCAAATTTGAACCGGTTAACAGGCTCAGAGTACCTAGAACAAAGAGGAGGACAGAGACTTTTGAGGAAGAACCCTGTTACATAGCAAATAATTGATAGGATAGTCTTCCTCCTAGCCTTCCCCAAAGGGAACTGAGAACACTTACCAGCATGAATAGTCACAGGGAAAGGGTAAATAATCAGATTTTTCAGGGATTGCCAGACACTGCCTCTGAAATGACCTTCATTCCTGGAAACCCAAACACCATTTTGGCCCACCACTCAAAATAGGCACTTAGGGAGGTCAAGCAATTGATGGAATATTGGCTTGGGCCCACAGTGTCCCCAGATTCAGTAAGCTCTGAGCTCACATGTCCTCAAATATTCCCTATGATGTTTCCTCCAAGTTTCAGAACAAAGAGTAGATGTACTAAGCAGCTTTTGGAATCCTCACATTGACTCTTAGGGCAGAAAGGCCTTAAGCACTACAATGGGCTCTGCATAGAAAGATAGTAAACCTAAAGCATTACTGCATTCTTGGAGGGATTTCAGAGATTAGTGATACCACTAAGTGCTTTAAAGATGCAGAGATGGTCATTCCTAGCATACCCTCATTCAACTTGTCTATTTGTCCTATTTAGAAAACAGGTGAGATCTTGAATAATGACAGTGAATTATAATAAATTTCATTAGCTGATGATTCCAAGTGCAGCTGCTACTCCAGAAATGATTTTTGTTGCTGGAATAAATGTGAACATACCCTGGCACCTGTGTGTACAGATATCAATCTGGAAAATGCTATTCATGGATGTCAGTCAGTCTCTTTCTCCAGCTATTCCTGTCCTTGCCCAGTGGGCTCATGAAGCTTACAAATAAAGTGACCTCAGCAGTGGGAGGAATGTTGTACATGGTCTGAGCAACATGAACCTCTACTCACTAAGGCTAACAGGGCTATGACCACTGATAAACATCCGATTAGCCAAGAGCAGAAACCAGCATTGAGCACTGATATGGCATTATGCCTCAGGGGAAGCATCTAACCACATGGTGACAGGCAGATGATACTAGATTACTTCTCTGATAGAAGAGACAGTGCTTTGTTGTCAGTGAAATGCACACTTACTCTGGATTTACCTTCCTGCAGATTGCTTCAGACCAAACACCACCCATGTGCTTATAGAACGTGTTATTCATAACGATGGCCCTTCACACAACATTACTTCCTACCCAAAAACTCACTGTATAGTAAATGAAGTACAACAAAGGACTCATGCCCTACCAGGCTCCCCATCACTCTGAAGCAGCTGACTTGACACAACAGTAGGGTGGCTTTTTGATAGCTTAGTTATAGCACCAACTGGGCACACTAGAATGCTATGTTGATGTCTTTGAAGGCATGGTATATGTTCTTAACCACTAACAAAGGTTGCTATTTCTCCCATAGCCAGGATTCTTGGCTCTAGGAACTAAGAGTTGGAAATGGGTAGTGTTTCTCTCATTTACTTCTTACGATCCACTAGCAAGACGTTTGCTCTGTCTCTACAACTTTAGGTTTTGGTGGTCTAAAGAGTTTTGTTACCAAGGGAGAAACACTTTCACCAGGGAAGAGAACAATGTTTTCATTAAATTAGAAGTTGAAAATGCCACCTTTTCCAACTTAGGCTTCTCATACCAGTGGGAAAATAATGCAAAAAGCTGGGTTATGCTATATAGTATCTGGAGTGATTAATCAAGACTCTCAAGTAAAATTGAACTGCTGCTGCACAAGGTGGGTTAGGAGTATGTCTGAGGCTCCACTTAGCACTTCTAACCTATAATAAAAGTTAATGAAAAGAATACAACACCCTAATGAAACAGGGCTGTTTATAGCCCAGACCTTCCCATTACCCTACAAAATGAACTCTAACAATAGTTAACTTTATATATTAGTTTATCAACTTAAATTACAAGATATCAACAGGTGATTTAGAAGAGGAATTGATATCATCTAAATGTGGGCAAAGTGATTTTGATTTTGAAATTTCTCTTTTGAAAGTAGTTTTAACATTTTTTGGTTGTATTTGTGATGGTCACATCATGTTATGTCAAAGCATTCTTTTGTTATTATCTTGGACTTCCCTGGTGGCTCAGACGATAAAGCATCTGCTTGAAATGCGGTAGACTCAAGTTCCATATCTGGGTCGGGAAGATCCCCTGGAGAAGGAAATGGCAACCCACTCTAGTACTCTTGCCTGGAAAATCCCATGGACAAAGGAGGCTGGTAGGCTACAGTCCATGGGATCGCAAAGAGTCAGTCACGACTGAGTGACTGCACTTTACTTAATTAAATATGGTTAAACGAGGCATATATACTTGCTAAGTCAACAAAGACTAGATTAGGGTGTGCTCATGCTGTCAAATAGCTAAACTGAAAGTATGCTAGTATATGGTTCAGATTAGTTTTAGTTCAGAGACTAAACTAGTTTAGTTCAATTTAGTTTTAAATTAGTTTTAGTTTAGTTCAGACTAAACTAGTTTAGTTTAGTTTTAAATTAGTTTTCGTTTAGTTCAGATTAGTTCAGAGACGTTTTACATGAAATTTAGGAGGTAGAAGTGAAAGAGCTGTTACACTCTGCAGGTTGTTGCTTAAAGGTGATAAAGGGCAGACGCAGAGGTGCCAGAAGGTTCCAGGTTGTCCTTATCTCGCTCCACTCAGCCTCTTTTTTCTTCCCAATGCCTATTCTATTCCTAGGAATAGATTAAGGAACAGGGTACGTGCCTTGGGTGCAAGAGCTAGGTATTACTCACTATTTAATCACAGGGCCAAGCAGCTAACAAATGCTTGTTGATTTTCTTTTAAAAAATTATCTTTGTGGGAAGGAGATCAAGATGGCAGAGTAAGGATGTGGGGCTTACCTCCTCCCATGAACGTATAAAAATACATCTACATGTGGAACAATTCTCACTGGAAACTAACTGGAAACTGACAAAAGTACTCCTCTACAACTGAGGCTGTGAGAAAGATACACACGTAATTGGGTCAGATGAGGGGGGAAAGAATGACCAGGCTAGGACCTGTGCCCCTGGGAGGGGACTCGGAGGGGATGGGAGCTCACACAGACAGCCCACCTGGAAGGTGAGCAAACAGAATCACAGGCGGGGCAGCCCAGTTCTGGGGTCCTACCTGTAGGAGACAAGCCCGCGGAGCTGGCTGGAGAACTGCTAGGAAAAATCTAATGACTGAGGAAGAACGGGTTCCACTTGTGAGGAGCGTGTGGTGCTGGCATCTGACCAGGCAGATTGGAAAGAGGTCTACCTAGTGGCTGTCAGGATTCCCAGGACTACCTTGCTATGTTCTCCAGGCAGAGCCAAGCAAATGCCCCAGCCCTTACTCCATGCTACAGCAAGACACTGGATTATGGTGTCTAGGACCTGGGTGAACACTCAAACTTGGGATGCAGAGGCAGCCTGGCAGTGGCAGCCATTGCCAGCACTTACTCAAGCAGCGGAAGTGGCCCAGACTTCCAATGGCCTCTTGGCTGCTGGGTTTCCCGTAACTGCCGTGCTGTGTGCCTCCAGCCCCAGCCAGGCAAATACCCTGGCCGCACTCACCCCACACCACATTCGCAGCACTAGATCTGGAGCAACCAAGTGCAGAGGAATATGCAACTGTGGGTTGTACCATCAGCAGAACATTGGACCTCTGTTGGCTCCCAAGTCCCACTTGCTTCAGTACTCCCCTCCTTTGGAGCAAAGGCCCCAGGGTGGGTAGAAGGAAACACAGAGCCAGCTAAAGCCTGACCCTCAGGGCTTCTGCTTTAGCTCCTGAGGAAGCAGACTCTGTCCCTAACAGAGCGGTGACAGCCACGGAGCAGAGAGGAAGTCCTGACCCACTCCCTGTTTGGGCTTTAGCTTCTCAATCTCCAGCCCCACTCCCTACCAAGGTGGTAGTTGCCAGCAGTCTCTGAGGAAAGACTTGACGTGTTCCTGTCAAATTCAGCCCTCCAACTGTGGGCACAAACAGGCTGCATGGAGATGCTCCCGCATAAGAACACCCTTTCAAGACCACAGTAGCTAACTAGAGGCAGAGACAGTTAAATAACTTAAAAAGGCAGAAGAGCTACTGTCACGTGAAAGAGCAAGCTGCTGCTGCTGCTAAGTCGCTTCAGTCATATCCGACTCTGTGCAACCTCATAGGCAGCCCACCAGGCTTCTCTGTCCACGGGATTCTCCAGACAAGAATACTGGAGTGGGTTGCCATTTCCTTCTCCAGAGAGAGCAAGAGAAAATCCCTAATAATAATAATAATAAAATAGAAGTAAACAATTTATCTGCCTCTCGAGAAAACTGTAAGCAGGTCAGGAAGCAACAGTTAGAACTGGACATGGAACAACAGACAGTTAGAACTGGACATGGAACAACAGACTGGTTCCAAATAGTAAAAGAAGTACGTCAAGGCTGTATATTGTCACCCTGCTTATTTAACTTATATGCAGAGTACATCATGAGAAACGCTGGGCTGGATGAAGCCCAAGCTGGAATCAAGATTGCCGGGAGAAATATCAATAACCTCAGATATGCAGATGACACCACCCTTATAACAGAAAGTGAAGAAGAACTAAAGAGCCTCTTGATGAAAGTGAAAGAGGAGAGTGAAAAAGTTGGCTTAAAGCTCAACATTCAGAAAACAAAGATCATGGCATCCAGTCCCATCACTTCATGGCAAATAGATGGGGAAACAGTAGAAACAGTGGCTGACTTTATTTTTCTGGGCTCCAAAATCACTGCAGCTGGTGATTGCAGCCATGAAGTTAAAAGATGCTTACTCCTTGGAAGGAAAGTTATGACCAACCCAGATAGCATATTAAAAAGCAGAGACATTACTTTGCCAACAAAGGTCCGTCTAGTCAAAGCTATGGTTTTTCCAGTAGTCATGTATGGATGTGAGATCTGGACTATAAAGAAAGCTGAGCACCAAAGAACTGATGCTTTTGAACTATGGTGTTGCAGAAGACTCTTGAGAGTCCCTTGGACTGCAAGGAGATTCAACCATTCCATCCTAAAGGAGATTATTCCTGGGTGTTCATTGGAAGGACTGATGTTGAAGCTGAAACTCTAATACTTTGGCCACCTGATGCGAAGAGTTGACTCATTTGAAAAGACCCTGCTGCTGGGACAGGTTGAGGGCACGAGGAAAAGGGGACGACAGAGGATGAGATGGTTGGATGGCATCACCGACTCAATGGACATGGGTTTGGGTGGACTCTGTGAGTTGGTGATGGACAGGGAGGCCTGGTGTGCTTCAGTTCACGGGGTCGCAAGGAGTCAGACACGACTGAGTGACTGAACTGAACTGAACTGAAAAAATTTACCAGATAAAGAATTCAAAATATTGATGATAGGCATGGTAACTGAATTAGGGAAGGGACTTGATCTAAACAGATCATTTTAACAAGAACCTAGAAAATATAAAAAGACTCAATCAAAAACAGATAATTTAATATGTTCAATAAAAAACACCCTAGAAGCAATAGCAGACTAAGTGATACAGAAGAACACATAAGTGATTTGGAAGATAGAATCAGGGAGATCACTCAATCAGGAGAGCAGAAAGACAAATAAACAAAAAAGAAACAAACAAACAAAAACAATATATGCAATGTCTGGGAAAATTAAACGTGCCAACATCATTCATCATAAGTGTTCCAGGAAGAGAAGAGAGAGAGACAGGAATCAAAAATATATTTGGAAAAATAAAACTTTCCAAATCTGAAGAAAGAAGCATATCCAAGTATAGGAAGCACAGAATATCATAAATAAGATGAACTCAAACAGAACAACATCAAGATATATGATTAAAATGGCAAAAGTTAAAGATTAAAAGATGATTCTAAAAGCAGCAAGAGAAAAACAGAGTCATACCCAAAGGAATCCCCATAAGGCTAAATAATTCCTTTAAATGTCAATGAACTAAATGCTTTGATTCAAAAAAAAAAAAAGAGAGAGAGAGAGAAAAGATATAGGGTAGCTGATTGGATACAAAATAAGACCCTTCAATATGCTGCCTACTAAAGATTCACTTCAGGGCTAAAGACATACACAAACTGAAAGTCAAGAGATGGAAAAAATTACTTCATGTAAGTGAGAATGATAAGAGAGGGTATCAATACTCATATCAGACAAATTAGAGTCTAAAACAAAAGTTATAACAAAAGACAAAGAAGGCCATTATATAATGATAAAGTGACTGATACAAGAGGATATTATATTCACTAATATATACATATCCAATGCAGGAGAACCTAAATATATAAAGCAAATACTACCAGGCATAAAGAAAGATATTGACAATAATATAGTAATAGTAGGGAGCATTAACATCCTGCTGATATCATGGGGAGATCATCCAAACAGCATATCAATAAGGCAACAGTGGTCTTAAATGACACAGTAGACCTTAAACTGAACTTAATAGAAAATAGATATCTAGATGATATTATAAGCATATGTCTAGTATGGCCTGCATAGGTGGTGAGGACAGTGACTCAAGGGTTATTTTGATGAAAGACTTTTGAAATGGGCAAGAAAAAGATTACTGATTGTTCTTTCAGTAGAATACAATAATGTTGTCTAGCAGACTCTCTGAGGATCATCTGTTTCTATGGGGTGTGAACATTTAATTTTCTTTGGTAGATCTATAGCAATTCTGTGCAGATAGAAGTTAGTCTATGGAAGGCTGATGATGGTCCAGATGTTTCACATCCAGAATGAAGCATTTGAGTCCAATTCATTAAAAAGCAAATGAATTTGGTCCAGCAGAGAATATAAATCTAATTTCAGGACACAGGTTTTAAGAGGGCAGGACATCAATCAATGGTATTATCAGATTATCAAATGGAGAAGAGAAAATCAGGCTGTTTTCCTAAAATATGTGGAATGAATGTTAAGCAGACAAAAATAATAACAAAGTAAAAAAAAACATTCAATATAGCTGCCTAAAAATTACAGCATAGTTATGGTTTAAAAAATGTAAATAACATTAAAACACAATTGACAGAGCAAGAGAAAATATTTTCAACATTCATATTATACACACAAATATAAATGTATCTATAATTTATAAAGAGGTCCTTCAAATCATTAGGAAAGAAAACTCATCCACAACAAAACGTAGAAAAGGTAGCAAAGAATTCAAAAAGGAAAAAATACAGAAATAAAAACTATGTGATGTGAAACACTGTCACTACTAATCAGATGAATCCAAATTAAATAACATTTTTTTTTACTACTGGATTGCATGCACGCTTGCTAAGTTGCTTCAGTTGTGTCCTACTCTTTGTGATCATATGGACTGTAGCGTTCCAGGCACCTCTGTCCATGAGACTTTCCAGGCAAGAATATTGGAGTGGGTGGCCATTCCCCCCTCCAAAGGGTCTCCCTGACTCAGGGATCAAACCCTCATCTCTTGCATCTCCTGCATTAGCAAGTGGGTTCTTTACTACTAGAGTCACATTTAAAAAGATAGTATTTCCATGTTCACTGCAGTACTATTCACAACAGTCAAGGTATGGAAGCAACCTGTCTGTCAACAGATGAATGAAAAAAGATGTGATTCTACATAATGGTCTATTATTTCCATTACTTTGTCAGCAAAGGTCCATATAGCCAAGACTATGGTTTTTCCAGTGGTCATGTATGAATGTGAAAGTTGGACCATAAAGAAAGCTGAGCACCGAGGAATTGATGCTTTCGAACTGTGGTGTTGAAGAAGACTCTTGACAGTCCCTTGGATTGCAAGGAGATCCAACCAGTCCATCCTAAAGGAGATCAGTCCTGGGTGTTCATTGGAAGGACTGATGTTGAAGCTGAAACTCCAGTACTTTGGCTACCTGATGTGGAGAGCTGACTCATTTGAAAAGACCCTGCTGCTGGGAAAGCTTGAGGGTAGGAGGAGAAGGGGACGAGAGAGGATGAGATGGTTGGATGGCATCACTGACTCAATGGACATGGGTTTGGGTGGACTCCGGGCGTTGGTGATGGACAGGGAGGCCTGGTGTGCTGCAGTTCATGGGGTCGTCAAGAGTCGAACATGACTGAGCAACTGAACGGAAATGATTTCCCTTTAAAAGAGAATGAAATGCTGTAATTTGTAATAACATGAATGAATCTGGACAGCACTAAGCTAAGTAAAACGAGCGAGACAAAGACAAATACTTCATGGTATCACATACGTGTGAAATCAGAAGGGAAAAAAGAACTCCCAGAAACAGAGCTGAAGAAGGCGGTCATCAGGGACAGGAAAGCATGAGAAACAGGGAACGGTAATAAAAGGGTACAGACTCCCAGTTACAAGATTAATTAGTCTAAGGATCTAGTTATAATATGGCGACTATGGTTGATAACACTATATTGTATAGTTGAAATTTGCTAAGAGTACAACTTAATTTTTCTCACCCAAAGGAAAAAAAAAGATATATAATGCCATAAATGTGTTAACTAGATGGGAGAGATTCTTTCATACTATATATGTATATCAAATCATCACATCATTCACTTTAAATATCTTATCATTTTATGGGTTAATTATAATTTAATGAAGCTGATAAAAAAAGTTTGCAAGGCTATAGGGTAGTGTAAGATGGTCAGACTTCTGGGAAGGTAATTTCTGTACTCAAAAAGCTATGTGAAAAAATATTGACCTGCAGTTTACTGCTAGACATCTATTGTGTAGTAATGCTTTGTATGTGTTCAAAAAATATAAACAATATTTGTTACAACCTTGTTTATAACATTAAGAATTATAAAATAAAATTAACATATAAAACAAACTTCTGGGATAAACTACATCAAACAGTGTTTACCTGTTCAACAAAGTCAACAGTGTTTATCTGGTAAAGGAAATGAGCCAAGAGAGGCAATCATATTTTTCCTACATCCTTTTCCATTGTCCTGTTACCAAAAATTCAAGTATATATTTATTACTTTTACAATACATGAATTTTAAAAGGAGACAATTAACTGCCTGTTCCTAGTCCAAATTTGATGCCATGAAAATTTTCAATAGTACTCATAGTATCCCACCAATGTGATTACTTCTTTGTTTTCCCACTTAGTAGGGTGGGGAGGAAAGAGAAAAAAAAACTCAAAAGGAGTTATTTCTTACTAAAGTGATAGCTAGGAAGCTGTTTAAAATTTTTGACGTGGGGAGATTTTTATATCCAAATTGCTATGTTGAGAAGAAATATAAAAACTTATGTTCAGCAGTTTTTCACTGAAGACTGTTGTGAGGGATAAGCAATAAAGTGGACAACTTTCTCAAACGTTTTATTTTCAAAAATGACTGCAGTGTGAGCAGCCTGTGCCCTTCTCCTGGCCCCGTGTTCCCCTAGTTTGTGACCTCTTGTTGCTGTTGTTCAGTCACTAGTTGTGACCTCGTAAGTACACTCAATCTCAGAGCCTCCAAGTCCTTCATCTGTGCAATGACAGTTAGCATTCTCCCTTCCGTGGTGGCTCAGCGGTAAAGAACCCAACTGTGATGCAGGAGACTCGGGTTGGATCGTTGGGTCGGGAAGATCCCCTGGAAGAGGAAATGGCAACCCACTCCAGTATTCTCATTTGGATGATCCCATGGACAGGGGAGCCTGGTAGGCTGTAGTCCGTGGGGTTGTAAAGAGTCAGATACACGTGAACACACACACACACACACACACACACAAACACACACACACACATACACACACACCCTCCCATGGGGTTGTCACACACACACACACACACCCTCTTTTGTCTTTTGGGCCAAACATTATTTCACATGTGAAGTCATTTTCTAAGCTATATAAAAATGGAAGATGTTACTACATCAGGTCCAGCTTTATAACACTTGCTTCTCACCTAGTACTTTTGTTTTTAAGGCCTTAAAACAATGTAGAAATAAACTGGGCAATATTTGTGCAATGTTTAATGCCCACCTCAAGCTCTGGCTTCTAGACTCTATGAGGGCAAAGATTATATCTGCCTTAAAAAAAAAACAATTAGTTTTCTATTACTTAACAAAAAACCTGGCTGGCACTTAGTATCTGTTCAATAAATAGTTGAATAAGTGAATGAGTGAATGAATAAAAGCAGGCTACTTTTCCTTCTGGGTTTCCCTATGCTTTTCTGGTAATGTACAAGTCAACAGAGTTTATTTAGGAAAACAAAAATCATCACATCTCCTAGACTTTAAAGTAGTAATTCCTTGGGGAACAGAGACGGGGGATCAGAAATCTTTCCCCAACCCCCACTGGGCTCAGAGGAATTCCATTCGGGCAGCAAGGCCATAATCCACTGAAGACACCCGTACCTCAGCTGTGAGTAAAACACTTAGAGGATTAGTTTTGTCCTGCAGCCTAATGGGTTTTTGGAGCATCGGGAGCATCTTCTTCAGACTTTTTTGTTTAAGGTCAGCCGGAGAATTCAGAAAAGGTATTGACTTTAAAGGGATAGGATGCCAAGCCCAAAATATCTTTTTGATGTGCAGACCTCACTGTTTCTTTCTTTCTTTTTTTTTTAACTTGTAACACATATTTAAATATCAATAGGATACTGGGACAGTTTGCAGTAACAAATCAAACCAAACCAAATCAAAACCAAACGGGTTTTTCTTGCCTTTGCTTCATGTGGATGGAACGGAGATTGAGGTGAACTGATCCATACTCATGACTACACTTTGGCAACTTTGCAAAGTAGTTTGATCCTAGTTCATTATTTCAGCATTATCCTTTCATTACATTTCTTTGACTTTATAAGCATCTTTCTCTGTACTTCACATGATAGGTATATAGGAAACTCTAAAATTAAATAATGAAAGGTCCAAATTCTAGCTCCAGTTGATAAAGTCTTAAAACTACTGGATTTTCTTTTCTTTTTTTAACAAAGGGCAAGCAATGACTTTTCGAGTGCTAAGAGTTAGTGAAGACTGCTTGGGAAACATTCCAAGCTTAAAGACTTGCTCAAAATGCACTTACTTCTCTTGAAAAAGAAAAACAAACCTGATTTTTCTTCAATTGGATATTCCATAAGTCTGGTGATAGGAAGAAAGTTGTTAGAATTCAATGTGGGAGAGTGCCAGAGAGAGAAACATGAAGGAATGTAACCGCCTTTGCTTTGATTCCCTGGTTCTTCCTCCCCCATGTTTGGGTAGGGAATTCATGCAGATTTAATCAGCTCTATTTGTGGTTTTTATTCATTCTGTCACCAGATGGTGCCCCAATGCATGATGGTTCTGTGCGTAGCCCTCTCCTCCTGGCACTCAAAGAGCTGTGGTCTTACTAGAACTCATAGTTAAGAGCATGACAGAGTTACTAAATAGAAGGTGGGTTTTTATTTCCCATCAGCCTGTCTATATTTATGTCTCTCTTTGCAGTGCAGTGTGGTTTTTTCTCAGTCCCTAAGACAGTTTTATTTTGTCCCAATGCATTATTAAATATTACTTTGTGGTACTATAGTTTAACATTTGTTTCAAATTGTAATAAGTCTTCTCTAATTTTTGCACCCTCCTAAGATATGGTTTAATAGGCTAAGATATGGTTTAATGACAATGGATGCTTTATTGAATGAGTCATGGGAATTCTGAATTATTAAGGACGAATATGGGAAAATGAAACTTGAGTAAAATAATGACATATCAGAGTTTATTAGGACTGTCAAAACTTTTTTTAAGGAATCATTATACCAATATTTTTTGCCAATATTATAAAATATAGGGTACGCTCATTAGGAGAAATGTGATTATAAAATAAAACTGAATAAAACAAAAAAAATTATAAAGTAAATTGCAAAGAAAATATTTCCAATCAAATAAGTTATCAGATTTTGATGCAAGACCTATCTTGATTCACATAAGGAAATAAAAACACTATATAAAGGGGCTATCTGTTCTCTGAGCTATTACAGTCTTATACTCTGATTCCTTTGTCAAAACTGTATTTCACAAGTAGCAGTCATAGGTCTCAGATGTTTTAGGTCAATTCTTATATCAGATATTATGCCCCATAGTTTCTTAAGTATATACACTTGCACTAAGTCACCCTCCCCCATTTTATTTTTTATCCTTTTTTTTTTTTTTTTTTTTTTTGTGCCATGCCACGTGGCATGCAGGATCTTAGTTCAGTAACGGGGATCAAACCTGCACCTCCTGCAGGGGAAACATGGAGTACTGACCACCAGAGAAGTCCCCAAAGCCTCTTGACAAGCCCTTTTTCCTTTTTTGTTTTACATCTTCTCTTATTTTCTTTCCTTTTTCAGCAAGGATTCTGTATAGGGGTTCCCTCATGGCTCAGTGGTAAAGAATCCGCCTGCCAATGCAGGAGACTCGGGTCTGGTCCCTGAGCTGGGAAGATACCCTGGAGAAGGAAATGGCAACCCACTCCAGTATTATTTTCTTATCTTGGAAATTCATAGACAGAGGAAACTTGTGGTCTACAGTTCCTGGGATTGCAAAAGAATCAGCCAAGACTAGTGATTAAACAATAACAACAACAACATTCTATACAGAATTCTGAGGACAGCTCCTGCATTTCTACTCAACACAACTGTTTCTCTGAGAATACAGTTTTCTTTCCCCTTTGCCTTTCACAGTCATAAAGAATCTTAAGGAAAATTTTAATGGCAATAACTTAGCTTGTAATAGAGCTTCCTTTCTTAACATTTTTGAAAATATATCAAGGACTACTATAGGAATCATTAAGTTTTCAGAGTATTTTCATACTCCTTAGTCATTGCCTGTCTTTCTCCCCACATTTCAGCAGCTGGACCCTCAATTTTCAATCTAATCCACCTGAATTGAAAACCCCAACTCAGTGGCTGCATTTTTATATTGTATTTTTTGGTAGTAATCCAAATTTCAGTGACTTTTGACTGCAAAATATAGGAAATATTAGTTTGGCCACTTCTTTTTATGAAAACATTCTTAAAACTGAGTCCATATAGAGAAAGTCAACTCATTGAAAAAGACCCTGATGCTGGGAAAGATGAGGGCAAGAGAAGGGGGTGACAGAGGATGAAATGGTTGAATGGCATCACCGACCCAATGGACATGAGTTTGAGCAAACTCTGGAAGATGGTAAAGGACAGGGAAGCCTGTTGTGCTACAGTCCATGGGATTGCCCAGAGTTAGACATGACTTAGCAACTGAACAACAGCATGTAGAGAAAACGGTGCAATGCAAGAAGTAGTAGCTTCTCTTTAATCCTCCTCCTTTGGAAGGAGGGTGGTTCCTGTGAGGAAGCATTATCTTTGAAGGTCACAAAGAATTCTAAGATAGCCTGGATAGCAATGGCTTATGTAGTGTAAGAATTTCCCCTTTTTAATACGGATTAAGCTACATCAACACGACTGAAGTGACTTAGCAGCAGCAGCATCAAGCTACATCAATGGCTTTGTGAAAGAATCATCAAACCTGGAGTGTACTTTGATATGTACTAGGCAATGATGATACCACCAAAGTCTCATTTAGGAGTCAGGTAAAAATGAACAATGAATTTAAAAGTCTTTCAGAATATAGCACTTTAAAATCTTTTTCAATTGAATAAAAGGGCAAGAGGAAGCCTGAAGAAGCTGTTTTTGAGTTAATTTAAGATAACAAGAGTGAATGTGTTTGGTAGTAGTCAATAACATACACATATCACTTATTGCAAATAATTATAACAAATAATTTAACTAAAAGGATTCGAAAATTTTGTAAGTGTTAAGGGCATAAAGAGAGACTTCCCTGGTGGTCTAGTGGTTAAAAATCTGCCTTGCAATGCAGAGGACGTGGGTTCAATCTCTGGTCAGGAAACTAAGATCCCACATGCCTCAGAGCAGCTAAGTCCGCGTGCTTCAACTACTGAGGCCACACTCTCTGAAGCCCGTGTGCCACAACTAGGGAGCCCGCATGCCGCAACTATGGAAGCCTGCACTCTCTGGGGCCCATGTGCAGCAACTAAGGCCTGAGCAGCGAAATTAATATATTTTTAAATGACATAAATAACCTGCTGTCGACTGCAGTAAATGAAAAAGATATAGATAGAGCAGAAATGTTCCATTACCAGTTGCTATCATTTTGAAACATTATTCTAAGATTCTGTGTTTGTGCACATGCATGTGTGTGTATGTGTATGTGTGTGCAGGGTTTCCTTCTGACAGAGGAAAGAATTTTGAGAACTCAAGTGTCTTTAAATGGTAGCTTTCCTCAGGGGCTCCTCAGTGAAAACCAGCTTAGGCCAATAAGGATGTCACATGAGGTGACACCATGGGGAGAGGAACAGAAGGATTAAATAAATCCCAACAACCCATCTATTCCCAAACTGTCACTTACAACTTGGATAAACAGTAAGTAATTTCTTATAAGAAGTATAAGCTAAATTATCACTATGAATAAATGGCAGACTCTAACCTCAAGGAAATGACAACCCACTCCAGTCATCTTGCCTGGAAAATTCCATGGACAGAGGATCCTGGTGGGCTACAGTCTGTGATGCCACAAAGAGTTGGACATGACTAAGTGATTAAACAACCTCAGTTAAATTTCATTGAACTGGGTTATTGGGGAAATGAGGGAGGGATGAGTTTAAACTGCTCCTAAAATAGTTCAATATCTAGTTTCACTATTTCCTGGCCACTCAGACTTCATCTGGTGAATATTCAAAGGAAAAAAAAAAATGGATGCCTGCCGATCTGGGGCTTCCCAGATGGTGCTAGTGGTAAAGAATCTGCCTGCTAATTCAGGAGACATAAGAGATGTGGGTTCCATCCCTAGGTCAGGAAGAACCCCTGGAGTAGGAAATGGCAACCCACTCCAGTATTCTTGCCTGGAAAAAGGTCATGAACAGAGGAGCCTGGCAGATTACAGTCCCTAGGGTTGCAAAGAGTTGGACATGACAGCAATCGAGTGTATCAACATTGCTGAGCTATGTGATCACTTTATTTTCAAAAATATGTGTCTCTTCTTGATTTGAAGATATATCATGAAAATGTGATATTTTGAATCCAAAGATCAAATTTTCTTGGAACATTTTCAGGTATGACCATTGCTTTCATAGACATGAAAATTGTCACCCAGAAAAGATTTTCTACATGTATATACATTTTAAAAGTCCAATAGTACCATTGAGTTTATGACTAAAAAAAGACCAACAGAACCCTGACCCATCCAATGTCATTGCACTTCCCTATGCCCTAAAGCAACCATTGGCAACATGTTAAGCTATATACTCCAGTATTTAATTCTATAATTCTAAGTAATACACTTTTTGGTATTCCTTGATTCTTTAATTTTAAACACCATCTATGAACTTCCCATTATGAAAGATGAGAATTTATTTCTGTACACTCCTGCCCTGTTACCCTGGTCACACTCCCTCTGACACCCTCTCACACACTCTTCAGTCTTATTTTTCTAATAGAGATATTTCACTATTTGGACTTAAATATTTAAAGTTTATGCTATCAATAAGATTATATAAAATCATTTAGAGATGATCAATACTATGATAATTGCATTTTGCTTCTTATATAACTTTACGTTTTTCTTAGTTTATATTTGTCTTTGTTTTTGTTTCTTTAGTCTTCTATGTAGCAAGAGTTAATTTACTTCCTAACTTTCTAACAAAACTAAAATTCTCCACTTTATATACTTTGAAAATCAAGTATCATTTTGTTGTTTGAGTTCTGCCTTTTTGTACCCTTATTTTACTCAGTTACAATCTATAAGTTACATCTCTTGGCCTTCAATGCCACTGTCATCCTGAGGCTTAATATTCTAAGATTTTTCTGCACCTTTTTATTGATTTTCTTCCTCATGTTGGTGGAAAATGGCATCCAACAACTTCTTAAGAAAGATTCATAAGAGATAAATTTCTTGAGTTGATGCTTAAAAAATACTTCCATTCTACTCTCACCTTTGATTAATTGTTGGCCTAAGTACAGGCTTCCCTGGTAGCTCAGATGTTAAAAATTCTGCCTGCAGCCCAGGTTTGATCCCGAAGTCGGGAAGATCCCCTAGTAAAAGAAATGGCAACCCATTTCAGTATTTTTGCCTCAAGAATCCCATGAACGGAGGAACCTGGCAGGCTACAGTCCATGGAGTCATAAAGAGTTGGACACGACTGAGCAACTTCACATTCTTTCTTTCTTTCTTGTGGCCTAAGTATAGATTGGTCTTCCCTGGTAGCTCAGATGGTAAAGAATCTGCTTGCAGTGCAGGTGACCTGGGTTCCATCCCTGGGTTGGGAAGATCCCCTGGAAAAGGGAATGGCATCCCACTCCAGTATTCTTGCCTGGAGAATTCCACGGACAGAGAAGCTTGGTGGGCTATAGTCCATTGGGTCACAGAGAGTCGGACATGACTGAATGACTAATACTAAATAACTAAGTGTAAACTTAGATGTTGAAAATAATTTTTCTTCAAAACATGAAAAGCATATGTATTTCAGAGGCATCCCCTTAGTATAAGTTTTATGTTAATCATTGTATGGGCTCTTGAGAGTCATTTCAATCTAGAAATTCACATTACATGCACATCTTGGAGGTACTGCGGGTCTGACTCTAAACCACCCAATACAGTAAAATTACAATAATGCAAGTTGTTTGATATATTTGGTTTCCAAGTGCATATAAAAGTTATGTTTACACTAGGCTGTAATCTATGATGTAATTGTATTATTTCTGAAACAACAATGTACATATCTTACTTAAAAATAATGTTATTGGGGAGATGGAGCCAATCAACTTACTTGATGCAAGGTTGCCACAAAATTCAACTTGTAAAAAACTGCAGAATCTGCAAAGGTCAATAAAGCAAAATGCAATAACATAAGACATACTTGTATTTAGTTCTGGGAAATTATCTACAGTTTTAATTCATTTTTTTTTCCTCATCAAAACTCCAATTTTTGAAAGGTGTATCTCCTCGACTTTCTTTTTTTAAATAAATATCTGTGGATTTTAAAAAAAAATATTTCTTTATTTCTGGCTGTGCTGGGTCTTCATTGCTGCATGAGCTTTCCTCTAGTTGCAGCAAGCAGAAGCTACTCTAGTTACGGTGCACAGGCTTCTCATTGCGGTGGCTTCTCTAGTTGCAGAGCACAGGCTCTAGGGCACGTGAATTTCAGTAACTGTGGTTCCCGGGCTCTAGAGCACAAGCTTAGCAGTTGTGGTACATGGGCTTAGTTGCTCCTCAGCCTGTGGGATCTTTCCAGATCAGGGATC
This sequence comes from Muntiacus reevesi, assembly GCF_963930625.1. Taxonomy (NCBI): domain Eukaryota; kingdom Metazoa; phylum Chordata; class Mammalia; order Artiodactyla; family Cervidae; genus Muntiacus; species Muntiacus reevesi. The sequence goes on from NC_089251.1 coordinate 135,363,958, forward strand.
AAACCCATGTCTGCTACACTGGCAGACAGATTCCTTACCACTAAGCTACCAGGGAAGCCCCTCTCCTAGATTTTATATCCAATCTTACTTTTACTTTCCTAATTTTATTTTCACAAACTTAATTTCTGTTATCATATGTTTTCATTTTCATTATTTTATGATCTCTGGTTGTTGTCTTTAAAAACTACAGGATATTTTTCTCAATTTATGAATATAATGTCTAATAAACTTTTGTATGTTTTCTTTAGATCCTATTTTGTCTGTGCTTTTGCTTGTTTTGGACTCTGCTTTTCATGTTTGGGAATTTTCTTAAGTATCTAATGATCCTTTGATGTTTATTTTAAATTAATTAACATGAAATTGCTATTTTCTAGGCTGAAGATGGTTGAGTATTGGCAATTTCATACAATTTAATTGAGTAAAGTCTTAAAAGGCTGAAGCACTAGATGCAAGTGTTGGGGGTTATTGAGAGTTTGATAATTTGCAGACTCTTATTTGATGTTCTTTTAACCTTATTTCCACTCTCAGCTGTGCCTCATTCCTCAAATACGGAGCCTGTCTTGTGCAATATCTCAAGTATGTAAATCTCCAGGCTACCTCTGGAATAAAAAACCTTTCACCACTCATTTTTGTAGGAACACAAAATCGTGAAAGGATAGTTTGACCACGTCGTTGAGAGTTCTGTTACAGAACCAGGACTAGACTCCAAATCTGTGATTCAACATACCTCTCACTACAAACAGTTATTATTTCCTCCTCATTATGCATATGATTGAATGTTTAAAGAGCTTACCTCTACTCCTTTAAATAATTCAGTAGTGTCAAGATGATAGAAAATTCAGTTCCTGGCTCATTGTTTGTATAAAGTGTTCTCCATTGTTGTCCCAATATATATATAGAATTAATATTTGTAACCTAGAGAAGAGATCTGTACTGGGCCAGAGATGAAAGTGTTTTCCTTTTTAAGAAATTGTAAGCACAGAACAAATGAACTTCACCAATGCTATGCTCTTCTCATCCTTATCCATATTCCACCTTTTTTCTTTTATTATAATGATGACTTATAATTTACTGAAATAATACAAATTTCATCATTTAAAATAAATCAGTAAAGAAACTATAAAAAAGTAGTGACAAATCATTTGAAGCACCAAAACACAAATGTAAGCACTGTTACTACTTTGCAAATCTAATTCCAGGTGTCCCTTGGGAATATAGACAGAAAAAAGATATGTTGAGAAGAAAGGGGATTTGAAAAAATAATTTGGTAATAAAGGAATATTTAAATAAAAGTTAATTTAACTATACTTGGAAGGAATTTAATAGGAAAAAATAGGAAATCAGGTTAAAACCTTAGTACTTACTGGACTTCAGATAAATATGGCTTCTTAATACAAAATATTAAGAAAGGACTTATTAAGCTTGTACTTTAGTTTCATTCAGTATAGATAGTTTCACTCAATATAAATTGGCTCCCTGTTATGAAAGATTCCCATGCTCTTCAGAGGCTAACCTTTTAAATAATAGTTAAAAGTTATGGAACTCTGAAATAAAAATGATACATTTAAGTCCTGTCTCTACATCACTCAATACCTATATGTTGTGCTGTTTAGTCACTCAGTCATGTCCGACTCTTTGCAACTTCATGGACTGTAGCCCACCAGGCTTCTCTATCCATGGGGATTCTCCAGGCAAGAATACTGGAGTGGGTTGCCATGTCATCCTCCAGGCAATCTTCCCAACCCAGAGATTGAACACAGGTCTCCCACATTGCGGGCAGATTCTTTACCATCTGAGCCACCAGGGAAACTCCAATAGCTATAAATATTTGGGCATATTTCTTTTTTCTTTTCTTTTTCTTTGGCTTTTTTTGTCATTTAAAAGAAATAAAATTTAATTGGAGAATAATTGCTTTACAGTATTGTATTGGCTTCTGCCATACAACAACATGAATCAGCCATAAGGATACATATGTCCCCTCCCTCTTGAACCTCTCCCCCATCTTCCACCCCATCCCACTCCTCTAGGTTGTCACAGAGTACCATGTTGAACTCCCTGGGTTATGCAACCACTTCCTATTAGTTATCTATTTTACATATGATAACATATATGCTTCAGTGCTACTCTTTCAATTCATCCCACCCTCTCCTTTTCCTGCTGTGTCCAGTTTGTTCTCTATGTCTGCATCTCTAACTCTGCCCTGAAAGTATGTTCATCAGTACCATTTTCTAGATTCCATATATATGTATTAATCTATGGCATTTGTTTTTGTCTTTCTGATCCACTTCACTCTGTATAACAGGCTTTAGGTTTATCCACCTCACTAGAATAAGGAACTCAAATCCATTCCTTTTTGTGGTTGAATAATATTCTATTGTATATATATATACCACAACTTCTTTACCCATTCACATATTGATGTATATCTAGGTTGCTTCCATGTTCCAGCTATTGTAAATAGTGCTGCAATGAATATTAGGGTACCTGTGTCTTTTTCAGTTTTGGTTTTCTCAGCATATATGCCCAGCAGTGGGATTGCTGGATCATATGGTAATTTAATTCCTAGTTTTTAAAGGAATCTCCTCCATACTGTTCTCCACAGTGGCTGTATCAATTTGTGTTCCCACCAACAGTTCAAGAGGGTTCCCATTTTTCCACACCTATTCCAGCATTTATCACCTGTAGATTTTTTGATGATGACCATGCTGACTGGTTGGAGGTAACACCTCATTGTAGTTTTGATTTGTATCTCTCTAATAATGAGTGATGTTGAGTATTCTTTCATGTGTTTGCTGGCCTTCAGTATGACTTCTTTGGAGAAATGTCTGTTTCAGTCTTCTGTCCACTTTTTTGACTGGGTTGTTTGTTTTTCTGTTATTGAGCTACATGAGCTGCTTATATATTTTGGAGATTAATCCTTTGTTAGTTGCTTCATTTGCGATTATTGTCTCCATTTGGGCATATTTCTTAAGCTTTGCATACCTCAGCTGTTCTCAACTGTATAATGGTAAGAGTAATAGCAGGTACCTCTAAAGGGCTTTGTGAGAACTGAGTCCTTAGAACAAAAAGAATGAGTGCACTTTCTGCAAGTATGAGATATTATTATGCATTCTTGCCCTTCAAATTCCTTTAGTCTGATCCTTGCTGGTTATATTATTTGTATAATGTTGATTTTCTATTTTGCAATCTTAATTTTATCATATTTAATATGGAGATATATCTAAATTAATTCAATCTGCACAACCAATTACTTTGCTGTAGTGTCTTCATTTCTGAATTCTTTGATTTTATTTTATAGATGATTAGTTCCTTTAAAGCCTAAATGGCTCATAATCCCTCTCCAACCTAATGGATCAAGTCCAAACTCTGTCATCTAGCCCTTCATAACATCTGTAGCCTTGTCTGTCAACATGCCCTATCCTCACCCAGTTCTCTTCATGTCTTTTGTTTCAAATATGTTCTCTTTTCATGGACATGCCAGGTTCTTTAGAGCCTTTATGCCTTGGCAAATGAAGTTGAGGTTACTTTTGGAATACCATTCTTTTCCAGCCTGTTTGGCAACTATCTACTTAACTTGAAACATAAACTTCCCCCATTTCAATAAGTGACATCACAGTAATTCCAATCCCTTAGTCCTTAAACCTAGGAGTTGTCCTATTTCTCTTTCTACTTCATTCCCCATAGCTAATCCATCAGTGAGTTCTGTCACTTCAACAGAATACAGGTCTTTTGTCTCTTTAGGTAGGTTAATTCCTAGGTACTTTACTCTTTTTGTTGCAATGGTGAATAGGATTGCTTCCTTAATTTCTCTTTTTGATTTTTCATTATTAGTGTATAGGGATGCAAGGGATTTCTGTGTATTTCAGAAACTTTTTTTTTTTTAATGTATCAATGACTGAATTGGGAACTTTAGATTCTTAGATTTTTGAGTTATTTTTACTTAATTATATTTATGAAAAGTCCTTTGGTATTTAAAAGTTGTCTTGTCTTTGTTCTTTGTGAAATAAGAGCCACTTTTTTTACACACCTAGGGTTTCTCCTAGAGTAGGTTCTTCTGATATTTTCAAATGATGAGAAAGGAAGGAGGAAAATTAAAAAGAAAAGCATAGGAAAGGAAGAAAGAAAAGAAGAAAGAATCAAAGAAAGGGAGAAAAAAATATAATGCAAGTAAAAATTTCCAATCACTGAAGTCAAAGTTGAAGGTTAATACTCTAGTAGCAATACTACTTTTCCCAGCATTATTACTGATAATAATTGCAACAATAGCCATGTATTGAACAGTCACCATAAGCCAGGCTCATAAAAGTATTTTACAAGTATCTTCTCTTTTAATATCCAAGCTACAATTTAGCACTGGTGGTACAAGATGTTAAGTAACTTGGTTTAGGTCACCCAGCTAGTAGGTGGTATTGGCAAAATCTACTAGCTAGACGACTACTAGGTCTTCTGATCTGATACTCTGACACTACCCGAAACACATTTTACAGTATCTCTCATCATTAAATAATGAATAAAAATGCAAAAATATCCTTCAAGGTTGAGTTAAGAAACTGGAAATATTTGTGGTTATGTATTTTGTTTCCTCCATTGAAAAACAGATTGTGTTTCACAGTTTTAAATCATAACAATTCCATTAGCATTCAGCTTTTGCTGTGAAAGGGTTTGGATCTTTGCCATAATATGCCCTTTAAAGTGAAATTTGGCCAAGTTGTAGCCTAGGAGCAATAGTGGGGCAGAATTGATCTGTTAAAATGAAGCTGCCAGACTTGAGTGGGCTAGCAACCATAACATATTATGCTGACTACATAGATTCCAAAGTTCCTTTTAATGCCAATAAAGCACTAATTTTTCATGTTCAAAGATTTTCACAATAGTTTACCTAATTTTTTTCACTTAATTTGGAAGCATGTAATAATACCAGCTTGTAAAACACAGGTAGAAAAATAGACTTACTTCACATCCCCAAAATCTCTCCCTAAGCCAAATTTACAAGAATTTAAGATAGGGAATATGTAGGCTGAAGTGTAGCTTATGGAATTACTGCCTTATTTGGCAATTTAGGATTCTTGGTTATAAGCAACAGGAACTCAGAAGAACTTGGGCACAAAATAAATGTACTGATTCCTGTACCTGTAAATGTGGGGGATGTTTACTTTGAGGTATGCCTGGATACAGGTTATCTAACAACATTGTCAGGAACTTGATTCCCTTCACCCTCAACTCTGCTTTCTCTGTCTTTTCCTAATGTCTATGAAGGCAATATTCAAATGATGGAAGGATGGTAAATATTCTGAATTTCAGTCCAGTTCAGTTTAGTTGCTCACTTGTGTCCAACTCTTTGCAACCCCATGAACTACAGCACCCCAGGCTTCCCTTTCCATCACCAACTCCCAGAGCTTACTCAAACTCATGTCCATCACATTGGTGATACCATCCAACCATCTCATCCTCTGTTGTCCCCTTCTCCTCCTATCTTCAATCTTTCTCGCCATCAGGGTCTTTTCCAGTGAGTCAGTTCTTCACATCAGGTGGCCAAAGTATTGGAGCTTCAGCTTCAGCATCAGTCCTTCCAATGAATATTCATGACCGATTTCCTTTAGAATTGACTGCGAATCTTCTTGCAGTCTAAAGGGACGCTCAAGGGTCTTTCCCAACACCACAGTTCAAAAGCATCAATTCTTCAGCACTCAGCTTTCTTTATGGTCCAACTCTCATATCGATACATGACTACTGGAAAAACCATAGCTTTGACTAGATGGACCTTTGTTGGCAAAGTAATGTCTCTGCTTTTTAATATGCTGTCTAGGTTGGTCATAACTTTTCTTCCAAGGAGTAAGCATCTTTTAATTTCATGGCTGCAGTCACCATCTGCAGTGATTTTGATCCCCCCCAAATAAAAGTCTGTCACTGTTTCCATTGTTTCCTCACCTATTTGCCATCATGAAGTGATGGGACCAGATGCCATGATCTTAGTTTTCTGAATTTTGTTTAATAAAATCATAAACATAAAAGTGCTTGTGTCCTTGTCATTTTGGCCAGGTTCCTGGAATGGCCACTATTAGCTCCTTTTTATCCCCAAGTAATTACCAAGGCCAGAGGATGAAGTGCACTGAATGACCACTGGAGTATGGCAAATTTATTTTAATAGATCAACTGTATTTCAGTTATGAATATAGTGGAAGTGACAAATAGATTCAAGGGATTAGATCTGATAGACAGAGTGCCTGAAGAACAATGGATGGAGGTTCATGACATTGTAGAGGAGGCAGGGTTCAAGACCATCCCCAAGGAAAAGAAATGCAAAAAGGCAAACTGGTTGTCTGAGGAGGCCTTACAAATAGCTGTGAATAGAAGAGAAGCTAAAGGCGAAGGAGAAAAGGAAAGATATACCCATTTGAACGTAGAGTTCCAAAGAATAGCAAGGAGAAATAAGAAAGCCTTCCTCAGTGACAAATGCCAAGAAATAGAGGAAAACAATAAAATGGGAAAGACTAGAAATCTCTTTAAGAAAATTAGGAATACCAAGGGAATATTTCATGCAAAGATGGGCACAATAAAGGACAGAAATGGCACGGACCTAACAGAAGCAGAAGATATTAAGAAGAGGTGGCAAGAATACACAGAAGAACTAGACCAAAAAGATCTTCATGACCCAGATAACCATGATGGTGTGATCACTCACCTAGAGCCAGACATCCTGGAATGCGAAATCAAGTGAAATCAAGTGAAAAAGCTGGCTTAAAACTCAACATTCAAAAAACTAAGATCTGGGCATATGGTCGCACCACTTCATAGCAAATAGATGGGAAAACAATGGAAACAGTGACAGACTTTATTTTTGGGGGGCTCCAAAATCACTGCAGATGGTGACTACAGCCATGAAATTAAAAGACAATTGCTCATTGGAAGAAAAGCTATGACCAATCTAGACAGTGTAGGTTTTTAAAGCAGAAGCAGTAATTTGCCAACAAAGATCCATCTAGTCAAAGTTATGGTTTTTCCAGTAGTCATGTATAGATGTGAAAGCTGGGCCATAAAGAAAGCTAAGTGCCAAAGAACTGATGCTTTTGAACTATAGTGTTGGGGAAAACTCTTGGGAGTTCCTTGGACTGCAAAGAGATCAAACCAGTCAATCCTAAAGGAAATCAACTCTGAATATTCATTGGAAGGACTGATGCTGAAGCTGAAGCTCCAGTACTTTGTCCACCTGATGCAAAAAGCTAACTCATTGGAAAAGACCCTGATGCTGGGAGACTGAAGGCAGGAGGAGAAGGGGACAGCAGAGGATGAGATGGTTGGGTGTCATCGCTGACTCAATGGACATGAGTTTGAGCAAGCTCCAGGAGATAGTGAAGGACAGAGTAGCCTGGTGTGCTGCATTCCATGGGGTCATAAAGAAATGGACACAACTGAGCAACTGAACAACAATGAAAAAGCAAAATAAGGGGCTTCCCAGGTGGCATAATGCTAAGGAATCCAGTTGTCAGTGCAGGAGACAAAAGAGATGCATTCAATCCCAGGGTCAGGAAGATCCCCTGGAGAAGGAAATTACAACACAGTCCAGTATTCTTGCCTGGAAAATCCCATGGAAAGAGGGGCCTGGCGGGCTACAGTCCATGAGTTCAGAGAAGAGTCGGACATGACTAAGTGACTAAGTGAGCATGCATGCGTGCACGGGCACACACACAAACACACACACACACACACACACACACACACAGAATTGATATTAGAGATTCATTCTGTGAAAAATGGGCATTAAGAATGGGGAAAAAAAGAAATAATCAGAACTGGGAGGGGGATGCAGTTTAGAGGAGGATGAAGCAGTGTACTGTTAGAGATGAAGAGGGAAGTGCAGTGAACGACAAAGAGTTCCTTGGAAAGCAGTATGATATAGTCATATTTATAGACAATTTTACATGTGAGTGAATGTGAAGTACACTTTTTGCTTTTATCTATTGTTTTTTAGAAAAGTTAATTTCTACACACTTTGGGGTGGCCATAATATGTATTTATTTAACTGGGAGAAGGACAGCCAGGCCAATGTGTACAATATGGTGGCATTTTGATGTTAAAGATAAAATCTGTTCGTGTGTATGCATGTGTGTGTATGCACAGACATATGTGTATGAAAATGTATATGAGTGGATATGTGTCTTTGTATATAGGAGAGAGAATTAAATGAGAGAAGAGAGAAATGACTTTATAGTCAGTTGGCTCAGATGGTTAAGCATCTGCCTACAATGCGGGAGACCTGGGTTCAATCCCTGGGTGGGGAAGATCTCCTGGAGAAGGAAATGACAATTCACTCCAGTATTCTTGCCTGGGAAGTCTTATGGATGGAGGAGCCTGGTAGGCTACAGTCCATGGGGTTGCAAAGAGTTGGACATGACTGAGTGACTTCACTTCACTTTGCTTCATATTATTTAACTTGTTTACCATATTAATGTAATCCTTTTGTCATTTGAAAAACATTAAATTGATGCATTAGAATGAAAAAGTTTCAGGGGCTAGTATCTGGGCAATCTAACAATAGGAGAGAGGGTCCACTGTATAATGGAGATTATATCTTGGGGCTATTAAACCAATGTATTTTCATCCTCTGAAACTCCAAACTGCAGTTATCCAATGGGCTCTTGGATTAAGGGCCATTCCTGGAAATACAGTTTAATTTTGTAGTAAGAGAGAAGCAGATAACATTTGCACTGATAGCTGCATCATGAGCCTTGCTCCTTTGGTGAAGAAGGAGAAAAATGGTGCAGAGAAGCAATTCTTACAAGAGATGGAAAATCACCCTTCAGGAGACATTTTTGAAGGTGTTGGGGCTCTTTGTTACTGTTGTCATGCAATGCTTGGAGGCTACATTTTGTGTTTAAAGAATAATAGAGTCCAGGGACTCTAGACAACTAGAATGAGTGGCCCAGTTCACTGAAATAAAATGTCCTAAGCCACAGACAGATAGAAAACGTATTTGAGCCAGGGAATTTTTTTCGCCCAATTTATATACATTAAAATTTCTGTAAACATACTATAGTATAAGCTGTGGGAAAATCATACTTTGTTTCTTTTGCAAGTTTACTGAGATTTTACTGGTCACTATTTTGCAATATCATCCAACAAAGTATTCATGGAGTTTGAGTCTCCATTAGAGAAATTGTAAGAGTCACATTCAGGTGATTTCTATATATAAACTTAATCTTCAGACCAATTCAGTATGTCTTTCCTTGTAGTTATCACCAAGTATTCATTTACATTTTAAAATAGATAAAGATAAATTACCTTTTTTTTTTTCTTTTTTTTTTTTTTATAGTTAGAACATGGTATTGATTTTAGTTCCATGAGGAGAGTTATACTATATTTTTATGATTTTCCACTTCAGAATGGCAAAAGCGGTGACAAAAATTGTTTATTATTAAAAGCGTACACAGAGTCTGATAGGATGAGAAAGTCTCTGGCCCCTGTGAATGAGGAAGGAACAGAGAATAAGGAAGAAGATGCCAGATTCTTTGATGCCCCCCACCTCACTTTGGGGCTCACATTTTCAATGTTATGGGCCACAGAAACACCTAGACAGGTGGGGGATCCTGGCATCATCCTATCAGTGACATGCTTCCCTGTGTGTGTACAGAGGTGAAGCTGCCAAGGTCTAGGAGATTTCTCAGCCCAGCATGATCCAGGAGCTAGGGAACTCACACAGAGCGGGACACAGACACACACACACACACACACACAGAAGCATCTCTGCCCCCTGTTTCCGACACAGGAAGTCCAGAAGTTTCTACATTCCAGACTCAGAAAATATGGGGCTGCTGAGATTAGAGGCTAATCGTAGAGCACAAAGGAGCAGCAGGCTTGGAAGTTGAGAGAGAGAGAGAGCTGAGCAGTGAGTACCACCTGTCACCTCAGCAAGAGGCAGGTGGGTCAATGAAACTCAACAGTCACCAATCCAAGAAGCAGAACGAATGGGTGACTCTGAAACCATAACCTGTGAAAATGCAGAGGAAGATGCTAGGATCAGGCACCCCATCTCATCTTCTGCCACGGGGTCACACACATCTAAATGTCAAGAGCCGAGAAACATGAAACTGGGAATTTCACCTTGAGACCTTTCCCTGGTGGCTCAGCCATAAAGAATTCGCCTACAATGCGGGAGCCACAGGAGATGTGGGTTCGATCCCTGGGTTGGGAAGATTCCCTAGAGGAGAGCTTGTCAACCCACTCCAGTATTCTTGCCTGGAGAATCCCTGGGCGAAGGAGCCTGGCAGACTACAGTCCATAGGGTTACAAAGAGTTGGACACAACTGACGTGGCTTAGCATGGGCAGGCGCTAAACATTTAAATGAAAATACTGATTGAAGTTTGTGGTTTAGTCTGAACTTCTTGGAACAGAATTAAGTTTAGTATTTTTCCTAATCTGGAAGATCAGATTAGTTATTAGGAAAATTATCAACAATGTCTTTACCATTTACATGTGGTAGAAAGTGAAATTGCAACCTGGATATAAATGTAAATATTTTAAGATATCCATCTTACTTTTTGACAGAGGCAAGATTTTAGGAGGAGGAGGATATTGGGCACTATAGGTGAAGAGGGTGACGGTATAACCCAGCAGGGAGAGAACAGAGAAAAGGGAATTTCTAAACGCCAGCCAAGTTTTTCCACTTGACAGTTTTGCCTTGGGCCTATCCTGTTTGTCTTCATCTGGGCTCAGATAACTAGAAGCTGAGGCCAAAAGCCCTGTCCTTTGTTCTGCATGACAGAGCACAGTCCAGCCTAAGCAAGAATTATATTATCATCTATTACAGAGAAAGGAGAGGGAGAGGACACGTTTTTGCAGAGGTGTTTTCTTCCAAAATTTTTCTGCAAGATCTTTGTTTCCCAAGTACAGTTCTAAGATGTTTATGAGTTCCGTTAAAATGTTTTCTCCTTTTATTATCTCTTTTTTCTTCTTTCCTGCTCTAAGCTTTCTTATACTTATTGATTTTGGACTTCAACCACCCTGTGTTTTGTGGGAAATGGAGAGAATTTTAAGAGTGAGTCAATAAATTTAGTACTAGGACAGAGGAAAGACACTTAACAGAGGATTATGGCCAAACTATTTGCCTAAATTCTCAATTTACTGTGCTAGGGATTTGGTTTAAGTTGTGGATAAAGATGTTTAATGATTTTAGGAAAGCTCATGCAGATGCTGGTCACAGGAATGTAGACATTGAAAAGAAGGGTTTTATTTAGTCATTCAACAAATATTTATTGTGCAGTAAAACCACTAGCTGCTGGTGAGATAGTAGTGAAAAGAAAAAAACAGATACTGTTTTTGTTCTCGTGGGACTTTGCTTTTATGTGGAGAAGAGAAACAATAAACAAATAAATAATATGTATCAGGTGGTATTAAGTACTATGAAGAAAAGCAAAGCAGGTTGATGGATTAGACAGTAACTACTGTCTACTTTCCCAAAGAGGGAAAGTCCTTGCCTTTGGAAAGGTGACACTTTCCAAAGTGACATTTGGAAAGAGACCTAGCTGGAATAGAGTGCCAACCACTCTAATATTTAGAAGACTGCCTTTTCAGGGAGAGAGAGCAGCAAGGACAAAGGCCCAGAGGCAAGAGTATGCCTGGCATATTCAGGAGAAGAAGTAGTCTATGTGGCTGAACCAGAGTGACCGAACAGCGAAGTGCTGACTCAGTTAGTTGGCAATAATCATCGCAAGGTAGAGATTTAGAAATCACTGGAAGAACTCCCCTCCCACCCCCCCAAAGGATATAAGATGCCATGGAGTTTTGTTGACCAGAAGAGTGAAATAATTTCATCAGTGTTTTAACTAAATCAATTCGGCTGCTATGTTGAGAATATATTAAGAGGAAAAATCCAGAAGTAGGGAGGATATTGAGATGAGAACAATTTTTTGGAAACTCAATATAAAATGTTCCAACAAGAAGGTGGTGGTCAACTATGTGGAATTGCTACTCTGAGAGCAAGTAAGTTTGCCCATAGGATTAGGCGATGTGGAGACACTGTTGACGACTGCAGTTTCCATGGAGCTGGAAGTCAAAAGACTGACTGGAGTCCTTTCAGAAGAGTGACAGAAGTGGAGACATTATTATGCACTCAAATTTTATTAATTTTGTGAAAAGGAGGGTAGAAATGAAAAAGTGAAAGGAAATATAGAGGAGCAGAATGTGAAATGAGGATGTAACATCAAAGAAAATTTGATTTTGTTTGTTTTAAGGCAGATGTTTACAGCAAGCTTGTGTATTGATTCAGTTCAGTTCAGTTCAGTTCAGTTGCTCAGTCATGTCCGACTCTTTGTGACCCCATGAACTGCAGCAGCCCAGGCCTCCCTGTCCATCGCCAGCTCCTGGAGTTTACTCAAACTCATGTCCACTGAGTCAGTGATGCGATCCGACCATCTCATACTCTGTTATCCCCTTCTCCCCCTGCCTTCAATCTTTCCCAGCACCAGGGTCTTTTCCAATGAGTCAACTCTTCGCATCAGGTGGCCAAAGTATTGGAGTTTCAGCTTCAGCATCAGTCCTTCCAATGAATATTCAGGACTGATTTCCTTTAGGATTGATTGGTTGGATCTCCTTGCAGTCCAAGGGACTCTCAAGAGTCTTCTCCAACACCACAATTCAAAAGTATAAATTCTTCAGTGCTCAGCTTTCTTTATAGTCCAACTCTCACACCCATACATGACCACTGGAAAAACCATAGCCTTGACTAGATGGACCTTTGTTGGCAAAGTAATGCTTCTGCTTTTTAATATGCTATCTAGGTTGATCTTAACTTTCCTTCCAAGGAGTAAGCATCTTTTAATTTCATGGCTGCACTCACCAGCTGCAGAGATTTTGGAGCCCAAAAAAGCAAAGTTTGCCACTGTTTCCACTGTTTCCCCATCTATTTGCCATGAAGTGATGGGACAGATGTCAAGATCTTAGTTCTCTGAATGTTGAGTTTTAAGCCAGCTTTCACTCTCCTCTTTCACTTTCATCAAGAGGCTCTTTAGTTCTTCTTCACTTTCTGCCATAAGTGTGGTGTCATCTGCATATCTGAGGTTATTGATGTTTCTGCGGGGAATCTTGATTCCAGCTTGTGCTTGATCCAGCCCAGCATTTCTCATGGTGTACTCTGCATATAAGTTAAATAAGCAGGGTGACAATATACACCTTGACATACTCCTTTTCTGATTTGGAAACAGTCTGTTGTTCCATGTCCAGTTCTAACTGTTGTTTCTTGACCTGCATACAGATTTCTCAAGAGGCAGGTCAGGTGGTCTGGTATTCCCATCTCTTTAAGAATTTTCCAGAGTTTGTTATAGTCCACACAGTCAAAGGCTTTGGCATAGTCAATAAAACAGAAATAGATGTTTTTCTGGAACTCTCTTGCTTTTTCTATGATCCAACAGATGTTGGCAATTTGATCTCTGAGTATTGATTGTCCTAGTAAATAAGACATGAGTGATGATTCAAGAGAAGTTGGGGGACAGTTATCGAAACAAAGTCCTTGAGTAAGTTGAGTGGAAATGAGTTCCAGTGGACAGACCCTAGAAAGTTTGTATGGACAAATTGACTTTTTTCAGTTTTACTGGGTTCTAATTGATAAATAGAAGTTGTCCATATTAAGGTCTACAGCTTGCTGTTTTGATGTACGTATATGTTGTGAAATGATCACTAGGGGTCAAGCTAGTTAACACATCTATCATCTCATATAGTTATTGTTTTGTATGTGTGTTTTGGTGAGAACACTAAAATCTACCCCTTTGGCAAATTTCAACTATACAGTACAGCACTGTTAACTATAGTCACCACAGTGTATGTTGGAGCTCCAGAATTTACTCATCCTTCATAACTGAAACTTAGGTCTCTTTGACCAACATCTCCCCATTTTCCCCAAGCCTGGCAACCACCATTCTATTCTGTGGGTTCAGCTATTTTATATTCTATATATAATTGAGATCGTTCAGTGTTTGTCTCTGTGTGCCTGATTTATTTTACTTAACATAATGTTCCCTAGGTTCATCCCTGTTGTCACAAATGGCAAGATTTCTTTCCTTTCTGTGGTTGAATAACATTCCTCTGTGTATGTGTGTGTATAAAATTATATTTTCTTCATTCACTCATCCATTGATAGACACTTAGTGCTATATCTTGGCTATTGTGAATCATACAGTGTGAACATGAGGATGTAGATATCTTTTTGCAATAACACATTTCACTTTTTTTTTTGCATATATCAAGAAGTGGATCATATGGTAGCTCTATTTTTTACTATTTTAAGGAATCTCCATACTGTTTTCCATAGTGGCTGTAACATTTGTATCAATGGAAATGGAAATTTACATTCCCACCAACAGTGTATGAGTATTCCACATCCTCTTCAACACTTGTTATTTCTTGTCTTTTTTGTAATAGCTATTCTAACCTGTGTGAGGTGATGGGCTGTCTTTAGGTGTGTGTACATCCATGGCAACAGGAAGAAGAGTGAAGTACCTGGTAGAGACACAGTGAAGTCCTGAACTGGCAGGTGGATTTTTTTTTACCATTAGTGCTACCTGGAAGGTCCATACATCGGTGAGTGGGAATATGTGGATATTCTTTTCTGATTGCTCTTCTTTAGCAGTAAAACATGAAGTAGGGGGATAAGATGAATTAAAGAAGGCAGAGAGTATATTAGAGATTTCAACAAGAAACTCTTGAGTGATGAAATAGTCATTTTGCAGACTGGGACAGTAAATTGAATTGGGACATGTAATAGAATTGCTTAGAATATCGTGGGCCCACTGTAGGTAGTGGTCATATATTTTTCAGTGAGATAAGTTAACTCCATTGTGTATTTTGTCAAGTCATGTCCAGCTTCTCAGAGTTAAGCACAGAACAGACAGAAGCTGGGATTCAACTAGGGTGGAGTTTTGTCAGGCAACTATACAGAGAAGGAAGAGAGGGAGCAATGTTGTCAAGGGATTGTGTGAGAAGTGATTCTTTTATACTGAGTAAGGAGGGAAGTGAGGATGTGAAAAGAATGAAAGACAGGCAAAGACTGATAGAATCCATCTCCTAAATAGAAATACATTTTCTCAAGTGCAGAATCTTTGAATGGTGTATGAAAGAGATTAACTGAAAATAAGTAGGAAGGGGCAATCACAAAGTCAGATATTTCAAATGGAGGTTGTTGAGATCTGCAGTTGATGACAATGAAAGGATCTAGCATATGATATGGAAGCAGGTGGTTGTAGGAAATAAGGGTAAGATCATTGGCCATGAAGACGTCAAGACACTGAGAACTAGACTATTGAAAGGATTCCCTACAATGCGAGTTACACAGATGTCAAAAGTACCAAGGATGATGAGGAAAGGAAAGGAAGTGGTGCAGAGTCAGTGAGTTACCTGCTAAATTTTCACTGAACGAGAAGGTGTGACTGCAGTGTCTGCTCATGATCGGAACAAGGGCAGGGAGCTTGAGAGGAGGCTGCCACATGGCATGAACTACAGAGGAACTGGAAGTTTTCTTTAGAGGAAGGAGATAGAAACTGATTTGGAACTCCCAGGAGGAAACAAAGGAAAACATCTACCCCACCCTCAAGATTTGTGTGATATTTAAGAGGTTAAAAAAATAAAATAAATACCTTTTGGAGGGTATGCAGTAACCACAATGGAAAAGAAGTTTTCACTAGAGCAGGAAAGTGACGGATTTGAGAATCCCACGGATTAAGTTGATGAGTTCTCAGGAATTCCAGAGGGTACATTGGAAGGATTTGAGAGAGCAGGGAGGAGTGGAAGATTGCTCCAGATTAGGGTATATTAAAATTGATATGGGGATGAGAGTTCATGTAATGAGAGATGATTTGCAGTTCCTGGAGTGACTAAAGTAAACAGGAATGTAGGGCATGAGAGGATTAGTCCCAAAGCTTGACTTTTTTTTATCTACAGAAAGGATTACACAACTCCCTCCTCATTTCGGGAAATATCCAAGGAAGCATGAAAGGTGAGAAGAGGGATTTAAGAGTTTGTGATTGAAGTGCCAAACAGGGAAGGTTTAGATTTACTCAGCATGCCTAACTACTTAATAGAGAACTGCATTTTCAGTACTAAAATTTACTGGTAGAACCCTGGAATGAATTATCCAAAAACCCCACCAAAAACAAACCTGCTCCACAATCATGACAACCACCACATCGCCAGCAATTACTGAGTACTTGTTTTGGACATTTATTGTACTAAGCTATTTACATACATCCTTTCATTTAATCATACAAGCAACACTGTGAGTAGGTCTGATAATCTCCATTTCACAGTTAAAGAAAACGAACAAACAAACAAAATATCCAAGATCAGATAAACGAAACAAAAACAGAGGGTCAGTAATGATTTTAACTTGCAGTTCTCTGACGCCAAAGTTAAAGTTGAATGATGGTGAGGAGATGGAGTTTTGGAAGAACTGATGTTAAAAGTAGAGTAAAAATCTGGTTCCAGAAGCAGTTCAACTCCACAAATATCATGTCCATGCTTCAACACTGCGCTCAGCCCTGGGGAAAAATAGGTTAATAAAACTTGATCTTTCCCCTTGATAAGTTCAAAATCTATTGAATAAACTTTGTAAACCAAAATTGCAGTACATTATGACAGGTGCAAAGATGGAAAAGTCTGTGTCCAGACAGAGGTAAAACAAATGAGGAAATGACTAACCTGGTATCAGGAGGATTTCAAGGAACCAGTCAGAGTTTTCCAGGCAGACAAAGGATGTAGCACATTCTAGAAGGGGCCAATATGATTAAAGACACTGGTTAGGCATGAATTTGGGGAGAGACACAATATTTTCTGAGACTGTGGTGAAAACATAAGGACTGGTGAAGATATAGTCACATGTAATAGTGACTGTGGAACCAATGAGAAATTTAAAGAAAGACTATTCCTTGGATTAATGTAAGTTGCGTAGATTTTTCTCACAAGAACTGACACTTCAAGAAAAAAAAATTTTCTGACCAGAGCTTCTCTTATTTTAATAATCACAAGTATGTCTTATCTTTATTATACAAATGAGAAGAAAAGAGAAGTTTAAGTTCAAAGTTCATGAGCTCTATACCTCCCACAAAGGAGATTCCAAAAATATACCATAACATTTATAAGTCATTTGGCCAAGTGGGAATCAGCACTAAGAGAGAAGAAACTGGCAGAGAGAAAAATGAATCACATAATTATATAGAATGATTTTACAGGTAAAAATACTGATTACAGAAAATTTTCATCCATCATTATGAACCCTGACCTAATGTGTGTGTCAAAAATACAAAAAGGCTTAGAATGTCATCTATATTTTGTGTTAGGAATAGTTATATATATGGAAATAATTTAATTGCTTGTTCACTCAGTATTTTATACGATTATTTATTGAGTTAACATGTACTGGACAATTTACTAGTTCAAATGAAATTCATTTGAGGGGCAGAATCTCTGCCCTGTAGGGCTTCACAGTCAAGTAAAGGAGACACAGGGGGAATTAGCTGAAGGTCCAGTGATTAGGACTCTGTGCTCCCACTGCTGGGAGCCCAGGTTCAATCCCTGGTTGGGGAAATAAGATCCCATAAGCTGCATGGCATGGCCACAAAAAAAAAAAAAAAAAAAAACGGCAAAGGAGACACAAATGAATAGCATGTATGGAAATTGCTCTGTGAGCACATAGGAGAAAGCTCTAAGCTTGAAAATAAATGTGAGTTATCCAGCACATAGCAGATGTCCCCCAAAAACTAGAGCTTTAGGTGTTGTCCAATAGATGTGAGTGGAAAGGAGCGTCTCTAGTTACTTTTTGGATTCTGAGTTTTGGCCTATTCAACTAGAATTTCAAAGAGTCAGGATCCGGTACACATGTTTCACAATTGCCCCAGGTGATTTCTCTGAAAAGACAAAGATGGGAAGCGCGTGTTAAAGCAGTGGGTTTTTTCTTTTTAATACCACAAGTACACGCTAGCATCATCTGGGGAGCTTGAAAAAGAGTGCTGCCTGGGTTCCCTCCCAGACTCATTGAATTAAAATCTCTGGAAGTGGGTCTCATGCATTGTATTTTTTAAGTACTGTCCAGATGATTCTAATGGTCAGCCAGGATTGAAAAGCATTGAGTTAAGAGGTTGGCATGGATGGGGTAGCCCAAAAATGAGGCTCTGAAAAAGCACAAGTAAAAGAGAGATACTAGAGGTCGGAAAGGATTCAAGAAAAAGTCATGTTGTAGCATGACAGGGACCTTTCACAGAGGAGTGAAGATGTGGTCACCTGTTACAAAATGTCACCAAGACATTGACATGGTGGTTGGATATCGTTATTACAAGGTGGCTGGGGACCCTGATACGAAGAGATGCAAAGGATGATGGGACAGAAGCCAGATTACAATGAACTGAGGACTGAATGAAGGAGAGAAAGTGAAGAGAGAGAGTATAGGTTACTCTTCCAAGAAGCTTGCTTTGAATGGAATAGGGAAAGTTTGAGAAGGATGAAGAGTTGGTCAAGAAAGGATAAGTAGTAAAGATGGGAGAATCTGAGACCCAGAGCCCAGGAGGAGTTATTAGAAGAAAAGAAAGTTCTTCTTCTAGAAAAAGCTTTAGGGATAGGGGTGAATATGGACAGGTTTATACTTTGGGGTCCGGAGGAAAGGCTGAGGGAATTTCCACCCAGGGAACTCATTCATACTGAAGGGGAGACGGTTGAAGAACCAATTAAGAATTTAAAGAAGTTAGAAAGAATGGGACTGAGTTAAGAGAAATGTGCAATGTCCTGCTGTGAGTGAATTAAGGGCGTTGCCTTGATAGGAAATGTTAAAATGAACCAATTATGCAACTTCATTCAGCAAAGTTCTGAATTCTGGGTATAGAAGCCAACACTGGATAAATGGATCGATTTGGGATAGGTGAAAAATGGGCCAAGGAGAGCAGATAGATGTTGTTAGTACTATCAGCATTCCTCCCCTAGTAATATTAGGTACTGTATGAAAGCTACCGGAAGTGGTCTGGCTTCCTGGGCCAACATTATATGGAGGAAGGAAAAGTTATTAAATATGAAGCTAAGGAAGAGAATGAGGAGTAAGAGAGTTGAATGGTAATGTTGCTGAGACCACAAACATGTCAGTTAAGCTGGCAAAAGTGACCAGTCTGATTGGAGTAGAAGGTGTTTGAGTGTGGAAGAGAAGAAGCAGGTAAGCCCCAAGTGTGAGGGGTCTTGGATGCTGGAGTTAGTAGATACAGACTGAATCCTATGAGTGGTGAAAGTGAGTGTAAATGAAGTCACTCAGTTGTGTCTGACTCTTTGCAACCCCATGGACTGTAGCCTACCAGGTTTCTCCATCCACGGGATTTTCCAGGCAAGAACACTAGAGTGGGTTGCCATTTCCTTCTCCAGGAGATCTTCCCGACCCAGGGACTGAACCTAGGTGTCCCGCATTGGAGGCAGATGCTTTACCTTCTGAGCCACCAGGGAAGTCCAGGCATGAGTGGTGAAGAGTCACGGTTTGCTTCTTTTGATTGTGAAAAATGATGTGCAAAGTTCATTTTAAGCAGGTTAATTTGGCAGCCACTCATATGGTTCATCTGGATTTTAGATGGAGATTTTCTAAGTTTCTGGTGGTCTTCACTATTGAGCTTCTCTACTAATTTTCTCTTCTTTACAATCATTATTATTTAGCACCTTGTGTTCCTGCTTTCACCACTATCATCATAGATTTTTCATCTTCTTTGCCCTATTTACCTCATTCCATAACCATTGAAATTTCCTCCTCCTTTGGCATTGATCTCTGGGTCAGAAAGATGCCCTGGAGAAGGAAATGGTTACCCACTTCAGTATTCTTGCTTAGAAATCCTATGGACAGAGGAGCCTGGTGGGCTACAGTCCACAGGGTTGCAAAGAGACATACACAACTGAACACCCAGACCAGCATGTGCACAAAAGAACAATTTTCCCTGCCCACAAAGCATCACTCTTTAAAAAAAAATATGTACCCCCTATTAATTTCATATCTGGGTTGTGGTAGTTTCTTAGTTGGCTTATTGGATTATGGTGTTTTCATGTTGAGTTATGAAACATTGACAGATAAATCTTCCTAAAGAGACTTTTATTCATATTTTCCAATTAGCCTTCTTTCTTTTCATTTTTATTTTTAATTGGGGGATAATTGCTTTATAATGTATTGGTTTCTGCTGTACAACATGAATCAGCTATAAGTATACATATGTCCTCTCCCTCTTAAGCTTCCTTCCCACCCTTCCAGCCCTTCTCCCAAGCTCATCACAGAATAGGAGCTGAGTTCCCTGTGTTACATAGCAGCTTCCCACCAGCTATCTGTTATACATATTTTACACATGATAGTGGACACACGCCAATGCTACTGTCTCAGTTTGCTCCATCCTCTCCTTCCTCTTCTGTGTCCACAAGTCTCTTCTCTATGTCTGCTTCTCTATTCCTGTCCCACAAATCCCTTCCTGCCCCTCCCAGAAAGGCTAAAGAATTCTCCACTGTTAATGGACTTAAGTCCAAAATTTAAATTTCTTAGCTTGAAATCATTTGCTCTTTAATGGCAATAATATTTTTGTTGGTCTGTATGGTTTTCTGTACTGTTTCTTAAATTGAGCTACATCAAGCCCTCATCTTCATTTTACTTGTTTGTTTATTTAATAAGCATTTCCCAACATCTCTTGTATTCTGACAGGGGGTAAATACTTTATACTGGATAAATTTCCTGCCCTGCATTTTTTCCAGCATAACCTAAGTACAAGGTGTTCTATACTCAAGTCACAAATGTGATTATTTCCTGAAAGTGGCAGTAACCTTGGTAATAAAAAATGTACCTCTTTTTACTTATAATAAGATTTTTATAAGGAAATATGCTCAATAGTGGGCTTTCCTGGTAACTCAGACAGTCAAGAATCTGCCTGCAATGCAAAAGATCTGGGTTTGATCCCTGGGTTGGGAAGATCCCCTGGGGAAGGGAATGACTACCTACTCTAATATTCTTGCCTGGAGAATTCCTTGGACAGAAGCAGGCTTCAGTCCATGGGGTCGCAAAGAGTCAGATATGACTGAGTGACTAATACTTTCACATGCTGTATAGTACTTTTTGGTCTGCTGTTTATTTATTTATTTATTTATTTATTTTACAAATCAGCTTACTGGATGATAAATCTGTGAGTTAGACATCCATCCTCATTGACTTCCTACTGGAATTATTGTACACATAATGAATGGTGTATGCTGGGGCCACTTCTGGCCCATTAGCCTTTCTGGTTGCGTAGTAATTCAGTCTCTTTCCTTCCTTAAGTGGGAAGAGAGTTCTTTATGTGAACTCCCATTTGATGCCTCAGGACCTAAGCTCTAGCTGGAATTTCTGAGCTGGCTTGGGCTTCCATGTTATGTGAAGAAATGCAGGGCCCAGAGAGAAAGGAAACTTTCTGATTGACGCCCTCCTTATTCTGGGCACTTTTGTTTTGCACCTGCTTTCCCCCAGGACTGTTATATTGAACTTTCTTCTGTTGACTTTCCTCTGTTGCTTTTCTAATCATCTGGGCTTTAATACATACAATTTCCATGGTTTGTTTTGCCTCTAAAGTGTGTTTTTAACAATTGCTTGAGTTTTTCAGATTAAATATTTGTTTAGGCTTATTCTTTCTGCCAGATCTTAAATGTTGTTTACATTATCACCTTTTCTAGAAGCCATATGTTGCTTCTTGAGAATTTTTTAAAAGAATAACAACATAAGAAACATGGACTAATTTGCAGAATACTAACTGGTTTTGGCACTTCTGTTGCATAAATATTTTTTCCTTTCTAACATGATTATAAACTCATGTGAGTAATAATTAATCATATTATATAGTACTTTGTACAGCACCTAATGGGGTCATGTAGATAGTAAAGACTAAGGAAATACTTGTTGGCCTTTGGTTCAGGAACACAATCTACTTTTGATGAAAAAGAATTTTTAATATTCAGCAACTTCAAATCAATCATGCCAATTTATTAAACACAAGAATTTAACTCAACTTCATTAAAAAGAAAAGAACACCTGTTTTCTACAACAAAGTCTTGTTTGCTTCTCTCTGCCTCTCCCAAAACCTAAGGTATTGTATTGGTTTGATATAGACTGTTATCTAGATCTCTCTGTGTTAACAGGGATGAAGTGTTAACTTGTTGACTTATTATTAGTAATGATTTCATCTAATACCATATAGCAAGGAAATTAACAATAGCCTTGTTCCCTGAATTTGTAATAAACAAAGACAATTCTACTCTGCACATAATTTTGGGGGGTTACACTAAAGCTTGGATGTACACTTTAAAAGTGTTAATTAGAAAACTTAGCAAAAAAAAAAGTATCCTTTTGCTAATAGAGAAAAGTATAATAATGAATTCTAGAAGGAAATATTAGCAACTTCTTTAGAATGCTGTTATTTGAATATGCAACTGAACTTTTTAGTTAATAATTTAGATAATACTATAATAATCACTTGAAAAGTCCACATGAAATCTACGTCAAATGTGGTTGAAAGGGAAAGTGAAAGTCATTCAGTGGTGTCTGACTCTTTGTGACCTTGTGGACTATACAGTCCATGGAATTTTCCAGGCCAGAATACTGGAGTGAGTTTCCTTTCTCTTCTCTAGCCTATTCCTTCTCCAGAGGGTCTTCCTGACCCAGGAATCGAACCAGGGTCTCCTGCATTGCAGGTGAATTCTTTACCAACTGAGCTAACAGGGAAAATAGAAAAAGTTTATCAGTAAACATACCTGACTCTGCAGAATCTAAAGATGGTTTAAAAAAAAAGGCTTCTAGCTATGGATTAATTTAGGAAATATTTTGGAATAAAATTTTACTTTAAATTTAAATTCAATATGAATAAGTAGGCTTCGCAGGTGGTGCTAGTAGTAAAGAACCTGCTTGTCAATTGGGGAGATATAAGAGATGTGGGTTCGATCCTCAGGTTGGGAAGATCTCCTGGAGGGCATGTCAGCCCACTCCAGTATTCTTGCCTGGAGACTCCCATGGAGAGAGGGGCCTGGTGGGCTACAGTCCATAGGGTAGCAAAGAGTTGGACACGACTAAAGTGACTTAGCACACATGTACAAATGCAAGGAAAAGTATTGGTTACAGACCAATCATCAAATCATAAATATTTTAAAGTGTCTGGTAACCCTGTGCTCCGTGCCATGAAGTATACATGAAAAAGAAAAGAAAAAGGGAAATCTTTGTTCTCATAGCTTATTCCCATTAGAGGAAAAACTTTAAAGGATAAAAAGTTAAGTAGTAAAAGACTTAAAAAATAATCTTGAGATTAAAAACAGAAAAGGACACAGGACAATCTTTATTCACAACATACTCTTTGGTCTAGTCCTGTATTTAAATATGTACTATTCTCTCCTTTTCTACTTCCCTTACTCTTTTCACAAAGCATGGTTGAGCACCTTCTGTACATCAGGCCTGTGCCAGGCATAGAGTTACAAAGAAAAATGAAGCACAATTTCTGTCCTCGAATAAGAGGTATAATTGGAATCTTCAGGAACCAGCATTTGACAGCTCAAACATCAGTTAGGAGAGGGTGTCCCAATTTCACAGAGTTCAGAAAGTTCTTTAGCCCCATGGTGTCTCCCGGGCATAAGATCTGCTGAGTAGGGATTGTAGCCAGCCCTCAGCAAATATCCTGGGATATCCTTCTGGAACTTAGCTGATTTTTCTAATTGATTTGGAACTTCAGAATGGGAATAGGATCTAAACCAAATTAACTATTTAGAAGGCAATAAGGAAAGAAATGGTATGAACCTAACAGAAGAGGACAGAAATGGTATGGACCTAACTGAAGCAGAAGATATTAAGAAGAGGTGGCAAGAATACACAGAAGAACTGTACAAAAAAGATCTTCACGACCCAGATAATCAAGATGGTGTGATCACTCACCTAGAGCCAGACATCCTGGAATGTGAAGTCAAGTGGGCCTTAGGAAGTATCACTACAAACAAAGCTAGTGGAGGTGATGGAATTCCAGTTGATCTATTTCAAATCCTAAAAGATGATGCTGTGAAAGTGCTGCACTCAATATGTCAGCAAATTTGAAAAACCCAGAACTGGAAAAGGTCAGTTTTCATTCCAATCCCAAAGAAAGGCAATGCCAAAGAATGCTCAAACTAACACACAATTGCACTCATCTCACACGCTTGTAAAGTAATGCTCAAAATTCTCCAAGCCAGGCTTCAGCAATACGTGAACTGTGAATTTCCAGATGTTCAAGCTAGTTTTAGAAAAGGCAGAGGAACCAGATATCAAATTGCTAGCATCTGTTGGATCATTGAAAAAGCAAGAGAGTTCCAAAAAAATATCTATTTCTGCTTTATTGACTATGCCAAAGCCTTTGACTATGTGGATCACAATAAACTGTGGAAAATTCTGAAAGAGATGGGAAGATCAGACCACCTGACCTGCCTCTTGAGAAATCTGTATGCAGGTCAGGAAGCAACAGTTAGAACTGGACCTTGAACAACAGATTGGTTCCAAATAGGAAAAGGAGTATGTCAAGGCTCTATTTTGTCACCCTGCTTATTTAACTTATATGCAGAGTACATCATGAGAAATGCTGGGCTGGATGAAGCACAGCTGGAATCAAGATTGCCGGGAGAAATATCAATAACTTCAGATATGCAGATGACACCACCTTTATGGCAGAAAGTGAAGAAGAACTAAAGAGCCTCTTGATGAAGGTGAAAGAGGAGAGTGGAAAAGTTGGCTTAAAGCTCAACATTCAGAAAACAAAGATCATGGCATCCAGTCACATCACTTCATGGCAAATAGATGGGGAAACAGAGGAAACAGTGGCAGACTTTGTTTTTTGGGGCTCCAAAATTACTGCAGCTGGTGATTATTTAGTTAGTTAGTTAAATCGCTCAGTTATGTCCGACTTTTTGCGACCCCCTGGACTGTAGCCCACCAGGCTCCTCCATCCATGGGATTTTCCAGGCAGGAATACTGGAGTGGGTTGCCATTTCCTTCTCCAGGGGATCTTCCTGACCCAGGGATCAAACCCAGGTCTCCCACATTGCAGGCAGATGCTTTAACCTCTGAACCACCAGGGAAGCCCCTATGCAGCCATGAAATTAAAAGACACTTACTCCTTGGAAGAAAAGTTATGACCAACCTAGATAGCATATTAAAAAGCAGAGGCATTACTTTGCCAACAATGGTCCATCTAGTCAAGGCTATGGTTTTTCCAGTGGTCATGTATGGTGTGAGAGTTGGACTATAAAGAAAGCTGAGCAGCAAAGTATTGATGCTTTTGAACTGTGGTGTTGGGGAAGGCTCTTGAGTCCCTTGGACTGCAGGGAGATCCAACCAGTCCATCCTAAAGAGATCAGTCCTGAGTGTTCATTGGAAGGACTGATGTTGAAGCTGAAACTCCAATACTTTGGCCACCTGATGCTAAGTGCTGACTCATTGGAAAAGACCCTGATTCTGGGAAAGATTGAGGGCAGGAGGAGAAGGGGATGACAGAGGATGAGACGGTTGAATGACATTACTGACTCAATGGACATGAGTTTGAGTAAACACCAGGAGCTGGTGATGGAGAGGGAGGCCTGGTGTGCTATGGTCCACGGGGTCGCAGGGAGTTGGATATGACTGAGCGACTGAACTGAACTGAACTGAAGAAACTTATGGGCTTCCCAGGTGGTGCTAGTAATAAAGACGCTACCTGCCAATGCAGGAGACGTTAAGAGATGCAAGTTGGATCCCTGGGTGAGGAAGATCCGTTGGAGGAGGAAATGGCAACCCACTCCAGTATTCTTGCCTGGAGAATCCCATGGACAGGGGAGCCTGGCCGGCTACAGTTCACGGGGTCACAGAGTTGGACATGACTGGGTGACACACACAGACAAGGAACTTACAGTCATTATTGTATTAGACTAAGCAGTGAAATTTGGCTTCCCTGGTGGCTCAGATGGTAAAGCGTCTGCCGCAATGCAGGAGACCTGGGTTCGATTCCTCGGTTGGAAAGATCCCCTGGAGAAGGAAATGGCAACCCACTCCAGTACTCTTGCCTGGAAAATTCCACTGACAGAGGACCCTGGTAGGCTACAGTCCATGGGGTTGCAAAGAGTCAGACATGACTAAGCAAGTTCACTTTTTTTCTTTAAGCAGTGAAGTTAGGACTCAAACCCCCAGAAATGTCATTTTCAGTAGATTCTAACATATTCTGAACTTCACCAATCACCAACTCTTCTTACTTCTGAACATCCAAAGAACAGTGTGGGTAAGTAGAGGTTTAGAATTAAGGAAAGGAAAGTCTAATGTGAATGAGGAATGTGTATCTTAAGGGGAACAAGGGCACTCCCTAAACTTTCCATGACTTGTTAAGAAATCACACTGTTCCTGGAATGTAATGTGATCAATAAAAATTATTGTTAGGAGAAAGATTTATGCCCACACCAATGTCTGTACCTCAGTCTAAGGAGGATGTTAGGTATTTCCTTATTTACACAAACAGGTCATTTAATGGTTTTAACCTTTGACTTTTTAAATAGTATCTATTATTTTCCTCTTTGAAGAATGTATATCAATGTGTTATATTTACACTGAAGAAACATACTTTACATAAACAGGTTTGTATATTGGAAGAGTGGCAATACATTATTTTGTTTCTATTTTCTGACTTTTATTTCAAGAATGTATATCTGCCTTGCTTCTCTTGTTCTTTCTGGTTTTGGCATTAATTCCATGAAACAGATCTGAGAATTCCACTTCTCTCTACTACCTCCAAAGAAAGATATACTGGCTTTCCTCATTAAAGAGGTTCTGATGTCTCAGGCATGCTAAAACGCTTAATTTGTTTTTTTCATTTAAAGTGTTTTTGATGCTCTCATCAGATCCAGATTTTCAGACTACGTCCATGGTAAGTTGAGCAGTGATCCTGGATTCCAGAGTAGTTCCATTTTTCTAATTCTAGTTCCAGAAGTCTTATAGGATAGGTTAAATTATATAGTGTTTTCTGAGCCTGTTCTAAGGGGAAAAAAAAAAAATCCTAGGTCTTTGATCAAATTCTAATAATGAAGGATTCAATGCAAGTCAGCCTGGTTCAGTGTCCAAACACGAGGCTTGTATTAGAGGATGTTTGAGAAGGTGAGTAACCTTAGTGCTCATGAGTTTAAATCTTGAGGATGCCTCTGAGGAGTGTACAAGTCTGGCTGAACCTGCTGGTTTGTTTATTCCTTATGAAAACTTTAGGTGTCAGGGCAATGGCTCAAAGGAAATGACTCTCACACATTCCTTTAAGTAGGAAGAAGTGAGATATGCTGGCTCCTCCAATTCCATATTAGGAATATGCCGGCCGGCCCCTGGGCAAAAATAAAGAAAGGATCATACAGAATAGGGAAGAGTCTCAGCTCAGAAAGGGTATTTATTTGAGGAAGAAAGAGAAAGAGCTAGAAGAAAAACTCAGACCTTCCAGAAGTCAGGAAAGATTTGGGGAAAAAAGGGAGGGACACTTTACCTAGGAATCTGAGACAGCATCTGAGTGGTGAAGGAGATTGGCAGGAGGCAAATAGGTTTTGCTCAGAGGTAAAGAATCTGCCTGCCAAGAGACTCAGGTTCAATCCCTGGGCTGGGACGATCTCCTGGAGAAGACATGGCAACCCACTCCAGTATTCTTGCCTGGAGAATCCCACGGACAGAGGATCCTGGTGGGCTACGGTCCACAGGGTTGCAAAGAGTCGGACATGACTGAAGAAACTGAACACACATATGCAGGCTTTGAAAATAGGCAAAAGGATAATCAAGCATTCTTTAAGGATCCACATCTGGAGAATGAGCTTTTTCTCTCACTCTGGAGGGCTCATCCCTGATGAGCCTTTGGGTAGATGCTGGAACTTCTTTAGCAAATTTTGTTAATTCAGGATTTGTGAGGTGGGGCTCAAAAATCAATTAAAGTTCCAGTGAAGCATCTAATAAAACATCTTTCTTGATTCCAAGTTCTGTAACTCAAGTAATTTAGTTTGTTCTTTCAGTGATAGACAAAAATAGGGAATATTTCTTCAGTTTTTATGCTTTCCAGTTCTATTTATTCATGTTTTTACTTCCATTCCAACTATTTGGCTTTATTTCAGTTTTAATATTATAAATGACCTCAACACAGCTTAGGAAGTGGGAGGCAAATATAGTTCAGTAAGAATTATTTTTCTTTTTGTATATGCTGAGAAATTGTATGGTAACTACCCTGAAAGTTAAACATACTACTTTGAGGAAACAAAAGTAACACTACTGTAATCTCTTAGTTAATATTCTAATTGCTCAGGCAAAAACTTCGTCATTCTTGCCTCCTTCCTTGTCCTCACATCTTGCTTCCAACCCAGCAGTAAAGGCTGAGTTCTAACCCCCAAACATCTCCCCAAACAATATTTTTCCTCCACCTCCATCAAAACCACCCTTCCCCGAATCTTGAAAGGAAGTGGGATTTGCAGGTGTCTCCTAGCTTGTCCATCTCATTCTATTCTGCCTCCTCCCTATTCTCAACCCAGCAGCAAAATGACACTTTTAAAACCTAACGACATCAGGTCATTTCCCCATGTTTTTCATCTTACTTGCAATAAAAACCGAAGTTCTTACTTAGATTTACAAAGCGAGGGTTATAATTCCAGGTTCCCCTGAGCTACCAAGCCACCAATGCCCAACTTGATCCTCCTGTTACTCATCACTCATTAAGTATGAGAACATGCATCTACCTTGGGACTTCAATATTTCACACTTTTCCCCAGTACCTTCATGACTTGGCCCTTCACTTCCTTCAGTTTCGTGGTCAAAATAGTTTCCATGATGTCTTGCATGATCATCTGTTGTAAATATATGTTTCCCTCTCCAATCCCCACACTCAAACCCCTTAGCCTACTTTCTCAAAAGCGCTTGCCAGTGCTTCAGTATATTTGTTAATCTCCCCAGTTAACGATGTTTGTAAAAATGTTTTCATTAATTTGTCCCCAGATCCTAGATCAGTGCTCAACACATTGAACAAATATTTGTTGGCTAAGTACTGAATAAGATGATAATCAAGGTTGATCTTCTATATAGGTGGAGTAGACGATGCCAGCCTATGCCACTGGGAGGCTCACAAATCAGGTTTTTTCCTTCTCTCTTGTTTTGTTGTTGTTCTAGTTGCTGAGTCACGTCCAACTCTTTTGTGACCCCGTGGGCTGTAGCCTGCCAGTCTCCTTCTGTCCATGGGATTCTCCAGGCAAGAAAACTGGAGTGAGTTGCCATTTCCTTCTCCATGGTATATCTGGATATCTTCCATTTGCCCTCCAGACCTATTTTATACCAACTGCATCCTGTCCTGTGCCCTATATGGTTGACCTATGTGAACCACATCAACAGGTTTCCTTTCTTCTGATGTCCAATTGGGTTTATCTGATGTGCAGCCTCATTAGGACATGAGAAGGAAGAAGTATGAATTTTGGTTCTCATTCCCTTGATTCCAAAGTCATAGCTTTTTTCAAAGTGGTCATTATCTCTATATATCTCTTCCCTTATGGATCCTGAAAACTGCTCCCTCATCCAAGGAACTGCACTATGTCTCTGATACCTTCCCTACACATTTTTCCTAGTCTAAATCTTCTTGGGTTATCTTTGTTTGTAAGTGCCATATGTTTCCTGCTGCAACCCTGACTTATATGCAAGTTTCATAAGAAGGAAGAAAACTGTAAGGAGTCTATGAAGAAGGAAAAGAAGCACTGGGTCAGAAATAGGATCCAGGAGGACACTAAGATAAACAAATCATCCAAGACATGAACTTTTAGTGTTAGAAATAGCCTTTGAGTTTCAGTCCATGTCCTTTGTTCTGGCATGGGAACCTGAGACTTAGATTTAGTAACCTTGCCTAAGGTCATGTGACCAGTTGGTAAAAGAATCACAATTTGTACTCAGATCTGAAACCTAAGCCCCTTATTCCAGCATAGCCAACAATTCTGCCTAGCACCAGCCATGGGAAAAAATATGCTCTTTTGTGTACCTCATTGCTGGCTTCTTTCTTTTTCTAATGCAACATAAGTTGTGAATATATGCATACCCTGTTCACTGGGATTGTACTCACTGAGATCATACCCAATGAGACAAATAAAACCTTTCTCCAGTTGTGGCTATGGTAATTGTTTCTTTTCCTGACCACATCATTTCTGACTTCTGATTTGCTGACTCATTTCCTGTGTTTCATATTGTTCTTTTCTATGATGCTTTCTCACCTCATGGAATTTTCCTTAATCGGAGAATATTCCTATTTGCTTAAGGGTTTGACTACTAGAAATTCAGGTTTTAAATCCAGAGCTATCTTCACTCTGCTGTAGATTTAGTCATCTGTCATCTAAGTTGCCCAGACTTTGGGCTTCTTCAAATACAATGGTGATTGTTTTTCCCTATCTAAAAAATCATGATAATAATATTGATCCAATAGGTCTTGGATAAACCTTAAATTAGATAATACATTTAGAGTTCTTATGGGAGCTGGCATATATTGTCACATTAGGCATGAGTGTGTGCTAAGTCACTTCAGTCGTGTGAGACTCTTTGTAACCCTATGGGCTGTAGCCTGCTCATGGGGCTGCTCTTTCCATGGGATTCTCCAGGCAAGAACGTTGGAGCGGATTGCCATGCCCTCCTCCAGGGTATATTTCTGAGCCAGGGATTGAATCTGCATTTCTTATGTCTCCTGCATTGGCAGGAAGGTTGTTTACCACTATCGCCACCTGGGAAGCCCCTAATGTCCCATCAATTGATGCTAATTACTATTGCTGACTTCAGTAGTAAAGTGACGCTCCATGCTATAACTTTCAGATCTCTGTTCTCCATTTCTCTTTTCTGCATTGTGGGATGTGTATGGGTGTGGGAGGAGGGGTGAGATCTTACTCTGCATTTTGACAGGAAGAGCAGTTTCTGGATTAAATCCAATCATGAAAGTGATTGCTTCTTTGGACAATTATGATTTTCCTGATGTTTCTCTTGTCAAACTATTGAAGAAGGCTCATATTGAGTGCTGTCTCTGGTCTTTAGGGACTTTCCATTTTAGACATTTACATTTCTGTGTGGTAGGCTGTCTTTGCTTAAAGGACTCAGTTTAGCTCCACAAATGTTTACTAATCAAATACTGTTGACTCGATGCTAGGGATACAATGTACAATAGTGACTCAGACAACACTCTCACACCAGAGAGCTCATAGTCTTCTGCAGGTGTTTTGTTCTAGGCCATATCTTTGATCAAGCCTGTGGACCAAGCAGCCACATCAGTCTAATGTGGATAACTGAGTGCCAGCTCATGGCTGGGTTTTGCTCCCAAATGAGCAACCTGTCCTCATCTGATCCCACAGAGTTCCCAGTGATATCAGTGGGTATTTTGAGGGTGTATCTGAGAAGAATTTTCTTCACTCCTTGCATTCTAATTCTAAGCACACGTCCCAGGAAGTTTGATGCTTATCTGCTATTCCTCAGGCTTCAACATGCCAGTTACCTACTGCTGTGGAACTGGTGAGTACACTTGAGACACATGGTTCTTCAGAATGTGGTAAATGGTCAGAAGAAATTTCTAAATTATTAGATTCAAAAAGAGGCCCGTGGAGATGATCCAGCAGCCAGATTCTAGAACCTTCCTCTAACCATGCATTTTACTGGTTAGTAACATTGACAAGGTTATGAAAGATTGCTCAAGGAGGCTCTGTGGTTCAGGCAGAACCAAGAGCTGAATCTCTTTTTAATCCAGTTTCCTGTACTTGTGTACTGATGATTATTTCAGTTCTGTTTTTGTGATGCTGCGAGCCATTACTATATCTGTCTGTAAGGTCTCAGCATTGGCAAGTTGCTTTTCTGAAAGGCTAGACTGAGTCAACAAAGAACTGGGAAAGTGAATTAATTTGCCATGAAGATATGTGACTATTACTGCCTCTTACAGAATTCCTTTCCCTCACTAAGCTTCCACAAATACAAAATGCATCCATTGCTCAGACGTGCTATGTGAAGATGCTTGGAAATTAGTACTCAAGTTCTATGGCATTGCCCTCGGTCCCTCTGTGCAGTCCTCCTCTTGGCACAGAGCGGGGCGGTGGGACCTCAGAAACAGCGGGCAAAGAACTACTTCTTGTGAAATAAACATTGAAAAAGGCAAGATGATATTGTTTCTTGTTTTTTAATTTTCCCAATTACATATACGCCCAAGTAAAATTATAGTCCAATAGAACCTACAGAATTTTTTAGCAAGAAGAGAACCTTAGAGATCACTAAGTCAAAAGCTGGAAGAAAGAAGGCTGACTGAAAAGCAGCCCCTGTAGGAAGATAAGATGCTAATTTTTAGAGGCACTCAGCAGTTAGAAAATCAATTTTTCTTAACATTGAGAATTATTGAGTGGCTGGAAAAGCATCTTACTCTATGAAATATAGTCACTGTTTAGTGCCTTTCCATTTTATTTACTATTTAAAGCACACAACAGCTAGTTAACCAACTACTTACAAACTATATTTAATGTTTAGAGGCACTCAGTGTGGTTATAAAATGATTTTAAGGGTATACAAATATGGTACGTTAACCACATTTCATGAACTATGGTTCCCTCTGGAAAAACAAAAACGTTTTCCTTGGCATCCTGCGGCCTCTCATCCTAAAGTTTGTAAATGACCCGTACTGTTCAAACCGGCTGCCTCACTAGCTTTTGATGCCAGCCACTTTAGAGCACACACCAGAAAGATCAATACAACCCCTACGTAAGTGATAGAGCACCGTGCTCTCAAAGGCTGTTAGACTCTCCGATAAAGAACAGCTTGACAGATGCAGCGAAACTAAGCAGTCTGCACAAGAGGCTATAGTCTTATCTCTGCATGGTGGACTGATGCATGCATGCTGATATAACATGCGCTGAGATGAGACAGTCCCTGCCACATGTTCACGAGTTTGTGGCCTATGAAAGCTTCGTGGGGAGAGTCTAACAAAGGATGGGAAAAGAATGGAGCTTTTCTCAAAGGAGGCTGTTACAGAGAATTATGACAAGGGAGACATAA
This sequence comes from Muntiacus reevesi, assembly GCF_963930625.1. Lineage (NCBI taxonomy): Eukaryota > Metazoa > Chordata > Mammalia > Artiodactyla > Cervidae > Muntiacus > Muntiacus reevesi. The sequence continues at coordinate 135,396,987 of NC_089251.1, forward strand.
CAGGGCCCAGTGTAAACTTGACAGAGAGGGAATGTTCAACTACATATTTTTTAGGCAATATCCTAGTTTCCTGAAAACACTCTGGATCACAATGAGTCGGTCTCTCTCTTCCGTTACTGAAATTCCACCGCACTGGTTATTGAGGAAATGTGATGGACATGTTGTTTGAGTTTCCTGCTTATGTAATAAAACTGAATGTGTGATGATGTTCACTGTGTCTCCTTTACTTTGCTATCCTGGCAGAAGGGCTTCTAACCCAAGATGATGCCAATACTGAAGCTGGGGAAAGGATGCAAAGACAAAGAGTACGGGCAGGCAGATGTAAATCCATACTTTGCCTCATCACATAGGTAGTAGTATTTCTAGCAAGGGTAACCAGTAGTAAAATTCTAACCAAGGGTCATTGATGGGGGAGTATACCAATTTTCTAACCAAGAGTTTTTTAAAAATGCATAAACTATGAAATAAAAAGATAATTTTAAAGATTTAGACACAAGAAAATTGTGAGAAATTGTTTAGTGAGGACTTCAGCTTATGTGATAATATACTTCAGTTTAATGAGCCCTTCCAAAGTGTGCTAAACTGGACTTCTGGTTTCTAGTCTGGTCTGTAAGGAGTTTGAAAGTCATCACTTCATTCTAACAAGTGAAAAGCTTAAGGAGCAATATGAAAAACCCTATCCCCACAAATTTGCTAATCAAGATGAATGGACCAGTTTCTTGAAAGGTGAAATCTATCAGCTCTCACAGAAGAGAAAGTAGACAATCTGAACAGGCCCATACTTATTCAAGAACCTGGATCAATAATTAATAACCTTCTGAAAAAGAAAGCACCAGGCCCAGATGAGGTCACTCATGAATTCTACTAAACATTTAGGGAAGAAATTATACTGGTTGTCTAGAATTTCTTGTGGAAGATAGAAGTAGATGAAATACTTCCTAATTCCATCTGTTAAGAAACCAAACAAAAACATTACAACAATAGAAAATTACAGAAAATACCTTTCAAGAATATAGATGCAATAATCCTCAACAAGATATTAGCAAATCAAATCCAACAATGTATAACAAGAATTTTACACTATGACCAAGTGGGATTTATTCTGGATGCAAAGCTGATTCAACATCCAAAAATCAAATTAATGTAACCCATCACACCAACAAGCTACAGAAGAAAAATCACCTCATCATATTAGCAGATGCAGAAAATGTCTTTTACAAAACCCAATTCCATTCATGATGAAAACTTAACCAGAAATTGAGGAGACCATCTTCAACTAAAAAGCATTTAAACAGTTAATATCTTACTTAATGGCGAGAAACAATAAGCTTTCTCCCCAAGAACAGGAGAAAGGCAAATATATCCCCTCTAATTACCCTTTTTCAATATCATACTGAACGCCCTAATTAATGCAACAAGACAAGAAAAGGAAATAGATCATACACAAATTGTGAAGGAGGAAATGAACTGTACTTGGTAACAGATGACATGACTGTCTATGTAGAAAGTCTAAGAGAATCAACAAAAATACTCCTGGAACCAAAAAGCAGTTAGAGCAAGGTTGTAGCATATGAGGTGGATATACAAAAGTCAATTGCTTTCTTATACACTGGGATTGAAAAACTAATTTGAAAAAATTAAAAAAAACCCAAAAGTCAAAGCCACTCATATTAACATTCCCCAAAAGAAATAGATATAAACATAACAAAATATGTACAAGATCTACAAAAAGTAAACTATAAAATCCTGATGAAAGAAATCAAAGAACTAAATAAATGGAGACATATCCCACATTCATGGATAGGACGACACAATACTGTTAAGATGTCAATTCTTCCAAACTTGATCTATAGATTCATTGCAATGCCAATGAAAATCCTAGCAAGCTACTTATGGATATTGACAAACTGATTCTAAAGTTTACATGAAAAGACAAAAGAATCAGAAAAAGCCAATACAACATTAAAGGGGAAAAAAATGGAGGACAGACATTTCACTCAATTGATGGTGCTAGAACAACTGGATCCACACGCAAAAAACTGGATCCAGACACAATCTTTATACACTTCACAAATATTAACTCAAAACAGGTCATACACCTAAAGGGAAAATGCAAAATTAAAACACTCCTAAAAGATAACACAAGAGGAAATCTAGATGACTTTGAGTTTGGTGGATAGCGTCTCAGATATAACACAAAAGGCGCAATCCATGAAGCCGGACTTCTGAAAAATTAAAACTTCTCTTCAACTGACACCATCAAGAGAACAAGAAAATAAGCCATTCTAAAAGACATGGTTAAATGCTATTACCCAAAATATAAAAAGAAATTTTAAGACTTAAGAAAGGCACAACTGATTAAAAACGGGCACTTCATCAGCGAATATATACCAGTGGCAAAAATGCATATGAAAAGATGCTAAATATATGTCCTTAGGGAACCGCAGATTGAAACAAGACACCTTGTGCCTGTTAGAAAGGTGAAAATCCAAAACACTGACACCATCAAATGTTGGCAAGGATGTAGAACAATAGGAACTCTTACTACTTGCTGATGGGACGCAAAATGGTAGGGTCACTTTGGAAGGTAGTTTGGCATTTTCTAACAAAAGTAAACATACTCTTACATATGATCTAGCCATTGCATTCTTTAATATTTACTCAAAGGAGTTGAAAACTTACATCCACACAAAAACCTGCATGTGAATGTTTAAAGCTTTATTTTTTATATCTTCCAAACCTTGGCAGCAACTAAGATGTCCTTCAGCAGGCAAATGGATAAACAATGGTACATTCAGACACCAGAATACTATTCAGCATTAAAAGCAACTGAGCTATCAGGCCATGAAAGGATATGGAAGAACCCCACAGGTAAATTACTGCATAAAAGAAGCCAATCTGAAAAGGCTACTTACTGTACAAGTCCAACTATACAACATTCTAGGAAACACAAAACTATAGAAAGAGTTATGGATGGGTGGTTGCCAGGAGTTGAGTGGAGGAGGAATGAAGAGGAGCAGACAGGAATTTTAGGGAAATAAAACTATTCTGAAGGATACTATAGTAGTGGGATTATGTCAGTATACATCTGTCAAAGACCATAGAATGTACAGCACCAACAGTAAACCCTAATTTGAAAAATGGGCTTTGCATGAAAAAGACACATCAATGTAGTTTCACTGAAAGTAACACATGTACAATTTTGGTGTGAGATATTGATAGTGAGGGAGGCTATGTATGGGAAGTAATGAGAATTTTCCACTTTCCTCTCAGTTTTGCTACAAATCTAAAATTTCTCTAAAAAATAAAGTCTATTTTTAAAAATGTGCTAGGCATTTGATGAGATTGAGTAGAAAATATGTCTCTAACAGACAAAAAAAAAGTTGTGTCAGTGAATGAAATACTTTTTTAAGGATAAATATTATGTTGAAGCACAGCAAAATTTAATTAAGGAATCTGGAAGACAATTTGTGGTGAAAGCTTTGGGGAGTAAGCTTTATAAATGTATGTAGAAACTAGTGGTGATGGTGGTTTAGTTGCCAAATTGTGCCCAATTCTTGCAACCCCATGGACTGTAGCCTGCCAGGCTCCTCTGTCCATGGGATTCTCCAGGCAAGAACACTGGAGTGGGTTGCCATTTCCTTCTCCAGGGGATCTTCCTAACCCAGGGATCAAACCTGGGCCTCCTGCATTGCAGGCAGACTCTTTACCAACTGAGCTACAAGGGAAGTAGCGGTGATTCTGAAGTCAATAGAAACGTTTTTGGTAAGTTTTAAGGATCATTTTTTTTTTTCCCTTTCTGCTCTTCAGGAAAAATGTTTAGGGAGACTACTGTTGCAAGGCTTACATTTAGGCAAGGCTTAACCATGTGTAATTTTTCATTTAGATCCATTTCTGCAAGAATGTTAAAAGAATAGTGTGGTATTCTTGCCCCCTCACCAAGAAGTGGGGTGGAGGTTCTGCCAAGGAAGAATGTGTGACACTGCTGGGCAGTGAAACAAAGAGGCTGAAGAAGTCCTCACCGTGGTGGGGTTACCGAAGGCCAGGCCTGAGGGAGACAAGTTGGGCAGTTGGTCCAGCCTGTTGACCACGTTGGGAAGGAGCCCAGGTGCAGGTCTGGCTACTGGGGCCTTGCCTCTGGGTGTTCTTGGGTCCATCTGTTGTTGAGCCTTCGCTGGCGTCTGTGTGGCCCACGGGGGCACCAGGGAGGATAGGTAGGTGACCTTCTGTCCCAGGTTGGGTAGAAGTTCTGTGAATGGGACCCAGACATGTCTCCAGGCTAATCATCCAATTTGCTTCCCAAGTGTATCTGATTGTGCATGCTGAAGAATCACCAGAGAATTGTCCACACCGTGAAGATGGGTAGGAGGGCACATAAACGGGTAGGAGAGCAATAGGGCTGGAATGGAGGGCATGTTTGGGGAAAAGGGGTCCCTGCAGAGCACAGGAGCACGAGGACGTAGATGGGAGCCAAGACGGGGCTGCTCGCCAGGGTCACGCCCACAGTCTCGGGGCTGCCTTCAGCCACAGGGCCCGGAATTCCCCGCGTGGGGTCCTCCCTGATCCACCTGCCCATGTGGCAGCAGCGGGCAGGTGCATGGCCCAGGCATCAGCCAGGTGCGCCAGCAGCAGGTGGGTGTGCTCGTCCCAGTCGGTGCTGCCCCGCGTGTCAGCAGTGGACATGGAGGTCCAGCACGTCTCAGCCGTGCCCGCCGGCCGCCACAGCGCTGCAGAACTTGGCCTCCAGCACATCGGCTCGCAGGCGCGTGCCTCAGGTGGGTCCTCAGGAGGGAGGAAGCCCCCAGAGACCACCGCAGCTCCTGGCATGACGGTGTTCCACACCAGGCGGCAGTCCTTGGACAGCACCCGGTCCAGGCGCCCGACCTGGTTCTGCAGGTCTTCCTGGTAGCTCCTCGGGAAGTACCGGCCATCCGCTGAGAGGTCTCAGAGGCATGAGTTGAGGACCAGCACGTCCAGGGCTTGCTCGGCCCCCTGCATTTGCTCCAGGATGTCCTCCACATACCGGGAGTAGGCGCGCAAGGAAGTAGAACAGCACCAGGCGGTGACCAGCGCGGAACCGGCGCATCTCGCCCTAGCTGGTGCAGTGGTACAAGCCCTCCCGCCGGCAACCCTCCAGCCGCGCGTGGTGCTCGAAGCTCAGCTCGCCCTTGGCCTTCAGCTGGCTGGAAGACAGCAAGCAGTCCTTCTGCAGAGGGAGCACCAGGTCCTTGTACACAGAGTCCCCCACGATCACCACGAACTAGTGCAGCAGCTGCGGGACTTTGCAAGCCCGCAGGTGGGCCACGAGGCCAGAGGGTGTGCGAGAGGCGGAGCTACTGCCTTTGCTCCGCGAGGTGGGAGGAGAGCTCAGCAAAACTGTGGATGCGCCCAGAGAGGGCCATGCGCCTTCCTGCCCGCGCGGGGGTCCCAACAGCGAGGAGAAAGCAGGGCTCCCTCCTGGAATGGCTCCCTGGAGTCTGCCTTGGCCAGAGCTAGTTTTGGCTAGGGGACGTGACCTCTGACCTCCGAAAGCTCCAGGGAGGGGCCCAGGCTCCACCTGGTGGAAGGGTGGAGCGAAACCCCGTGGGTTTAAGTCCTGCTCCATTGCAAGAAATGCTTTTTTTTATTTTTTTCATTTATTTTTATTAGTTGGAGGCTAATTACTTTACAATACTGTAATGGTTTTTGCCATACATTGACATGAAACAGCCATGGATTTACATGTGTTCCCCATCCCGATCCCCCCTCCCATCTCCCTCTCCACCCCATGCCTCTGGGTCTTCCCCGTGCATCAGCCCTGAGCACTTGTCTCATGCATCCAGCCTGGACTGGTGATTTGTTTCACGCTTAATAGCATAGTTGTTTCCATGCTATTCTCTCAGAACATCCCACCCTCGCCTTCTCCCACAGAGTCCAAAAGTCTGTTCTATACATCTGTGTCTCTTTTTCTGTTTTGCATATAGGATTATTGTTACCATCTTTTAAAATTCCATATATATGCGTTAGTATACTGTATTGGTCTTTATCTTTCTGGCTTACTTCACTCTGTATAATGGGCTCCAGTTTCATCCATCTCATTAGAACTGATTCAAATGAATTCTTTTTAATGACTGAGTAATATTCCATTGTGTATATGTACCATAGCTTCCTTATCCATTCATCTGCTGATGGGCATCCAGGTTGCTTCCATGCCCTGGCTATTATAAACAGTGCTGCGATGAACATTGGGGTGCATGTGTCTCTTTCAGATCTGGTTTCCTTGGTGTATATGCCCAGAAGTGGTATTGCTGGGTCATATGGCAGTTCTATTTCCAGTTTTTTAAGGAATCTCCACACTGTTCTCCATAGTGGCTATACTAGTTTGCATTCCTACCAACAGTGTAAGAGGGTTCCCTTTTCTCCACACCCTCTCCAGCATTTATTGCTTGTGAACTTTTGGATAGCAGTCATCCTGACTGACGTGTAATGGTACCTCATTGTGGTTTTTGATTTGCATTTCTCTGATAATGAGTCATGTTGAGCATCTTTTCATGTGTTTGTTAGCCATCTGTATGTCTTCTTTGGAGAAATGTCTGCTTAGTTCTTTGGCCCATTTTTTGATTGGGTCATTTCTTTTTCTGGAATTGAGCTTCAGGAGTTGCTTGTATATTTTTGAGATTAATCCCTTGTCTGTTGCTTCGTTTGCTATTATTTTCTCCCATTCTGAAGGCTATCTTTTCACCTTGCTTATAGTTTCCTTTGTTGTGCAAAAGCTTTTCAGTTTCATTAGGTCCCATTTGTTTATTTTTGCTTTTATTTCCAATATTCTGGGAGGTGGGTCATAGAGGATCCTGCTGTGATCAGAGAGTGTTTTGCCTATGTTCTCCTCTAGGAGTTTTATAGTTTCTGGTCTTACATTTAGATCTTTAATCCATTTTGAGTTTATTTTTGTGTATGGTATTAGAAAGTGTTCTAGTTTCATTCTTTTACAAGTGGTTGACCAGTTTTCCCAGCACCACTTGTTAAAGAAGTTGTCTTTTTTCCATTGTATATCCGTGCCTCCTTTGTCAAAGATAAGGTGTCCATAGGTACGTGGATTTATCTCTGGGCCTTCTATTCTGTTCCATTGATCTTTATTTCTGTCTTTGTGCCAGTACCATACTGTCTTGATGACTGCAGCTTTGTAGTATAGTCTGAAGTCAGGCAGGTTGATTCCTCCAGTTCCATTCTTCTTTCTCAAGACTGCTTTGGCCATTCGAGGCTTTTTGTATTTCCATACAAACTGTGAAATTATTTATTCTAGTTTTGTGAAGAATACCATTGGTAGCTTGATAGGATTGCATTGAATCTATAGATTGCTTTGGGTAGTATAGTCATTTTCACAATATTGATTCTTCCAATCCATGAACACGGTATATTTCTCCATCTCTTTGTGTCCTCTTTGATTTCTTTCATCAGTGTTTTATAGTTTGCTATGTACAGGTCTTTCATTTCTTTAGGTAGATATACTCCTAAGTATTTTATTCTTTTTGTTGCAATGGTGAATGGTATTGTTTCCTTAATTACTCTTTCTGTTTTCTCATTGTTAGTGTATAGGAATGCAAGGGATTTCTGTGTGTTAATTTTATATCCTGCAACATTACTGTATTCATTGATTAGCTCTGGTGATTTTCTGGTAGAGTCTTTAAGGGTTTTCTATGTAGAGGATCATGTTATCTGCAAACAGTGATTTTTTTTAATGAATTTTGATTGAAGTGTTGTTGCTTTAGAATGTTGTGTTAGTTTCTGCTGTAAGCAGAGTGAATCAGCTATACAGATAAGTATATTGCCTCTGTTTTTTATTTCCTTCCCATTTAGGTCCCATTTCCTCCCAGAGAGATACAGTAGGTTCTCATTAGTTATCTATTTTATACATGTTGTGCTGTGCTCTGTCCATGGGGATTCGCCAGGCAAGAATACTGGAGTGAGTTGCCATGTCCTCCTCCAGTGGATCTTCCCAACCCAAGGAGTGAAGCCAGGCTTCCCACACTGCAGGCAGATTCTTTACCATTTGAGCTGCCAGGGAAGCCCACACTGTTTTTACACATATTGGTGTGTATATGTCAATCCCAATTTCCCAATTCATCCCACCCCCCTTTCCTCTTTGATATCCGTACATTTGTTCTCTATGTCTGTGTCTCCTTTTCTGCTTTGCAAATAAGTTCATCTGTATAATTTTTCTAGATTCCACATATAAGTGATATTATATGATATTTGTTTTTCTCTTTAAGACTTAGTTCACTCCGTATGATAGTGTCTACGTCTATCCACGTCTCTGCAAATGCCACAGTTTCCTCCTTTTATAGCTGAGTAATAGTCTATTGTATATATGTACCATGACCACAACCATGAAATTAAAATATGTTTGCTCCTCAGAAGGAAAGTTATGACAAACCTAGACAGCATATTAAAAAGCAGAGACATTACTTTGCCAACAAAGGTCCATCTAGTCAAAGCTATGGTTTTTCCAGTAGTCATGTATGGATGTGAAAGCTGGACTATAAAGAAAGCTGAGCACCGAAGAATTGATGCTTTTGAACTATGGTATTGGAAATGACTCTTGAGAGATCCAACCAGTCCATTCTAATGGAAATCAGTCCTGAATATTTATTGGAAAGACACGTTGAAGCTGAAACTCCAATACTTTGGTCACCTGATGCAAAGAACTGACTCATTTGAAAAAAACCCTGATGCTGGGAAAGATTGAAGGCAGGAGGAGAAGGGAATGACAGAGGATGAGATGGTTGGATGGAATCACCGACTCAGTGGACTTGAGTTTGAGTAAGTTCCAGAAGTTGGTCATCTGTATGCTTTCTTTGTACACATATGTGTTTAGGTCTTCCACCCATTTTTGATTGGATTGTTTTTTTTTTTTTTTAATTGAGCTGCATGAGCTATTACTATATTTTCGAGATTAATCCCGTGTCAGTTGCTTTATTTGCAGACATTTCTCCCATTCTGAGAGCTGTCTTTTCGTCTTGTCTATGGATTCCTTTGGGCTTCCCTGGTGGCTCAGACCATAAAGAATCCACCTGCAATGTGGGAGACCTGGGTCGATCCCTGGGTTGGGAAGATCCCCTGGAGAAGGGAAAGGCTACCCACTCTGGTATTCGTGCCTGAAGAATCCCCATGGACAGAGGAGCCTGGAGGGCTACAGTCCATGGGTCGCAAAGAGCAGGACACAACTGAGCAACTAAGTGCAGCACATGGTTTCCTTTGCTGTGCAAAAGTTTTTAAGTTTAATTAGGTCCCATTTGTTCATGGTTGTTTTTAAGCGCTCTTTTTCAATGGATCTGTGTTTGCTTTCTAATATCTCGATCATGGATTGGTATTATTCTACACTTTTTGTCTCATCTAATCCACTGTTCGTTCTCTGTTTCACTAGTATCTCAACCATGGGCCTATGGTCACAGCTGGGATGCCTCTCTTTGGCCCTGCTCTTGTTTTCTGTATGCTTTCCTGAGAATTTCTTTATTGCTAACTTGGTCCTCTTTTTGTCCTGCCACTTCCTATACTGGAGGCATTTGGGGAATATCTCTGCTGGGGAAGAGATCATGTCTAGCCAGGGTTCCTAAGCAATGATTGGAAGAATAGTAGGAGAGTTCAACTTTAGTTTTTGTTGATTTTTTTTTTAAATTAAACCACTTATTGTCACCTCATCGTATATTCTCTTGCTCTCAGAAGAAACAATGCAGAGATTTTCGTGTACCCTTTACTCACTTCCCTCTGTGGATAACTCCTCCTGTGCCTTTCCCTAAATGCCTAATAGTTGCTAAACTGTCCTGAATTTCAAGTGTGTGTGTGTGTGTGTGTGTGTGTATGCGTGCATGTTCAGTCATGTCTGACTCTTTGCAACCCTATGGACTGTAACCTACCTGCTCCTCTGTCCATGAAATTCTCGCAGCAAGAATACGGGAGTGGATTTCCATATCCTCCTCCAGGGGATCTTCCTGACCCCAAGATCAAACCCAGGTCTCCTGCGTCTCTTGCATTGGCAGGCAGATTCTTTACCACTGTGCCACCTGGGAGTCCTACCATTTCAAGAATTCTATATAAATAGATTGTACAGAATATAACTGTAGGGAATCGACTTTTTCCCTCTACATCATTCTCTGGTATTCATAAACCCTATAGGTTTATAAGCCTTATAATGTTTTCATTAGAATATTAGTTTTCCAGTGCTACAAATGTATCAATATTCAGTTCCCTTTTTATTTGCTGAGTACTTTTTTTGGTATGGATGTACTACAGTCACAATTACTTTAACTATTCACCTGAAAGGATGTTGAAATTATTTTCAGTTTTTGGTTATTACAAATCATGTTGCTGTGAACAGTACTATAAAGGTTTTTGTAAGAACTTAGATTTTCAGTCTCTGGAATAAGGCCTGAATTGCGATTGCTGGGTAATGTGATGGTTGCAAACTTAGTGCTTTAAGAAATGCTCAGGCTGCTTTCCAGGGTTACTGTATCATTTTTTATTCCCAGGAGCAATGTATGAGTGGCCAGTTTTCTTCTTGAGGATGTGGATATGAATATCCTGGGTATAACCTTTCTGGCTGTAAGATCCCTGGTGTCTTTTGTGCTTGGATATTGATATAAGCATTAACCTGTATAATGCAGATCTCCTTCATCTTTAAGTGTGGATGTGAACTTCTAGCCAGTGTAACCTCTGCTTCCTTGAGCAGGGATGTGAGCTTCTGCCTGAATACATCCTCTCCCTCTCTATTTTTGGTCAGGGATGCAAGCTTCCAAGATCTACTTTTGACCTACTTTTTTTTTTAAACAGGTTAGAAAACAAATCCGTCGTATGAAATAGCTTATTTTCGAGCTTCAATGTTTCTTATTGGGCTTCGCAGGTGGCGCTAGTGATAAAGAACCCACCTGCCAAGGCAGGTAGATGTGAGAGACCCAAGTTCCATCCTCAGATTGGGAAGATCCCCCGGATAAGGGCATGGCAACCCACTCCATTATTCTCGCCTGGAGAATCCCATGGACAGAGGAGCCTGGCGGACAACAATCCATGGGGTCACAAAGAGTCAGACATGACTGAAGCAACTTAGCACATACCCATGTTTCTTCATATACATATATATATATATATATATGTATATATTTCTTATTTTACATATGTATTATATTTATGTATGATTATTTATATATATAATTATTTAATATATATATAATTATTTATTTATATATATATATATATATATATATGCTTTCTTATCTTCCCTGATAACTCAATTGGTAAAGGATCTGCCTGCAATGCAGGAGACCCCAGTTCAATTCCTGGGTTGGGAAGATATGCTGGAGAAGGGATAGGCTACCCACTCCAGTATTCTTGGGCTTCCCTTGTGACTCAGCTGGTAAAGAATCCAACTGCAATATGGGAGACCTGGATTTGATCTCTGGGTTGGAAAGATCCCCTGGAGAAGGGAAAGACTACCCACTCCAGTATTCTGGCCTGGAGAATTCCATGGACTGTGTAGTTCATGAGGTCTCTAAGACCTTCATGTAGTTCATGGGGTCTCTATAATATACATTATAATATATATTTTTATTAGTGGTGTCTTCAAAGTCTTTTATCTTCACTAAAACCATGGTTTATGTTGGTTTAACAATTTACTTTGGACCCCTAAAATCAACAGATTTTTCTCACTGACAAGAAAGCAAATTGAAATTATTCAATAGTGCATATAAGAATCACCTAAAATTTTGTTATTTTATTAAGACAAAGCAGTGATTTGTATATTGCATTTTGAGATAATTAAATAGTAGAACTAAAATCAATTTAGAAAAACTTACATAATCACCTTCTGTTAATGTTGCTGTTTCATCATGAACATGCCACCCTTTCTTTGGGAGAGATATCCCCATTTTCAGCATGAAATAGAGAAAATAACCTTTAAACCAAGTTTTGGTGATACCTTAAAAAGACCCATGTATTTCATCTTTAAAACACATATGTATGGCGAAAGAAGTGCTCTATTCATTAGAATGACACAGTGGTTTTAGAGCCCAAATGCTAATTGTTGCTGTCGTTGTTGTTCAATTGTTGTGTCAGACTCTTTGAGACCCCTGGACTGCAACACATCAGGCCTCCCTATCTTCACTGTCCCCCTCAGTGCTCAGACTAATGTCTATTTAATCAGTGATGCTATCCAACCATCTCATCCTCTGCCTCCCTCTTCTCCTCCTGCCTTCATTGTTTCCCAGCATCAGAGTCTTTTCCAATGAGTCGGCTCTTCACATCAGGTGGCCAAAGTATTGGAGTTTCAACTTCAGCGTCAGTCCTTCCAATGAACATCCAGGACTGATCTCCTTTAGGAGGGACTTGTTTGATCTCATTGCAGTCCAGGGGATTCTCAAGAGTCTTCTCCAGTACAGGATATTAATATTTTCATAAAATTATAAGAAAGAGATCAACTTTGTTTTTTCTTTTTTCCTTAAGGAGCTGTTTTGTTTTGTTTTTTGTTTTTTTGTTGTTTTTTGTAAATATAAAGAGCTTTTGTGTTTTCAGAGAACAAGTGAAATATATACTGTCATTTAGTCAGTTAAGTTTTTAAGAAGAGTTTTCATCACTTGTTCATTCACACTGATTTTTTTAAAAATCAGTAAATTGACAGACTTGCATTCCCTTTTGTGTTGTATGAAAACAGCCTTGAGAGATACTGCTTTGTGTTGTATTCCCTCCTATAAGTATAGAAAATTTTCAACTTAGGGCCAGTGAGTGTTAAAGCAGAAAAAGATGTGAACATTTACTGTCTTTGACTCATTTTCCACCATGATCATTTTTTCCAACTGTTGTTATTTTTCAAATGCCTAAAACTCTGTTATTGTTTAGTCGCTAAGTCACGTCTGATTCTTTTAGGACCCCGTGGACTGTAGCCTGCCAGGCTTCTCTGTTCATGGGATTTCCTAGGCAAGAATCCTGAAATGGGTTGCCATTTTTTTCTCCAGGGGATCTTCCCAATGCAGGGTTCCAACCTGGGTCTCCTGCATTGTAGGCAGATTCTTTACCTACTGAGCCATCGGAGAAGCCCACATTATGTTAACAGAAAATTGTTATGATGTAATATAACCCTGTGAAACTGCAAATACCTCCCTGTCCTTCAGCTATATGAATACACTAGTTTAAAAAGAAAGAAAGAAAAAGAAGAAAAGTTAAAGTTCATAGGCTATTTTGTATCTATGTGTCTAATTTGTGTCTATAATTCAATTGTTTTGTCTTCCTCTTAGCTTTAAAGCTTAGGATATAACAGTGCTTTGTTTTCTTACTTTCCTTTGTTTAATGTTAGATTTGATTAGATGTTGGCATCAAAATATCGTGGAATAAAAATTTCCAGTTAAATATCAATAATTTCCATTTACTCTCTAAATAAAATGAATGGCATAGATGAAGGGGAGATAAACCTTTCTTGAGATGGGGAAGAGGCACAGCTAAGTAAGTGTTTGTACCCTGTTTGGAAATAACAATCTGATGTTAGAAAGACAGGCCTGGGCCCACATATTGCAAAGTTTTTGTTGGTGAAGAAGGAGAAATGTACTGTATCTAGATATATGAAGATACCCACATCATGGTTCTAAATGAAATTGAAAGAATTGGGCACATCCTGCTTTTAAATTACACCATGATACATTTACTACTAAATTCTTCTGAGTTTAAAATTTAAAGCTATTCTCAGTTTAGGAGTTAAAAGGTAAACCAGAGGGAGGGTAATTAATATAAGGGAGGAAAATGATGATAACCTTAAGAAGAGGCCAGGATTGAAGATCTAGAGAAATTCAGTATGATAAAGAAATGAGCTTATTAACCACAGAACCCTTTCCTGACCATTTTATCCATATCTCCTTCTCTTCCTCCATCACCTGAGCTTATTACTTAGCTTTGTTTTTTTCACACTTACCACTACTTCCTGACATTTTATTAATGATATATTTATTACCTACCTATTACATCATAATTTAAGCTCCATGAGAAGTGGCTTGTTTCTATTATTTTAGCCTCAGTTCTTAGTATTGGGAATGTGTCTTGTTCTCAATAAATACTTATTGAATGAAAGAAAGAATGAATAGAAGTTCAGCATTGGAAGTGATGTGCAGAGTACATCATAAGAAACACTGGGTTGGATGATGCACAAACTGGAATCAAGATTGCTGGGAGAAATATCAATAATCTCAGATATGCAGATGACACCACCCTTATGGCAGAAAGTGAAGAGGAACTAAAGAGTCTCTTGATGAAAGTGAAAGAGGAGAGTGAAAAAGTTGACTTAAAGCTCAACATTCAGAAAACTAAGATCATGGCATCTAGTCCCATCACTTCACAGGAAATAGACAGTGAAACAGTGGAAACAGTGTCAGACTTTATTTTTGGGGGCTCCAAAATCACTGCAGATGATGATTGCAGCCATGAAATTAAAAGACGCTTACTCTTGGAAGGAAAGTTATGACCAACCTAGATAGCATATGAAAAAGCAGAGACATTACTTTGCCAGCAAAGGTCTGTCTAGTCAAGGCTATTGTTTTTCCAGTGGTCATGTATGGATGTGAGAGTTGGACTGTGAAGAAAGCTGAGCGCCAAATAATTGATGCTTTTGAACTGTGGTGTTGGAGAAGACTCTTGAGAGTCCCTTGGACTGCAAGGAGATCCACCCAGTCCATCCTAAAGGAGATCAGTCCTGAGTGTTCATTGGAAGGACTGATGGTGAAGATGAAACTCCAATACTTTGGCCACCTGATGTAAAGAGTTGACTCGTTGGAAAAGACCCTGATGGTGGGCGGGATTGGGGGCAGGAGGAGAAGGGGACGACAGAGGATGAGATGGCTGGATGGCATCACTGACTCAATGGACATGAGTTTGAGTAAACTTCCGGAGTTTGTGATGGACAGGGAGGCCTGGAGTGCTGCGATTCACGGGGTCACAAAGAGTCGGACATGACTGAGTGACTGAACTGAACTGAACTGAACTGAAGTAGTAATTTCTATTCTGTGTTAGTACTTGGCTTTCTTCAGCAGGCATAATGACAAATAAGAAAGAGCATTCATAAGTATGTACCTGTTGTTATTCAGTCACTAAGTCACATCTGACTCTTTGCAACCCCATAAACTACAGCATGCCTGGCTTCCCTGTCCTTCACTATCTCCTGGAGTTTGCTCAGACTCAGTGATGTCATCCAACCATCTCATCTTTTGTCACCTACTTATCCTTTTGCCCTCAATCTTTCCCAGCATCAGGGTCTTTTCCAATGAGTCGGGTCTTTGCATCAGGTGGCCTAAGTATTGTAGCTTCAGCTTCAGCATCAGTCTTTCCAATGTATATTCAGGGTTGATGTCCTTTAGGATTGACTGTTTTGATCTTCTTGCTATCTAAGGATCTTCTCCAGCATCACAGTTTGAAAGCAAGAATTTCTTTATTTGTTAACAAAGTGAATCCCTCTGGGAAAATGTCCCCCTTTCCTTTCAAAAGACAGTGAGCTTTTGGTTTTAGGGTCCTCTGTCCTAGTAGAGTCTTAACCCTGCAAATTCAGGGGAGGGAACTAAGGTTAAGCGGTGCCTCATCTACACATATATCTTTGATCTCATCTGTGTCCTCTGCTCTTCTTTTGTTTGCTGATTGAACAGTAGTCTCAATACTACCACATTCATGTTGTCATTTGCATCAGTTATTAAAGCCAGACCAGCTCCTATGGTTGGTTCTAGTTTATAAGTCTCTTCTAGTCTCTTTAGTCTTCTCCAAGTACAAGTCATATATGACATTCAAATAAACCCAGTTTTCAGGTGTGGTATGATCAACACAATCCCAGGTTTGGATTATCACCTCCTTTGTTCAGTTAATTCTACCTAAAACCTAATCGGTTTTTCTGGAGGATCCACCACATTCATGACTCACATTGACTTTACCTTCCCCTAAACTGCCTGAGTCATTTTCAGACATCAGATATATTGTCTCCCTTTTCCCAAACCTGTGCCACTGGCTTTTGAACTTTAGAGCAAATCCCAAGATTTACTACTATTAGATTTAGTTGATTGTTCCAGCTGGCCAAGATCTTTTTATCCCATTGCTACAGTCTGTCAAGATCTTTTTGGATTTTAATTCTTTCATCCTGGCTAATCACTCAATCATCTGTAAACCATGCTTTGATAATCATTCCTTCTATATCTGCAGATCAGTACTAGAAAATGCTAAACTGTATAGTACTGGTTTTCAGTATACTTTTATGGACTTAAAAATATTCATAACCCAAAAGTTGAGAGTTATGTTTTATTTGGGGGGAATTTTTAGGTCTTAAGCCAGGGAGGTAACCTTACAGGTAATCTCAAGTAACCCTGAAAGAACTACTTTATGGAGGTAAGAGAGGGAGCCAGGTTATATAAAAGTGTTGCAACAAAGAGCAGGTATTCTGAACATTAAAAAATATATTGCTAATTAAAGAAACCAGATATCCCTAGTTAAGGAATTTAGCACTTTTCTATGTATGGGTAGACGAAAGAGTCTAGGCTGTCTGAATTCATTCCCTTGATATGCACTTTAACTATCTGGGTCTAATATCCTGTGTTTTTACATACTGAGTTTCCTCAGGGCTCGCTGTGGAGAGGGGTGCAGTCTGATGGCTAGATAGCAGGTATTCTTTCCCTAGGTCAGTTTCCTCGGGCTCAGCGGCTCACTATCCATAGTGGCTGCAATTGCTGATGACTGAGGCATCCTTGTTTACCGATAAAACAGGAAATATTCCATTTCTTACTTTGGATACAATTGTTTGATCCACATAATTATCTTTACTTATAGGTCATTTTCCTCCATTTTATCCAACAGGAACTCCTGAGAAATTGTCAAATGCTTTCCTGAAGTCCTTCTAGAGCAGAGTTACCAGGTTTCACAGATTTAACAGCATCATGACTTAATAAAGGTGTGCAAAATATTCTTCCTGACTCTCCCAATTCACTCCCCATCCCATTTTGTGCTTCTGAAACCTGTCTTCTGTGTACTATATTAACTTGATTCCATTGTCTATGGTTATAAAATGGGATTAAGGTATGAATTTCACCATCCCTCTTTCACAGCTGCAAGTAATCAGTGGCTTAGTATTAAATATAAGTGACTTAGCTTCTCTTTGGTCTTTTCCGTGGACTCCTCCAGCTAAAGATACAGCTACAACTCTCTCCAGGTTCTCATACATGTTTCCCTCCTTGCCCTTTGAAACTCAAGGGTCAGAGATGGCTGCAGTGGGCTTGCAGACTGTGTGGTCATACAGGGCCCCATGCTTGGTAATGCTTTGCTCTCCCTGTCTTGAAATTCTTAATGGATTTTGAACAAAGGGTTATGCATTTTCATTTTGCCCTTTACCCTGCAAATTATGTAGCCAGTCCTGTGCTGGGTGATGCCAATTCTCCACTATTCTTCATTATCGCTCTAAAATTTCCTTTAACCTTACCCAAAACTCTTATGAAGAGTCCCTGCTATATACTTACCTTAGTTACCCTCTGGTTGTGCATGCCATTTGTACCCTGCCATGATCTTAACACACAGAAAGAAGTGAGAAGAGTCTGGTTTGTTTTCATGAGCCTTTATTGGCTCCTAATGATCATTGCTTCTTTAGGTGTCCAAACCTATTCATCTGTATAACAGATCCTAAAATCTTAGCTGAAATCAATGTAACTCTTAACTGTCTCTAATTTGTCAAACCTCCCTTCATCCAATTTTTCAAAATTGGTTGGTATTTGCTTATCTCCTGTTTTATTCCCCTTTATTGTTCTTGACAGTCCCTCAAAGGTCACTGGCAATGTTTGGTTTAATGATCTAATTTGCAGGTTCCTTAGAGACCTTTAGAGATAATTTGAGACCAGAAGCTTAACTATCCTTCCCCAGCTACAGTTCCAATTAATTCTCTCTTACCAATGTTTTCTCTGTTTTTTTCAGTCCAAAGAAAGGTTTGCTTTCTCTTTTGTCATTAGTCAAAGATTATTGGCCTCAAATGGAGGACATTTTCTTCTCTACCTTCTACATACTCTGATTAAGGCTTAAAAGATTTAATGTGTGTGGGGAGTGGGAGAGGGCAGGGGGTACGCATGTTAGTAAATTTTGTAGTTTATTTGGTGCTTAGACTTCCTGAAGCTGTCAATTCTCTACCACCCTCTGATAAGAATCCTTGACTATATTTCTTTCATCTCACCTTTTGAACACGTAGAGAGGACAAAGACATTAACATACAAATTCTGAGACTTTGGTCAGCCTTGGTCAGCCTCCACTCCCCTCCAGCCCTAAGAAGGAAGAATTGTTTATTATTCTTGCATCTTTAAGGCTGGGCTTTAGAAATTTCAATTTGGGTCCAAAGAGCAGAGAAAGACCAACTTTATTTTTAACAAAGCCTAGAAAAAAAAGTGGTCGTAGGCATTTGAGTTTGGACTAAAACAAGTGTAAGGAGTTTAGGGAAGAAGTATAAGGAAGAATCTAAAAAAGTGGTAGGTGTTAGGGAAGAAACTACCATAAGAATGGATGAGAGATAAAAGAAGGTGTGTGCAATTTTCATGCAGATCTGAATTACTTTACAGTACTTTCTTGGGGGTTGCTGTGTTGTTATACATCGCTATCTCAGGCCAGTCACAAGAAGGGCCAGTGATGTTTGGGTTTTATATGTCCCCCTTTATAATCTGAGCTCAGCAACCACACTGATTTTTGTAGAATATCTGGACTTTTTCTTTCTCTGGAGTTTCATTTGCAATTGCACAGTTAGAATCACATTTATGTAAACTCCTGGAATCAACTCAGTATTTCCTGCCATAAAAATTAAGCCTAAATTAATATTTAGGCTATCAATTTCCTAAATTGATATTTAATTAATTAAAGTATTTTTTGAGTTGATACTTTAGACATTTGCTTTATTCCCTCTATTGTTTCTCCAAAAGTAGAAACAGTTACTACTGTTTGGAGTAAAAACCTGTTTACAGTTTAAAAAAAAAAGTGTTACTCAGTTTTTGTATCGAATAATGGAAATGCTCATGTCGTTTCTAGTCATATCCAGTCAAGTGACTGACTCCTTTCACTATCGAATGAAGGGATATCATCTTGCAGTGGCATTTATCAATCCCAGACTAAGTAGATGACCTGTTATTTATAGTTGTTAGCCTGTTCTCGGGAGTAATAGAAAATAGCCAAGCTATATCTGGCCGTTTAAATTGTGTGTGCATGAAGATAAAGTGTCCTTTCAATTTTTGTTTACTTTTAGTAAAAGGTATTTCTTGCCTCAGAAGAGTAGCATCTAGTAAGAGCATTGTTGCTATGTAACAATTCAATCCTGACATTACAGGGTAAATCGAAGACATAAAAAGATCCGTGACTCATTTTATTAGCTAAGCAACATCTTTCCATATAAAGGACTCCCCTCCTTTTGTATCATCTCCTTCACTTTCCTCCTCAAACCCTTTGGTTCTGTGAAACTCCGTTCTGATCAGAGACGCTGTCTGCTTAATTCTTAAACCGGATTATGGCCCACTGTACCATTGGGCCAGTTTCTTAAATTGTTGGTGCCTGTGTGGGGGGAAATGCCAGGCTGGGGATATAGTTACTCCTCTATTTGGGTTTCATATTTACCTCCTTTTTCTTAAAAAAATAATGAATGTCCTAAAGTCTTGGTCACTATTTCTGCAACTATATGCAATGCTAGTCCAGGCATATTTTATTTTCATAAAACTAAATAAAAATATTTTGTATACTTTTCCCATGAAAATTATGTGCCCATTCATGTATTGAGGGCTCCGAAAAGCACCACTGTTAAAACGGTTGCTTAACTTTGTTTGACCCAGGAATTCCTAAACTTATGTTGAGAACTATTTACACCTAGAAGTTTGTTGTCTAGGCTCTACATTACCATGACTTTACTCTATGATTATCTTATTACGTGGCTTTAGTCTTCAGGAAACTTGCCCAGACTGTTAAAGTTGGAATTAACTTTATTGTTCATTTTAAAAACTTCCAGCAAGTCTATTTATCTAAATATCTGGTTTACCTTCATTAGAATAAATATCTTTTCTCAAGATAATGTGGCATCAAAGAAGGGCTAGCTCTTCAAGATTCTGTTTGAAACCATATCTATGCCATGTTCTAATCCTATTATGTTATGAGACTTCTGCAATTCTAATCAATTCCCAAATTTAACCAGACCCTCAAATCTCAGAAATATCTTTGCTTTGTCCTTCTCACTTCAAGATGCTACTAATATGATTGTAAAATTAACTGTCTTCCTCACCACAGTAAGCAATAAATTCAGCTTTGCTTTGTCAACAGAATATTTTGAGGGGCCAGAATTTAAAAATATGACTACCGATTACTCTTTTCATGTAAGCTTATTTCTAGAAGAACTGTTGTTTCAAGGAATACACTTGAGAGGAAGCACATGGTCTCAGAGGATACTGTAAGAAAATTCAGTGACCAAGAAAGCCAGGATGCAAACTGTCAAAAATCACCTTTTCTTCAAATTACATAATATTTCTTCAGGAAATGTTCCCTGTCAACATGTTTATAAATGCCAGGAGAGGCTAGCCCTTCCTTTGTGTATGTACTTATGAATAATTTAATACCAGCATACAATTTTCTTTTTAATCTTCACTGAGATGAAGTTCAGTTTTTCTTCTTTCTGAGTGCTCTCATATTGAAACCTCATAGACTATGTTTCAAAAGCTAGGTCCAGAATTTATTTGCAAGTGAATAAGTGAAATAAACATCTCTGAAAGGTCCTCCACTTGGAACTTTAAAATATCCATTAACAGGATAAAGAAAATCTGGTACAGGTACACAATGGAGTACTCTTCAGCCATGAAAAAGAATGAAATAATGCAGCAACGAAATTGCTGCAATGAAATTGCAGCAACGTGGATGGACCTAGAAATTATCATACTAAGTGAAGTAAGTCAGAAGAACACACATACCATATGATATCACTTATTTTTGGAATCTAAAATATGGTACAAATGAACTTATCTATGAAATGGAAACAGACAGACATAGCGAACAGACCTGTGGTTGCCATGGGGGAGGGGAAGAGGGAGACAGATGTGGGAGTTTGGGGTGAGCAGATGCAAGCTATCATATAGAGAATGGATAAACCACAAGGTCCTACTGTCTAGCACAGGGAACTATATTCACTATCCTGTGATAAACTGTAACGAAAAGGAATACAAAAAAGAATGTATATATATGTATAACTGAATCCCTTTTTTGTACAGCAGAAATTAACACATTGTAAATCAACTGCACTTCAATTTTTAAAAATATCCATTAACAAAATTGATATAATAAGCCTCACATTAATGAGACCACTCTTGGTCCCATAGCTTATTGGGACTTCCAGGAAAATTATAGTGATTGTAGGCATCCCCCAGTGATCATCAACTAGTGATCTGTTCTGCAGGCTTTGGAGAGGGAGACATATCTAGGAGAATACAGGTGATGCAGAACATTCTCTCTGCCTCATTCCCATTTCTGCAGCAGCATTCCCCGTCATCTGCTGTTTGTCACTGCTTCATGTCCTTTCCTCTCCATCATCCCCTCCTGCACCTCCTCATCATCTACCTCAGCGTAAGACGAGATGGGCGGGGACTTCCCTGGCTGTCCAGTGGTTAAGATTTCGCCTTCAATGCAGGGAGTATGGGTTTGATCACTGGTCAGGGAGCTAAGATCCCCCATGCCTTGAAGCTAAAAAACCACACCATAAAATAGAAGCAATACTGTAACAAATTCAATACAGATTTTAAAAAATGGTCCATATCAAAAACACCTTTAAGGAAAAAAAAAAAAGAGAAACGGGCAGAAGACTGGAATTGGATTCACATTGTAGCACAATTTTACTATCTCATGATTAAATTTTTAAAAAATTAAAACAAAAATTATACATCAGTATCTACCTGAATCTTAGTTTTCTTATTTGAACAATGGAGATTTTTACAAACTGTTCGGTATTTATTCCAGGGATTGTTGTGGTGACTCCGATATAAAAGTACTAAGACTATAAAGCTTTACTTAAACATAAACCACTACTGATATGTAAAAATGGTGCTAGGTTCAGACACCACTTCACATTAAGGTAGAAGAGGAAAATGGCTTGCTACTCTGCCCACTTAAACATTTTCACAAAATTAATATGGCTTTCAGCAAAATCTTAGTTTAAGATAACTACTGTCATTTATGCCTACCAGCTCAGCTTTAGTTTTGAATTTAATTCATTCAGACCAGAAAACTACAGCAATGATCAAAGGCATAATTATAACGTATTTATAGCCCATTATTATTGTAACATTCTAAAGTAAAGGGCAAAAATTCCACCCAGTGAACTTGTTCTTCCTGTTACTGACACAAGATTGAGACATTTAAATGCTAAGACATGGATCCCTGAGGCAGAACATAAAATATTTATAATGAAGGGAGTATGGACCAATAAATTTCAGTTATGAATGTTTTTAGCCAGAAGATACAATAAATAACCTTCCACAGGCAATATTTCAGTTAGCATTTATTGTACCTCATCACATCAGATTTTCAGGAAGCAATAACGATTGCATAGTAGGACACTAAATTACTCCCATGTTTAATGAACAATTAAATTGTTAAGCTTTGATTAAGATGTAAGAGCCTCCTTAATTTGACTGTGAGCTGTGGTTTGATTGGAAATGTATAGTTTGTGATAGTACCAATAAAGAGATTGTAATTTATATAATTTCTATTCAAAAAAGAAAATAGTTTCAGATACAGGTAAATTTTGAAGAAGCGACATCAAACTCTTAGGTTTGGTGAAAGAGAAAAGGAATAGCACTGAAAAAATAGGGAGATACAATATGTACTTGGGATGTCTTACCTCTAGTCTATTTAAACAGTTTTAAAAATTGGTAGGGAAAATGGCTTAAATTTTATCTGGTTATACGTAGACTTTACTAGGAGGTATCACGATACCTGGGAAATAATACAGGAAAGTGTGAGACTGTTAGTCTCTTGGTCAATTCTGACTCATTGTGACCCCATGGACTGTAGCCTGCCAGGCTCCTATGGCCATGAAATTCTCCAGGCAAGAATACTGGAGTGGATAGCTATTCCTTTCTCCAGGGTATCTTCCCAACCCAGGGATTGAACCTGGGTCTCCTGGATTGCAGGTAGATTCTTTACTGCCTGAGCTACCAGGGAAGCAGGTACCTAAGAAATAATGCAGGATTGAGCATCAAAAAAGATTTAAAGAAAAGTTCTATCTTTGTAGTTTACCAGCTGTGTGACTCAGGGCGAGTCATTTATCTTCTCTGACTCTACTGTTTTTTTATTTATGAAGTAATAATAATACATATCTGTCATGGCTGTTGTAAAGATGAAATAAGATAGCTTATGTATCTTAGCCTGGGTTCTCCAGCAAGCAGAACCCGAGTGCATGTTGTTTGTTAGCAGTTGTGATCCTGGGAGCCAAAAGTAGTGACGGAGAGGAAACCAGGCAAGAAAGGAGGAGAGTGAGCCCTAAGATGAGTAGATGAGCTGCTCGTGGTCCACTGCAGTAAGTGCTACTTGCTTGGTCACCTCGGGCTGTCTGGGAGCCCTTACAGAAAATGTGAATCAATACTGTCCATTCAGAAGAAGGATGAAAGAAAAATTTATTTATCCGTTTCCTTCGCCCACTAGTTCCCATGGGGTATGTTATAGGCTGAATTGTGTTCCCCCAAATTCGCAGGCTGACACCCTAACTCTCAGCTCCTCTGAACATGACTGTATTTGGAGATAGGTGATTACATTATAATGAGGCCCTTATGGTGGTCTCTAACCCAGTCTGACTGGTGTCCTTGTAAGAAGAGGGAATTTGGATGGACACTGGAGGTGAGTGTGCACAGAGGAAAGAGCTTGTGAGGACATGGTAAGAAGGCAACCAAGGAGAGAGGCTTTGGAAGAAACTGTATCTGTGGACACCTTGATCTTGGACTTGTAGCCTCCAGAATTGTGAGGAAGTAAGGTGTTTTTGTTTGTTTGTTTAAGCTACACATTCTATGGCATTTTGTTGTGGCAGCCCTGGGAAGCTCACACAGGTGTTAATTCCCCCACAACTCCAAGCTGTACATGTGTGAGTGGAGAGGGGACACTCACCTGCCCCCAACTTGAGGTGATGACAGAGAAGCCCAAGTGGGAAGCTAGAGGTGGCATCCCAGGGTAAAGTGCTCTCCTACTGCAGCTGTGTAAGGCTGATCGGAGCCCTTACAGGCCAGGGGGTCACTTTGGTGTCTGGAATCGATAGGTGAGACACAGGGAGCCCGAGGTAGGCACACAGGAGGTGTTAATACAATATGCAAAGACATGTTAAAGTTCCTAAGTTTTTATAAAAATAATCAAGGATAAAACTACTTATTGCTACTTCATGGATTTCTGTAGGATTCATTCAGTTCAGTCGCTCAGTCATGCCTGACTCTTTGTGACCCATGGACTGCAGCACGCCAGGCTTCCCTGTCCATCACCAACTCTCAATGCGTGCTCAAACTCATGTCCATCGAGTCAGTGATGCTATCCTACCATCTCATCCTCTATTGTCCCCTTCTCCTCCTGCCTTCAATCTTTCCCAGCATCAGGGTCTTTTCCAATGAATCATTTCTTCACATCAGGTGGCCAAAGAAATGAAACTTCAGCTTTAGCATCAGTCCTTCCAATGAATATTCAGGACTCATTTCCTTTAGGATTGACTGGTTTGATCTTTTGCAGTTATATATATATATGCATGTATATATAACTTATAAACTCATATTACATGAATAAATTTTGTTTTAAAGCATGTTTCTGGATAACCCTTCTAAGACCAAAGGGAAATAGCCATGTTTACTTCAGAAAGCAAGTAAAATTTAGATTCTTTAAAAAAGAAAAGAGTCAATAAGCTTAATACTTGGAAAGACAAAGCCTTAAAAAAAATCTGGCATTGCTTTCCATGTTTTTATATGTATGCCTGAAATCCATAGCACCAAAATATAGTCTTCAAATTTGATGCACCATGGTCTATTGCAAACAATCCTGAATTGGACACAGTAGAGAGATGAGTGATTTTCTTGGTCACATGAGGCGTGCATATGGTTTTAAGTTTGGTTACATGAGACCACGAAAGCTTTCTGTTATATTTGTGGAGATGTCGGGAAATCGCTCCATATTTCAGGGGTAGTTAAAGGTTTTGTGGATTGGTGAAGTGAGAAGGAGTGAGAGGAAATGTGGTTTCTGTGGGTGAAGAAATGGAGTCAGGAGTCCTGAGTGCTGTGACATGTACATGTGTGTGTGTGTTGAGGGGATGAAGAGGGTGTTGGCTCAGAACATGCTCAGGCAGAAACCGGCAATTGAAAGTTAATCAGTTTAGAATGTTCCATGTTAACACATCTGATGCCTGACATGCTTCATGTGTACATTCTGATCTAAGGAGAAAAGAGTTTGAAATTCATCCTCAAAGATAGCATTGAGTAGGAGGTCAAACTGGTTTTCATCACAAATATTATATTCATATCACAAATTTCCTAACAAATATTATCAAATTGTTGCTTGCTGAGAAGCCTGATAAATGCTGGGGAGATGAAATGTGAATGCTAAAATTGCAGTCTTTGTGTAAGTCATCATTTAATAACTACCTTATTTACCTAATAACTACCTTATTTACCTAATAGCTAAGAAGCAGAAAACAAGAGGAGACAGATGCACTTGCTCACCCACTGCTTAGCTTTGTGTTCGTTCCTGGCTGGATGCCATTTCCAGGTGTTTGGTGTTGAGCCAAATACTAAAATTAGATATTTGGTACAGCCCTTGTTGAGACACAGGGATGGTGTAGGAAAGCTTGTTCAATTCTTGGCCCCTGGCACTACTATTATGGCCTCTCTTTCTAGGACTGTCAAATTCACCTACTAACTTAAAAGAAAATGAAATAAGTAAGGTTGAAATATGATCAGAAAAAAAATAGATCTCAGATATTAAAGCAAGAGCTCTCTTAAACTGCACTTTTTCACTTAAAATTTTTGTTTTTTTTTATTTCTTTGGAAAAAACATGTAATTTGAATGATGCTTTTGTCTTTTACAGGGTTTGGTCCAAATATTATTCTAAAAATGTTCATAGATATATAACATTGTAAAGATAAATTCTGGGAAATCAAAACCAGAATTTCAGATATGAAAAGAATAAAAAGAGCATACCGATATGTTGATTTATCAGATTGTAGTATCTAATCTTCAGTTTTGCAGATCCAGAAACTCTATTTTATTGGTACACATTGAGGG
The DNA here is from genome assembly GCF_963930625.1 of Muntiacus reevesi. Taxonomy (NCBI): domain Eukaryota; kingdom Metazoa; phylum Chordata; class Mammalia; order Artiodactyla; family Cervidae; genus Muntiacus; species Muntiacus reevesi. Next base: position 135,423,261 of record NC_089251.1, read on the forward strand.
TGCTGCAGCGTGATGCTGCTAACCAAATCCACAAGAGAATGCTGTCGCTTGTAAATTATAATGAATCTTGATTAATTGGTCACTTACATTGATAGGCTGACATTTATTGCTATCCACATCTTATAGGATAAAATGATCTTAGCAAGTGCTCATCTTCTGAACAAGTATACCCCATTACTTTGAGTATTTGTGCATGTTTGGGGAAAAATTAAGAAATGTGGGGATATTTGTTGGATAAATGTGAAGAAAAATAATGATAGTTCAAAATTAAAGGGTCAGAGGATTTCTAAGTATGGCTTCTGCTTCATTGACTACACTAACGCCTTTGACTATGTGGATCACAACAAACTGAAAAATTCTTCAAGAGATGGGAATACCAGGCCATCTTACCTGCCTCCTGTGAAACCTATATATAGGTCAAGAAGAAACAGAACTGGGCATGAAACAATGGGCTGGTTCACAATTGGTAAAGAAGCAGGTCAAGGCTGTATACTGTAATCCTTGTTTATTTAACTTATATGCAGAGTACGTCATGTGAAATGCCAGGCTGGATGAATCAGAAGCTGGAGTCTAGATTGCCATGAGAAATATCAATAACCTCAGATATGCAGATGACACCACCCTTATGGCAGAAAGTAGAGAGGAACTAAAGAGCCTTTTGATGAAGGTGAAAGAGGAGAGTGAAAAAGCTGGCTTAAAACTCAACATTCAAAAAACTAAGATCATGGCATCCAGTCCCATCACTTCATGGCAAATAGATGGGGAAATAATGGAAACAGTGAGAGACTTTATTTGCGGGGGGGGGGGGGGGGGGGGCTCCAAAATCACTGCAGATGGTGACTGCAGCCATGAAATTAAAAGATGCTTGCTCCTTGAAAGAAAAGTTATGACAAACCTAGACAGCATATTAAAGCAGAGATATTACTTTGCCAACAAAGGTCTGTATAGTCAAAACTGTGGTTTTTCCAGTAGTCTTGTATGGATGTGAAAGTTGGACCATAAAGAAATCTGAGCACCAAAGAATTGATGCTTTTGAACTGTGGTGTTGGGGAAGACTCTTGAGAGTCCTTGGATTGCAAGGGGATCAAGTCAGTCAATTGATCAAATCAGTCATTGGAAGGACTGATGCTGAAACTGACTCTCCAGTACTTTGGCCACCTGATGGGAAGAGCTGACTCATTAGAAAAGACCCTAATGCTAGGAAAGATTGAAGGCAGGAAAAGAAGACAACAACAGAGGATGAAATAGCCTCACTGACTCAATAGACATGAGTTTGAGCAAGCTCTGGGAGATGGTGAAGGACAGGGAAGCCTGGCTTGCTGTAGTCCATAGAGTCACAAAGAGCTGGACACAGCTTAGCAACTGAACAACAGCAACAGTTGAGAAGTGTAGGGTACAGACCCCTATCAATCAGATAAGTGAGGCTTTCCTGGCTGGAATCCCTCCACTGTTATACAAATACTAGGGATGGACCTGACATGAGTTTACTGCGCTAAATATCAAAAAGCTGCTAAGGGCTCAGCAGTAACCATTGGGCAACTAGGAAGTGTCAAAGAAGCATTGGATTTGGTGTAGGTAACTTCTCTAGCACCAGAGACCAAGTCTGGATACTTGCCCTTTCACTTTCGCCTATCCCCGAAGTTTAAAAAATACCTACTATTGGAGACTGAAGGGAAGAAGAAAAGGTAGAGGAAGAATTCCATGTGTAATATTTTGAGCTCTGCACCATAGTTAATGGCGCTCTGCTTTACGATCCCAAGTACCCCACTGTGCTTATTTGCCTTCATGCATATTAGGAAGGAACGTTGAAACCAGGACAAGGGCTGAGAGATATAAACCCTTTTTGCACCTCCGGCCTAAGTTGAAACCAAAGTATCCTCTTTTCCAGACTTGAAATATCTGGAAAGCAGGCATGCCCAGGGAAATCCCAGTGTTGGATCTTTTATCATTATACATTATACAAAAGAGTTTGGAGTCGTCATTAAACATATTTCCACAAAATGTGTTCAGTGTATATTTTTCTTCAACCTCCAAATACCTTTTCAGGTGAAATATTTTGAAATTTTAAAGCATTGAGTCCAAGCACTAATCTGAAAGAAGAAAATAACCTCTCCCCCAAACTGCAAATCAATGAACATTTTCTTTTTTATATTTCCAGATATTTTAGGTAATCCAGTGCATGCTCATTATATTTTTTCAGATTAAAAATCAAACCTGTTGCTTGAAATTTAGAGGTATTACATTTAAAAATACTTTGAGCCTATTTTTTAAAAATGTGACATACAATTTTAAAATGTTTTCCAGCTTTTCAGATTTCTTTTGAATCCTTTAGATAAACACTCAGAGTTACACTGCTTGAGGCTTCAAACAGAACAGGGCCTGATAGTATTTACTGTCACTTAATACTGGCTACTGACTGATTTATTACTAAGGCTTTGTCTTTTTTATTTTTTCCATGTCACTTAGTCTGATTTTTTTAAAAAGGAATTTTGCAGTTCCATTCCCTGCATAAATAATGAATGCTTGCAAAGAATCCCAAATGTTCTGCCCTTGACTCTGTATAGTTTGTGCCAGAGCAATTATTGCAACACCTAAAGCAGCAGGAACTATTCACTCGAGGTTTGAACTCTAGAAACAAATCCACCATATCTCTCTTAGCAAAGATGTTGTCAGCCTCTGCGCAGCTCATGTTTATAATAAATAAAAAATAATAATGCCACAAATGAAATTTATGCCTCACAAAATAAGCACACTGGGTGTTACTCAAAATATCTTCTGGGCACAGAGAAAATCTTATTATGGCAGGAGAAATAATAAGAAAGGGGAAACAGATAGCGTGTGGAGTTGAGAACCTCTCCGTGAGTATTTTAGCACCTCCACTGAATTCATACTTGCAGTTTCTCTCAAGTGTGATTTAACTCTTAACCAGTGTCTGGCTCCGTCTGCAGGTCTCCTGGGCAAGCCCTGGAGGTTCAGCGACTTGTGTAGGGCCATTGAGTAGCTGAAAGTAATGGCAACTCCTGCCTGGGAATCAGGGTCAGGCAGTCTCCAGGAGCTGGTGAGCTGCTTCTGTTTGAAATCTCCTCTCTAAGCATTCTTGGACCAGAGATGCTTACCTCCTGAAACCTGAATCCAGGGTCTGACAAGTCCCAACATACCATAGCTCCTGATACCTTTACAAAGTCTGCACTCAGTCTAACCTATTGATTCCCTGAACGTGTTGCCTGAGGCAGAGGGGGAGCTAATTAAAAGAAAATGGAGCTTTGAAAATCTCTGAGCATCTCTCTGAGACGCTGCCACTAACCTCGGGAATTTGAAACACTGCCCAGTACAGGAGCTCAGAACAAATCTCTCTCCATGCTGCTGAACTAGGAGTGAGATGCCTTAAAATGGGAAAAGAAAAAACGTTAATCTCCCTGCTCTCATCTTAATATTTCCCTAAGATTTCGAGAGAAGGAGAAGAAATGTGGAGGTAAAAAAAAAATGTACCTGTGTTCTTCTGTCAGTGTGTGTATTTGGGATAATCATGGTATGTTTTCCAGGGTGTTGATAAATATCAGTTAAGTTAACTTTTTTTTTTCTCTGTGCAATGAGGGCAATTTCTTCCATTTTATAAGAAAAATGAAACAAAGATAAGTTAGGTAATTTTTCTTAAGTAATCTGAGTCAGCCAGAAAGACAGTTGGATGAGATTACAACTCAGAGTTGCTGACACTCAAATACATGTGGAAACCACTAGACCACATCGTTATCTTTCTTTTTCGAATCGACTATAACAAAACAGTACTTACATGTGTCTAAAATCCTTGCCTGTTTTGTTCTGAGGTGGTTTCTAGGTAGATAAAACAAACAGATCACAAAATTGTTGCAAAATACTAGCCATGGTGGCATTTAGCGCACCATGGTGTGACCATTGGAGAGCAGCAAGAAGACTTGGGATAGTGTTGAGACCCTAATATTTCATTGGTTGCACTTATGGCCATATTCAGACTGTGTCACTTCCAAAAAGCTGTAAAGGCATTTTGCCAGAATGGCTCCTTCTTCCCAAACAAGGGCCAAAAAAGATGAGACTAGACCACAAGGCTATCATTAGATGAAAACAATAGACTGGGACTCATCGTCCAAAAATCCTAAACCTAGTTCCCACATCAGATAGTTTGTTAGTAACACATGGGTATTCAATGTTCCACATCTTCAACAAAATTGCAGGTAAATAAAATTGGAAGACAGAAGTTTATTCCTGAATAATCAAATTAGGCCTTTTCTGATGAACAGAAATGATTTACATTCAAGATCCAAAACTCTAAACCTCAGCTACAGATCTTAGAAGCAGTAAGGTAAGCCAGTAGAAGCTAAAAAGTATGAATCAATCAGAATACAAAGATTCAGACTTTTGTATCCTCACTTTCTTCAGAGCTGGAGAGGTGAGAAGCATAAGCTGCTATTCCAAATATACTAGAAAACCACAATGAACTGCAGGAAATGGAACTTTCACATACAATGTACCAGTGACCTATTGCTACATACAAATTCCTCCAAACTTCAGTTGCTTTGTTTTTTATTAAAAAAAAAAAAAAAAGCACTTGATTTGTTATTTCTCATGATTTTGTGGGTTGACCAGGTGGTTCTTCTGCTACCTTGACTTGCATCATTCTGGTGCCTGCCTTCTGCTTGAGGGTCAGTTGAAAGGTCCAAGATGGCAGATGGTGCTAGCTGTCAGCTGGGTCACTTCAGGTCTTCACATGACTTCTTTTCTTCAGTAGACTCAATTGGCTTCCTTACCTGAGAGTCTCAGGGATGTCCTCCAACAGGGAAAAGGAAGAAGTCACAGGGCCTCTTGGGGTCTAGACACCTGAACTCACTCATCACTTCTGCCACATCCTCTCAAAGTCTCAAGCCAGCCCATATTCAAAGCAGTAGAAAAATAGACATCTCTAGATGGGTGAAGCAGCAAAGACATGTTATAAAGATGCTTGCTTTCTGGAAATAGGGAGAATTTGAGGCTATTAACCATCTACCAGGTGAGATGTACAAGGGAAATGAGGGGATGAAGGAAAGAGTTTTGCGTTGTGTTATTTTCTAACAAGGCAGAAAATATGGAAAATGGAATCACAATTTAGCTCAGTATAATAGACACATCAGATGACACACAAATAGGGTGAGTTCTTGATCGGTCTTGGAGGGAGAGAGAACTAATGTAGATTTGGTCCTCATACAAAGGACATGAATTTGGGCAAACTCTGGGAGATAGTGGAGGACAGAAGAGCCTGGCGTGCTGCAGTCCATGGGTTCCCAAAGAATCAGACACGATTTAACGACTGAGCAACAATAACAAAAAGTATAGATACTGCCCCCAAACTCTCACGGTTCTTCAAATTCTTGTTTAGATGTCAAAATTTCTAGCAGATACCACATTCTCTGTTTAAAAACAAAACAAACCATGGATGGATGGCCTTCTGAGACAAGCCAGTCCTATCATATTTTCAATACCTGTTTCTCTGGAATATTCAATAATGTAAGAGGTAAGGATCAATTAAGGCAATAAGCTGGCAAGAAGCTAACACACAGGCCCCAGGTGTGGCTCCCAGGACAAACATTCTTGGTACAAAGCCTGCAGCTTGAGAACTTGTCTACTAGTGACTTTAATATAGGAATTTAGGAGCAATCTATGAATTAAGACTTCCATTGCCTTTTATTTTTATTGGGTATAGGAAGGATTTGAGAAAGAGTTGAGGCTGAAAGGCTTACTATACATTATAAAATAAACTTAAAAGAAAGGAACTTACTCAGCATTATAAAATAATCTTGAAGACTCGCTGAACAAATGTTCATTAAAAGATTTTATTTTATAGATTTAATAACTTAATATGGGGGATGTTTCTGTCAACCATAATTAGTCTGTCCCTTGTTAACTAGCCTCCAAAGAGTTATCTTTTTTCTTTCATAGAAAAGGAAGAGAGAAAGTAATTGAAAAGTCTACCTGGCAAAGAAAGTTTCAGTGTTTTCATGTGTAATTACTCTGGGAAGTTAAACCAGTTGGTCTACCTTTTAGAAGGCAAGTCCCTTATACTCCTAACCTTTAATATACAGGCAGATGACAAGAATGCTACAATAGAGACTGTTAAAACCAGAAATAAGCTATTATATGGATTTTGTCTGGGGAAAGCCATCTTATAAATAATACAACTTAAGAATTTTGAACAGAAACTCCAAATATTGTTTTCTAAGAAGAAATTTTAATTAGTACACAACAGAACAGAGGGAAATATGGTGAGGATTTAAAATATGTATATGTACAATTAACAAAGTTCTTGTTTTAGGGTTACAACTTGTCTCCATGTTTTGGGGGAAGAAGAATTTTGTGCTAATGGAAGTTTTTTCCTTTGAGGTTTGAATTAAAGAGACACAGATGTACAGAACAGACTTTTAGACTCTGTGGGAGAAGGCGAGGGTGGGATGTTCTGAGAGAACAGCATTGAAACAAGTATACTATCAAGGGTGAAACAGATCACCAGCCCAGGTTGGATGCATGAGACAAGTGCTCAGGGCTGGTGCACTGGGAAGACCCAGAGGGATGGGATGGAGAGGGAGGTGGGAGCGGGGATTAGGATGAGGAACACATGTAAATCCATGGCTGATTCATGTCAATGTATGGCAAAAACGACTACAATATTGTAAAGTAATTAGCCTCCAACTAATAAAAATAAGTAGAAAAAAAAGAGTCAAGAGAAATGCAATGAGACTTACAAATTTTTTGGAAACTTAATTGTTGAATTCCAATTCTAGCACTAACGTCATCCAAGAACTTTCATAGTCATTCTTCTGCCTGTGCAATTCAATTCAATCTCTGTATCAATTTATTTTTCTAAATCTTGGAAAATATAAAAATGGTGGTGAACAAGGAATACAATATAATATAATGGTTTTGTTGGGAGAAAAATAGAGCCCTGTTTCTACATAGGGTTTCTGTGTGTCCACAGCTGGATACTCATCAGGGGAGGAAAGTGTTGGTGGGCCAGGGGATACTGGATAACATGGAACATTGGGAAAGAAACAGTGCTTGTTTCCAGACCAAACCTCAGAAGTGGCTCTTAGTAAATTGTTTAACTTTTATTTATGGGACCTATAGTCTCTTGCAAAGTAAATGAGAATTTAGAACTTCCTTATATGTCATCAGGTTTTTCAAACTTTCTTTTCTCCTGGTTCCTCCTACCTATAAACATGGTAGACTAAGTATCAATATTATGATCCTTTGGTATGTGCTTCCCCAGTGGTTCAGAGGATGAAGAATCTGCCCACAATGTGGGAGAACTGGGTTCGATCCCTGGGTCGGGAAGAATCCCTGGAGGAAATGACAACACAGCAGTATTGTTGCCTGCAGGATCCCCATGGACAGAGGAAGGAGCCTGGTGGGCTACAGTCCATGGGGTCACACAGAGTCAGACATGACTGAGGGACAAGGGTCACATACACACACAGACCTTGCAACCCAGAAAGGGTCTCAGCCAGGGAATTAATATCGGCAGGTAGAAAGCTGGTGCCTGTCTCCTGTTATGTCTCCAGCCAGCAGTGTCCTCTATTGTTTTTATCTAGTTCAGAGGCACTAAAGGAAAAGTGAAAGATCTCCTTTACAGACTTGGATTAACATTCAGTTCCTACCTCTGAAAAGGAGACAAAAGCTTAAAAATGTACAGGATTTGAGATTCCTAATAAATGTGTTATATACAAATTGTCACTTGCTATCACAAAGTGGTACTGCAGAAGTGACGGAATCAAAATCTTATAGAATTTAAGAAAAAAAAATCTCTACTATTCTCCAGAATAGGCAGCCAATGCTTGGTCAGATGGTTTAGTTTCTGGTGGTATAATATTTACCATGGCAAGACAGCTAATACCACTGTTGAAGAGCCTAAATCATCAGAAAGTCATTTTTTTAATTGAATCAAAATATGCTTTTTAATACACTTACTCTGTTCATTTCCAAGGAAAACCATTCACTATCATAGTAATCCAAGTCTATCCCCGACCAGTAATGCTGAAGAAGCTGAGGTTGAACAGTTCTATGAAGACCTACATGACCTCCTAGAACTAACACCCAAAAAGAAAGATGTTCTTTTCATTATAGGGGACCGAAATGCAAAAGTAGAAAGTCAAGAAATACCTGGAGTAACAGGCAAATTTGGCTTTGGAGTACAGAATGAAGCAGAGCAAAGGCTTCTGCCTTTGGGCAGAAGGGCAAAGAGTTCTGCCAAGAGAATGCACTGGTCATAGCAAACACCCTCTTCCAACAACACAAGAGAGGACTCTACACATGGGTATCACCAGATGTCGATCACAAAATCAAATTGATTATATTCTTTGCAGTCAAAGATGGAGAAGCTCTATACAGTCAGCAAAAACAAGACCGGGAGCTGACTGCAGTTCAGATCATGAACTCCTTATTGCCAAATTCAGACTTAAATTGAAGAAAGTGGAGAAAGCCACTAGACCATTCAGGTATGACCTAAATCAAATCCCTTATGACTATACAGTAGAAGTGAGAAATAGATTTAAGGGACTAGATCTGATAGACAGAGTGCTTGATGAACTAAGGATGGAGGTTCGTGACATTGTACAGGAGACAGGAATCAAGACCATCCCCCAGAAAAAGAAATGAAAAAATCAAAATGGCTGTCTGAGGAGGCCTTACAAATAGCTGTGAAAAGAAGGGAAGTGAAAAGTAAAGGAGAAAAGGAAAGATATAGCGATTTGAATGCAGAGTTCCAAAGAATAGCAAGGAGAGATAAGAAAACCTTCCTCAGTAATCAGTGCAAAGAAATAGAGGAAAACAATAGAATAGGAAAGACTAGGGATCTCTTCAAGAAAATTAGAAATATCAAGGGAACATTTCATGCAAAGATGGGCTCAATAAAGGACAGAAATTATAGGGACCTAACAGAAGCAGAAAATATTAAGAAGAGGTGGCAAGGATACACAGAAGAACTGTACAGAAAAGATCTTCATAACCCAGATAATCACGATGGTGTGATTGCTCACCTAGAGCCAGATATCCTGGAATGTGAAGTCAAATGGGCCTTAGGAAGCATCACTATGAACAAAGTTAGTGGAGGTGATGGAATTCCACTTGAGCTATTTTAAAACCTTAAGGGTGATACTGTGAAAGTGCTGCAGTCAATAGGCCAGCAAATCTGGAAAACTCAGCAGTGGCCACAGGACTGGAAAAGGTCAGTTGTCATTCCAATCACAAAGAAAGGCAATGCCAAAGAATACTCAAACTATCACACAATTGCACTCATCTCACATAGTAGTAAAGTAATGCTTGAAATTCTCCAAGCCAGGCTTCAGCAATACACCAGCCTTGAACAACCAGATGTTCAAGCTTGTTTTTTTTTTTTTTTAATTTTTTTTTCAGTGGGTTTTGTCATACATTGATATGAATCAGCCATAGAGTTACACGTATTCCCCATCCCGATCCCCCCTCCCACCTCCCTCTCCACCTGATTCCTCTGGGTCTTCCCAGCCCACCAGGCCCGAGCACTTGACTCATGCATCCCACCTGGGCAGGTGATCTGTTTCACCATAGATAATATACATGCTGTTCTTTTGAAACATCCCACCCTCACCTTCTCCCACAGAGTTCAAAAGTCTGTTCTGTACTTCTGTGTCTCTTTTTCTGTTTTGCATATAGGGTTATCGTTACCATCTTTCTAAATTCCATATATATGTGTTAGTATGCTGTAATGTTCTTTATCTTTCTGGCTTACTTCACTCTGTATAATGGGCTCCAGTTTCATCCATCTCATTAGAACTGATTCAAATGAATTCTTTTTAATGGCTGAGTAATATTCCATGGTGTATATGTACCAAAGCTTCCTTATCCATTCATCTGCTGATGGGCATCTAGGTTGCTTCCATGTCCTGGCTATTATAAACAGTGCTGCGATGAACATTGGGGTGCACGTGTCTCTTTCAGATCTGGATTCCTCAGTGTGTATGCCCAGAAGTGGTATTGCTGGGTCATATGGCAGTTCTATTTCCAGTTTTTTAAGAAATCTCCACACTGTTCTCCATGGTGGCTGTACTAGTTTGCATTCCCACCAACAGTGTAAGAGGGTTCCCTTTTCTCCACACCGTCTCCAGCATTTATTGCTTGTAGACTTTTGGATAGCAGCCATCCTGACTGGCGTGCAATGGAATCTCATTGTGGTTTTGATTTGCATTTCTCTGATAATGAGTGATGTTGAGCATCTTTTCATGTGTTTGTTAGCCATCTGTATGTCTTCTTTGGAGAAATGTCTGTTTAGTTCTTTGGCCCATTTTTTGATTGGGTCATTTATTTTTCTGGAATTGAGCTTCAGGAGTTGCTTGTATATTTTTGAGATTAATCATTTGTCTGTTTCCTCATTTGCTATTATTTTCTCCCATTCTGAAGGCTATCTTTTCACCTTGCTTATAGTTTCCTTTGTTGTGCAAAAGCTTTTAATTTTCATTAGGTCCCATTTGTTTAGTTTTGCTTTTATTTCCAATATTCTGGGAGGTGGGTCATAGAAGATCTTGCTGTGATTTATGTCAGAGAGTGTTTTGCCTATGTTCTCCTCTAGGTCAAGCTTGTTTTAGAAAAGGCAGAGGAACCAGAGATCATATTACCAACATCTGCTGAATCATCAAAAAAGCAAGCGAGTTCCAGAAAAACATCTACTTCTGCTTTATTGACTATGCCAAAGCCTCTGACTGTGTGGATCACAATAAACTGTGGAAAATTCTGAAGGAGATGGGAATACCAGACCACCTGACCTGCCTCTTGAGAAATCTGTATGCAGGTCAGGAAGCAACAGTTAGAACTGAACTGGAACAAAAGGCTGGTTCCAAATAGGAAAAGGAGTACATCAAGGTTGTATATTGTCACCCTGCTTATTTAACTTATATGCAGAGTACATCATGAGAAACGCTGGCCTGAGGAAGCACAGCTGGAATCATGATTGCTGGGAGAAATATCAATAACCTCAGATATGCAGATGACACCACCCCTATGGCAGAAAGTGAAGATGAACTAAAGAGCCTCTTGATGAAAGTGAAAGAGGAGAGTGAAAAAGTTGGCTTAAAGCTCAACATTCAGAAAACAAAGATCATGGCATCCAGTCCTATCACTTCATGGCAAAAAAATGGGGAACTTGTGGAAACAGTGGCTGACCTTATTTTTCTGGGCACCAAAATCACTGCAGATGGTGATTGCAGCCATGAAATTAAAAGACGCTTACTCTTGGAAGGAAAGTTATGATCAACCTAGACAGTTTATTAAGAAGCCAGAGACATTACTTTGCCAACAAAGGTCCATATAGTCAAGGCTATGGTTTTTCCTGTGGTTATGCATGGATGTCAGAGTTGGACTACAAAGAAAGTTGAGCACCAAAGAATTGATACTTTTGAACTGTGGTGTTGGAAAAGACTCTTGAGAGTCTCTTGGACTGCAAGGAGATCCAACCAGTCCATCCTAAAGGAGATCAGTCCTGGGTGTTCATTGGAAGGATTGATGCTGAAGCTGAAACTCCAATACCACCTGATGCAAAGAGCTGACTCATTGGAATAGACCCTGATGCTGGGAGGGATTGGGGGCAGGAGGAGAAGGGGACGACAGAGGGTGAGATGGTTGGATGGCATCACCAACTCAATGGACATGGGTTTGGGTGGACTCCAGGAATTGGTGATGGACAGAGAGGCCTGGAGTGCTGCGATTCATGGGGTCGCAAAGAGTCGGACATGATTGAGCGATTGAACTGAACTGAATACACTTCTTGTACCTGCTTTTACATAGTCAGGTTAATAAAAATAACAGCTTTGTTACAGCAAACATCTCTGTAATACATATTGTTCTAAGTGTTTCACATGCGTTACTTCATTTATGCCTCACAACAAATCTGGGAGTTAGGTACTTTGATCCACCCCATTTTACAGATGTGGAAACTGAGACTTTGGACAATTATATTGCTAAGATCATACAGATGTTAAGAGACAGAGGTGGTATTTGAATCCAGGCAGCTAAAGCTACAAGCCATTTGCTGTTGATAAGTAAAGATACGCATCAAACTACTGCCAATAGCAATATTTAGTAATTGGTATAAGGACCTACGCACATCAATGAGTATGGCAACAAAGAAGCATTTTTTCCCCCTTTTCTTTTCTTCTTTTTTTTAAACATTCCCAGCATATGCAAATTCAGAAAGCAATTAGCTATAATCCACTGAGAAGAGCACCTCAGTAGTGATGATTACTTTTTTCTGTAGCTGGCACTTGCACAGTTAAGAATAGATGATTTCCCTTAGACTTTTCCTTTCAAGGCCAAACATCTCCAATTCTTTAATAATATTTCATATTCATCTTCAGCCAGAAAATATTTTTGAGCAAATAAGTTTTCCTCCAGGAACAGTAGTAGGCACTTTGTAAAAATAAAACACTCAAAGATTAGTTTGTTGGGTAGCTCATGGGTTTGGGGGATATAAATTAGTTTTAAATGGTTATAGTATATGAAATAATTATGATAGATTTATGCTCAAGTTTCTCTGGGAACAGATAGACTTCTGAGCATTACTGGGACATTAGATAAAAATTTCCGGAGATGGTTATACTTTAGCTGGGATTTGAAGCATGATAGAAATAAGGTAGGTAGAAAGGATGAAGATACTATAATACTAGGAGAAACTTATGGGTAAAACCTTGACAGTATGACTTGGTATAATCAGTTCAATTCAATCGCTCAGTCATGTCCCCACTTTTTGCATCCCCATGGACTGCAGCATGCCAGGCTTCCCTATCCATCACCAACTCTCAGAGCTGGCTCAAACTCATGTCCATCGAGTCAGTAATGCCATTCAAACATCTCATCCTCTGTCACCCCCTTCTCCTTCTGACTTCAGTCTTCCCAGCATCAGGTTTTTTTTTCCAACGAGTCAGTTCTGCACATCTGGTGGCCAAAGTATTAGAGTTTCTTCTTCAGCATCAGTACTTCCAATGAACTTGGTATATTATGAGTAAGGAATTGCAAGTAGTTTAATTTATTAGAATGAAGAGTACGTATAGGGGGATAGCTGGCTGGAGTAGAGACTGGATAGAACAATAAGACTTTTTGTCCTAAACTGTGATAGAGAGAAGCCATTATATTGGGTTGGCCAGTAAATTCATTCAGGTTTTTTCATAATGTGTAAAAACTTTTTGGCCAACCTATTAAGTTTATTTTGTAAGTGACTTTATTCAACAAACAGTTATTGAGTACTTATTATGTGTTGGCCTCTGCTAGGTATTTGGAATTTGTTGTAAACAGACATCATCCCTGTCTTCTGAATACTTACAGTCAATAGGAAAATAAAAACTGGCAATAACAACAACTCTGGGATTATATGATAAGGGATATGTGGAAAGCTATGATAGCATGTATTTCTGGTATCCAGATATCCTGAGATTAGAGTCATACTTCTGAAAGGAGTAGTCTTTGTGCTAAGACTAAAAAGGCAAACACAACTTATCTAGGAGAACCAAGAGGTGGAGGTTGATACCAGAAGAGGAAACAGAGCCAAGAGTATCTGAGGATCTGAAATAAAGCTCATGTTGTCTTCAACTGGATGCCTCAGAAGTATATCCTGAGGCAAGGATTTGAGTGAAAGTGGTTTACTTGGGACATGATCAGAGGAGAGTGGAGAAGAAAGATTGGGAAGGTAAGAAACTTAAATTCAGAGTGTCTGAATGACCAAGTTATCTTGCAACCCTATGAACTGTAGTCCACCAGGCTTCTCTGTCCATGGAATTCTCCAGAAAAGAATACTGGAGTGGGTTGTCATGCCCTCCAGGGGATCTTCCTGACCCAGAGATCAAACCCTTGTCTCATGTCTCCTGCAAGGTCAGGCAGGTTCTTTACCATTAGCGCCACCTGTAGATCAGATGATTTTGCTCCAAAAACTTAAGATCGCACATAGTATTCTTATCTGCGATATTTCTAGAAAAATAGGAGCTTGTGTGTCAGATGGCCAAGCAGATCTACTTATACTGCAGCCTTAATCTACTGCAGAACCCTCTCTTTCTCTGGTCCCTAATCAAATTTGGAAGCTATGTCTATTGTTGTTGTTCAGTCGCTCGATTGTGTCTAACTCTTTGCGACCCCATGGACTGCAGCATGCCAGGGTTCTCTGCCATTCACCATCTCCTGGAGCTTGCTCAAACTCATGTCCAATGAGTCAGTGATCCCATCCAACCATTTTACCCTCTGTCATCCCCTTCTTCTCCTGCCTTCAATCTTTCCCAGCATCAGGGTCTTTTCTAATGAGTCGACCTTCACATCAGGTGACTAAAGGATTGGAGTTTCAGTTTCAGCATCAATCCTTCGAATGAATATTCAGGATTGACTTTCTTTAGGAAATTTTATCCTATAAATGTAGAGGAGCAGTGGTTCCAGATGTAGTCTGTGAAGGTCGCTCAGTTGTGTCTGACTCTTTGCGATCCCATGGACTATACAGTTCATGGAATTCTCCAAGCCAGAATACTGGAGTGGGTAGCCTTTCCCTTCTCCAGGGGATCTTCCCAACCCAGGGATCGAACCCAAGTCTCCCATATTGCAGGCAGATTCTTTACCACCTGAGTCACAAGGGAAGCCCAAGAATACTGGAGAGGGTAGCCTATCTCTTCTCCAGCGGATCTTCCCAACCCAGGAATCGAACTGGGGTCTCCTGCATTGCTCGGATTCTTTACCAACTGAGCTATTAGGGAAACCCATGAATAGTCTCTGCTCTCTCTAAAATATAAGGAGGACTTTGAAGTGTTATGCTTGTTTCTTAGTAGTAGAAGGGTCAAAATGTGTGAGCCTGTCCATTAACTTTGAGAAGATATCCAAGAATACCTACAGACAATGAACCTCTAAAACCTACACCAATGTGACAGGATCTTGAGCCATTTTAAGCTTTATCTGTCACCCTCTGTTGTGTTTGTATCTTAACCAGCGGCACATGTATATGTCATTTCCTACCCTTCAGATTCATCAATATAATAAGTCAGTGTAATGCTTATGAAAATGTCAAGATGATCAAAGCTTTTTTAAACTACATTATGAAAGAGGTTAAGGACATTAATTTAGGCTTTAGACAAGACTGTAATATGTATTGTTGTCTGCTCCAGGTGAAAGCAAACTGCTCTTGATCCTCCTTTTGTAATGTAGTTTGAAAAGAGTGCAACTTACAGCTGAATAACTTCAGGAGCAATCACAGCCTGAAGGTAGTAGTGAGGAGCAAGGATGACAGTGACTTTATGCAGACTTTATAGAAGTTTTGGTTAAGACCTGAGATGGCTGATGATACCTTCAGGTAAAGATCGGATTTCATCTCAGTTCAGGAGAACTGAAGAATTTAGAATTTACAGGATATTTTAGTTGTAGAAAGGGACATTCAGAGTTAAGAGTGCTAATTGAGGCAGAGGGGGAAAACAACTGAGGTGAGAATCCATACTGTGGTAGCAGATGAGTGGGCCAGGGATGGACAGAAGAAGTAAGGACTATTAGCAAAGCATTCTTCCTAATCCAGGGACAGCAGCTCAGCAGATTTCTAGGAGAGTAACTACAGGAGGATTGATGGCCATCTCTGCATGCAGTGTTGTGCCTGGAAGGGTGGGCTGGAGAAGTTCAGGGTAGAGGGGTGTATGAATATTGTACATATAGTGAGAGGACTTTTCCATCCTGCCTCGTGCTCAGAATTGCATTTTATAAAGATCATTCAGACAGTCACAGGTGATGGATCCTGGCAGACAGGCTTGCTCCAGGAAGCCCATTTAGGAGGTTGCCGCAAAAACCCAAGCGATGGGTCCTTGGGCTAAGGGAGCATAAGAAAGAATAGGGAGGAGTCTGCACATATGGGAGATATTTAGGTAAAAGAATCCATAGGTCTAGGTGATTGATTAGGGCTTCTCTGGTGTCTCAGATGGTAAAGAGGCTGCCTGCTGTGTGGGAGACCCAGGTTCGATCCCTGGGTCAGGAAGATCCCTTGGAGAAGGAAATGCAACCCACTCCAATATCCTTGCCTGGAAAATTCCATGAATGAAGGAGCCTGGCAGGCTACAGTCCATGGGGTCACAAAGAATCAGACACAACTGAGCAATTTCACTTTAGGTGAAATAGATGAAGGAGAATGATGGCAAGGCAAAAGTATGAGATGACTTTCTACTTCTGATTTGTTGACCAAAAAGAGGATGACGTCAATTTCACTGTCAGTTAACGAAGCAAGAGGAGCAGATTTTGGAAGGTGAAAGGATGGAAGAAAGTTTCTCTTTTGAAAATGTTTATTTTGAAATAACCTTTGGGTTATTCCAACAGCAGTGTCCAGTAGGCATTTGGCTAAAGCATTATGGATAAAGACTGAGCTAAATTTAATGCATGTTTGAGTCATTAGAAGAAGATATGTGCCTATTTAAACAATGGGTATGGGCTTCCCTCGTAGCTCAGTTGGTAAAGAATCTGCCTCTAATGCAGGAGACCAGAGTTCAATTCTTTAGTCAGGAAGATCCCCTGGAGAAGGAAATGGCAATTCGCTACATACAGCATTCTTGCCTGGAGAATCCTATGGACAGAGGAACCTGGCAGGCTACAGTCCATGGGTCACAAGACTCAGACACCACTGAGCAACTAAATCACCACCATGGGAAGACATGGAAAGACTAAAGAGAAGAAGAGTGGTTAAGATGCAGCCCTCAGTCACATCATCACTTAAGATGCAAATGAAGACATCTATGAAGGCCAAAAAAGGTAAGATCAAGAAATGGGAGGAAAGTCAGGGAAGAGTAATGTCACAGATGAAATGAAAGACAGTTTCAAGAAGGAAAGGGTTCTGGAGAATCTCAAATGCTGAAGAAAAAAGAGAGAGAGAGAGGCAGAGAGAGAGATGTGAAATAGCACATTGGATTTGAAAACATAAAAGCTAGTTGTGACTTGAACCAGAGAAGTTTAGAGGAAGGACTATAGCACCATTAAAGATGCATGAATTGAAAAGTTATTAGAGGACTACAGCATGCTCAGAAATCAATTCCAGGTAGATTAAGGGCTTAAATGTGAAATATTTGAAACTTTAAAAAAATATATAGGAGAGTATTTCATGCCTTCTGGGGAAGGTCAGTCATCTTAAACAAGAAATAAAATGTGCTAACATAGGAGAAAAGACTGATAAATTTAACTACATTGGATTTAAGAGTTTCTATTCATCAAAAGGTACATAGATAAAAAAGACAAGTGGTAAACCGGAGACACAATTTGCAACATATTTAACACATGATTAATTTCCTATATTTATAAATCTTCATAAATCAATAAGAAATATAAGCAGCCTAATAGGAAAAAAATAGACAAATCACATGAACATTCACAAAACAAAATGAGGAATAAATGGAAAAAAAAGATAGCTCAATCTTTTTAATAATCAGGAAAATGCAAATTAAGAATAGAATCAGATATATATAATTTGATATCCATTAGATTGGTAAAGATCAAGAAATTTGACTACATCAAGTATTGGAAAGGATAGAACTGTGGAAATTTATATGCTACTGGTGGGAGGATAAATTGCTATATTAATTTCAGAAAACAGTGTAATATTTCCAAGAAAAGGTGGATATTTGCATTCACTAAAACCAAGTAATTGCAGTCCTAGGTGCATATTTTTTTTTGATTGGCCAGAAAATTCATTTTTTCCTTTTGCAAAGACCCAACAAAACTGTTTG